>NC_088100.1:652944-979417 GCF_036370855.1 Dromaius novaehollandiae
GCTCCTCCCGGGCACACATGGCACCACGGCCCCCGTGCACGCTCGTCCGGGGCGCACGCGGCCCCACACCCCGCTGCGGGCGCAGCCCTGCCTCCCAGCACCCCGCCAGCGCCCCGGGCACCTGCTCCTTGGAGAACTGCCGGACGGAGAGCACGTGCTGCCCGACGAGGGGGTGCAGCAGCGGGGAGGTCTGGAAGTGGGGCGTGCTCTGGGGGGAGGCCTGGCGCGGGAAGGGTCCCGGCCCGTAGAAGCCGCCGTCCTGGATCGCAGCCGGATCTGCAGCAGCGAGAGCAGACGTGAGTCCGGGGGTCCCGTCCTCGCCGGGGCCCGGCTGGGCGCCCTGTGCCGGGGCTGGGGGGTCGCGGGGCTGGGGCATGCGCGGCCCCCGCCCTTCCTGGACATCCCCGCTCCCGCGAGGCGCTCACCGGCCTCCGCCGCCTTCCTGCCGGCCTTCTCCCGGGCGTCTTCGGCTGGGCGGGAGAGGGAACGGCAGCGTTAGGGGCCGGGGGGCTGCAGCCGCCCCAAGCCCTGCTCTGTCCAGCCCGGCCCGGCCCCCCCGGGCAAAGGCCCCGCGAGGCCCGGCTCTAGGGTGACGGCCTCCCGGCGCAGGGACGGGCCTAACCGCGGCGCGGTGCCCCTCTGCCCGCACGCCCGGGGCCCAGCTCGGACGCCGCCCGGAGCCGCGAGCCCGGCCCGACGCAGCCCGGGTCGCCGGGCAGGCCGGGGTCCCCGAGGTGCCGCGCGGGCTGGGGCGGGAGGGCGGCGGCCGCACCGCGTCCCGCCGGGACCCGCCGGCGCGGGGGGAAGCCCCGGCGCCCGCGGCAGCCGCGCGGCACCTGGGGGAGGGGATGCACTCATCGGCTGCGGTTAGCGCCAGCGGTGCGGCCGCGTCTCCTTCTCTGAGTGAGTCCCCCCCCGACATTACCGGTGCCTCGGGCGCCCGGGCGGTGCGCGGCTCCCAGCCTCCGGAACGCTGAACGGGACACAAGGGCACGGCGTCAGCGGGGCCGCCCCGGCCGCGGCGCCCGGGGGGCACGCTCGCCCGCGCCCCGCCGCCCGCCCCGCCGCCCCCCCGCCGCCGCCGCCGCCGCGCGCCCCTCACCTGGCAGCCCGGGGTCGGAGGCCCGGTGGATGCGGGGCGGCAGGTGGAAGCGGCCCTCGGCCCCGGGGCCGGCCCGGCGCGGGCTGGAGGCTCGGCTGCGCAGCGTCTCGCCGGCCGCGGCGTGCCGGGGCCGCTCGGGGGTCTGCGAGGAGAGGCCGAGCTGGGACCGGCGCGGGCGGCCCCGCGCCCCCCGCCGCCCCCCGCCGCCCCCCATGCCCCCTACCTTCACGCTCTCCTTGGCGGGGGCCGCGGGCGGCGCCGGCACGGCTCCCGCCGGCCATTTCCTCACGTCCTGCCCGTAGCCGGGGGGCACCAGCACCTGGGGGGGGGGCAGCGGGCGACGGCTCGGCGCGGGGACGGGGCCCCGGGTCCCCCGCCGCCCCACGCGCAGGGGGACGGCGACCGAGGCGCCGGGGCCGGGGCCTCACCTGGCCGTCGATGTAGGCGACCTCGCCGCGCAGCACGACCCTCCGCACCGTCCCCTTCACCCTCATGCCCTCGAAGGGCGTCCACCGGGCCTTGGAGAAGGCCGTGTGCCTGGGGACGATCCACTCGTGCTCCAGGTCCACCTGCGGGCGGGAGCGGGTCAGGGCCGGCGGGCCGGGGGGGGGGCCGGGGGGGCGGGCGGGCCCCTACCTCCACGTAGGTGTCCTCCTGCGGCGGCAGCCCGAAGATCTTGCGGGGGTTCTCGTAGAGGCGCTGGACGATGTCCTCCACGGCCAGGCGCCCCTCGGAGACGGCCGTCAGCAGCAGGGGCAGCATCGTCTCCAGGCCGGGGTACCCGGGCGGCGGCTCCTGGCCCTGCTTCTCCTCCAGCGTGTGCGGGGCTGCGGGACGGCGACGGTCACCGTGGGGCGGGCGCCGTGGGGCCGGGCGCCCGTCCCGAGGAGCCGGCCCGCCCGGGCTCACCGTGGTCCGTGGCGAAGCAGTCGATGGTGTCCATGTTCTCCCAGAGGGCCTCCAGGTCCTGGCGGGTGCCCAGCGCCGGGCGCACGGCCCCGCGGCCCTCCCCGAGGCGCCCCAGGTCGTCGCGGCACAGGAAGAGGTGATGCGGGGCCACCTCGCACGTCACCGGGACCCCCTTCTGCTTCGCCGCCTTGATGAGCAGGATCTGGGGGGCCGCGGTGAGGGCCGGCCCCCGAGGGACCCCGCGGGCAGCGCCGCGCGCCCCGGCCCCGGCCCCAGGCGCTCACCTCCTCCCTGCGGGCCACGTGGCAGATGTGCACGGGGCGCTGGTGCAGCTGGGCCACCATGAGGACGGCGGCCACCGTCTGCCGCTCCGCGTGGGCCACGATGGGCAGGTGCCGCGGCCACTGCTCGAAGTGCTGGGGGGACGGGGCCGCCGGTGACGCCGGTGACGCTGGGTGACACCGGCCCCCGCGCGCCCCGGCCCCCGCGCGCCCCGCCGCCGCGGCTCACCTGCATCCACAGCGACACGTCGTCCATGCGCAGGTCGGAGAAGGTGTCGTTCAGGTACAGCTTGAGCCCGGCGGCCGCCCCGGCCACGGGGCCCAGGGAGCCGGCGTTGTCCGCCGAGGCGCCCAGGAAGAGGGCGAAGTCGCAGCGGGCCCCGGCCTCGGCCAGCTGCGGGGGCGAGAGGGGTCGGCGGTGGGAGATGGGGGTCCGCGCGCCCCGGCCGGGGATGCCGAGGGGACACCGAGGGGACGCCGGCGGCCCGTTACCTTCTGCGCCAGGGCGAAGGAGGCGGCGTCGGTGATGGCGGGGCTGGTGTTGGGCATGGCGCACACCATGGTGACGCCCCCGGCCAGGGCGGCCGCCGTGCCCGAGGCGAAGTCCTCCTTGTGGGTGCCGCCCGGCTCGCGGAGGTGCACGTGGACGTCGATCAGCCCTGGGGACCGGCGGCGGCGGCGGCGTCAGCGCGGGCGGCCCTCGGGGTCCGCCTCCCCTCCCCGCACCGTGCCGGGCACGGGGTCCCACCTACCCGGCAGGCGGATGAGCTTCTGGGACGTCATGCAGTCCACGTGCATCTTCAGCGGCGGTGCCGCCCCGATCTGCCCCAGCGCCTGGGGGGACAGGGCCCGTGAGCCGGGGGGCGGGGGGGCCAGGGCAGCTCTAGGGCGAGGACATCTGCCCGAATGCCCTCCTCATCCCCAACATGGCCCTCCACCCCGCAGCCAGGGACGTGCCAGACCCCCCCACGTACACCCCAACCCCACGGAAACCCCAGCGGCACCCCCCGGCCCCCAGCACCCCCCTGCCAGCCCCTCTGCCCTGCCCACAACCCGCACCCCTGCCCGGCCCCACCTCCACGAAGAGCTTGGTGCACTTGATGTCGATGATGAGCGGCACGGAGTAGTCGACGGCCAGGCGCCGGGTGCGGTAGCCCTTGGTGACGAAGGAGGAGAGCCGGCGGCCCCCCGAGTTGCGCATCGACAGGTTGATGACCATCTCGAAGTGGTTCTCGGCCAGGTAGTCCAGGATGCTGCGCTGCGTCTCCCGGGCGCCCGCCTCGCTGCCGTCCGCCTCCTCGAAGTGCCAGTCCACAGCCATCACCTGCCGCAGCGAGGCACCGTCACGGCCCGCGCCGGCCCCCGCGCCGGCCCCCCGCCCGCCAGGCCCCCCAGCCCCCACCTTGATGCCGTGCTCGGTGTAGAAGTCGGCGGTGCCCAGGCTGGCGTACAGCTTGTAGCCGAGGCTCTCCAGCGTCCGCACCGTGGGCAGCAGCTCGCTCTTGTTCTGCAACGACCCCGGGGGCCGTCAGAGCGTGAGGATGGGCCGCGGGGTCCCCCCGCCCCACGGGGTCCCCCTGCCCCACGGGGTCCCCCCGCCCCGCACCTTGTAGCTGCCGATGGTCAGCAGGATGTTCTTCTTGGGGATCTTGAAGCCGGTGCTGAGCATGGCCTTCAGGTAGGCCTCGCAGCGGTTCTCGCCGAAGCAGGCCACCTCGCCCGTGCTGGTCATCTCCACGCCCAGCACCACGTCGGCGCCCGCCAGGCGCGAGAAGGAGAACTGGGGCACCTGGGGAAGCGGGGCTCAGAGACCGCGCAGGGCCCCCCCGGAGCCCGTGCTGCCGCCCCCCGCGTCCCGCTCACCTTGACGCCGACGATGCCCGTGCCCGTCATGAGCCCCACGGGCTCCACGTCCTCGCCCATGATCACCTGGCTGGCCAGGGCCACCAGGTCCACCCCCAGGGTCTTGGAGACGAAGGGGAAGGAGCGGGACACGCGCACGTTGCACTCGATCACCTTCAGCTGGTCATCCTGCAGGGGAGGGTCGGTGTGGGGCGCGTCCGGGGCCGCAGGGACCCTCCCAGCCACCCGGCACCAGCAAAGCCCCAGCACAGCACGGTGCCGGCTGGGCACAGCCCTCCCCAGCGGGTACCTTGGCGATGAGCTGCAGGTTGAAGGGCCCGGTGACCTGCAGCTCCTGCCCGACGGCGTGGACGATGGCCTTAATGCGCTCCAGCGTCTTGGGGGTGATGTCCTGGGGGGGCGTCACCAGCGTGGCGTCGCCCGAGTGCACCCCGGCGTTCTCCACGTGCTCCGAGATGGCGATGGCCACCACCACGCCGTCGCAGGCCACCGCGTCCACGTCGATCTCCTGCGGGCGGGAGCGCAGTCTCAGCCTGCAGCCCGCGAGGGCCTGGGGGGGGACCCGGCCCCCCCAGGGGCGGCTGGAGCAGCCAAACCCGGCCCCGGGAGCCCTCGCAGACCTTGGCCTCCTGGATGAACTTGGAGATGACCACGGGCTGCTCCTTGGACACGGCCACCGCGTTGCTCAGGAACTTCTCCAGGTCGCTGTCCGAGTAGGCCACGTTCATGGCGGCGCCGCTCAGCACGTAGGAGGGGCGCACGACGCAGGGGTACCCCACCTTGCAGCAGAACTGCTTGGCCGACTGCGGGAGAGCGGGCGCCTTCAGGGGACGCGCCCAGGCCCGCGGCCCCCCAGGCCCCCCCAGCCCCACGGCCCCCACCTCCATGTCGGAGAGCTCCTTCCAGAGGGGCTGGCTGATGCCGATGGTGTCGAGCAGGCGGGAGAACTTGAAGCGGTTCTCGGCGGAGTCGATGGCCTCCGGGGAGGTGCCCAGGATGCGGCACTGCTGCCGGTGCAGGGCCATGGCGATGTTGTTGGGCAGCTGCCCGCCCATGGACAGGATCACGCCCTCGGGGCTCTCCAGCTCGTAGATGTCCATCACCACCTGCGGGCGCCACGGGGGCACGGGGACGGCTGGAACCCGCCTCCGGCAGCCCTCACCCGGCCAGCCCCACGGCGGGCAGCGCCCGGGGCTCCCCCAACCCCGGCCCCACGGCGGGCAGGGCCCTGGGCATCCTCAACCCCGGCCCCACGGCGGGCAGCGCCCGGGGCTCCCCCAACGCCGGCCCCACGGCGGGCAGCGCCCTGGGCATCCTCAACCCCGGCCCCACGGCGAGCAGCGCCTGGGGCTCCCCCAACGCCGGCCCCACGGCGGGCAGGGCCCTGGGCATCCTCAACCCCAGCCCCACGGCAGGCAGGGACCCCGGCACCCCCGGCCCCAGCCCCACGGCGGGCAGGGCCCCCGGCCCCGCTCACCTCAAAGGAGATCTCGTCGAAGTAGAGGCGGTCGCACATGTCGTAGTCGGTGCTCACCGTCTCCGGGTTGTAGTTCACCATGATCGTCTTGAAGCCCATCTGCGGGGGCAGCAGGGAGACGACGGGATGAGGCCCAGGGGCCCCCGGGGCCCCCCTCCGCCCCCGCCCCGTCCTCCCGCCCACGGTCCGGGCGCTGGGGCCCCAGCCCCACGGCTGCCCCCGCGGACGCCCGCCCGGAGCCCGGCCGACCTTGCGGAGCTCCTGGATGCAGCCCACGGCGCACCAGTCGAACTCCACGCTGCTGCCTATGCGGTAGACGCCGGAGCCGATGACCATGACGTGGGGCTCGCGGAAGGCCAGGTCGTGCTCGGTGCCGTTGTAGGTCAGGTACAGGTAGTTGGTTTGGGCCGGCCACTCCGCGGCCACCGTGTCGATCTGCTTCACCACGGGCAGGATCTCCAGGTCGCGCCGCATCTTCCTCACGGCCAGCTCGGTGCTGCGAGGGGCAGAGCGAGCGCTTGGCCCCGCGCCGGGAGCGGTGCCGGGCTGCGGCCGCCCCTCCGCCGCCGGCCCCCCGGTACCTGAGCACCGCCAGGGCCACCTGCTTGTCGGAGAAGCCGAGCTGCTTGGCCCGCTTGAGCACGGCGGGCGGCATGGTGCTCTGCTCCTCGCGGTACGACTCCAGCAGCACCGCGTGGTCCGTGATGTTCTTCATCTTGTGCAGGAACCAGCGGTCGATCTTGGTCAGCTCGTAGAGGCGCTCGATGGAGTAGCCGGCCCGCAGCGCGGCCGCCAGCACGAAGATCCGCTTGTCCGTGGGCGTCTCCAGCTCCTGCCGGGGCGGAGGGATGAGCGGGGCCGGAGCGCCCGAAAGGACCGGCCCTGCAGCTCCCGCCCCAGCGTCGTCCCGCCGAGCTCCAGCGCTCACCACGTCCGAGGCCGGCTTCACGGTGTGGTCGAAGCCCACGCAGTTCTCGTCCACCATCCGCAGCGCCTTCTGGAAAGCCTCCTCGAAGTTCCTCCCGATGGCCATGACCTCCCCTGCGGCACGGGGCGGTGAGGGGGGCCAGGGCCGCCCCCCGCCCGCCGCCCGCCGCGATGCCGCCCGCCGCTCACCCACGCTCTTCATGGAGCTGCCGATCTTGGTGCTGACGCGCAGGAACTTGCTGAGGTCCCAGCGCGGGATCTTCACCACGCAGTAGTCCAGGCTGGGCTCGAAGTTGGCCGTGGTGGAATTGGTGACGGAGTTCCTGCGGACGGGACGGGACGGGACGGGTCGGGTCGGCGGGATGGGCGCGCGGGCGGACGGGCCGGGGCAGAGGCACCTCGCGAAGCGCCGCCGTTACCTGAGGACGGGCAGGGGGATGCCCAGGGCCAGCTTGGCGGCCACGTAGGCCAGGGGGTAGCCGGTGGCCTTGCTGGCCAGGGCCGAGCTGCGGGAGAGCCGGGCGTTCACCTCGATGATGTAGTACTGCGGAGCGGAGCGGAGCGCTGGCAGCCGCGCCGGAGCAGCGGCCCCGCGACGCGGCGGGGGGGACGCGGTGGGGCCGGGGCGACCCGCGGACCGGGGCCGCGCTCACCTGCTCCGACTCGGGGTTCAGGGCGAACTGGATGTTGCACTCGCCCACGATGCCCAGGTGCTGCACCACCTTCACGGCCGTGCGGCGCAGCAGGAAGTACTCGGTGTCGTTGAGGGTCTGGCTGGGCGCCACCACGATGGACTCGCCCGTGTGGATCCCCAGCGGGTCCAGGTTCTCCATGTTGCACACCTGGGCGGGACGAGGGTCACCGCGGGCGGCCGGGGCTCCCGACCGCCCCGCACGCGCTCTCACCCCACGGCTCCCCCACGTCCTGGGCCGAGTCCCCGCCGCGTACCGTGACGCAGTTGTTGTAGGCGTCCCGCACCACCTCGTACTCGATCTCCTTCCAGCCCTTCAGGGACTTGTCCACCAGCACTTGGGAGGTGTGGGTGAAGGCCTGGCTCACCAGGGCCGCCAGCTCCTCCCGCGAGCTGGCGAAGCCGGAGCCCAGGCCCCCCAGGGCGTAGGCAGAGCGCACCAGCACCGGGTACCCCAGCCGCTCGGCCGCAGCCTGCGCCTGGGGGCGGGGACCAATGGGGCAGGGGGACGGCAGCGTCCTGCGCCCGCCTGCCCCTCCATCCTGCCCCAGGGACTGCCCCCATCCTGCCCCGGGAGCTGCCCCCCTCCATCCTGCCCTGGGAGCTGCCCCCATCCCATCCCATCCCATCCCATCCCCTCCCCTCCCATCCCATCCTATCCCATCCCATCCCCTCCATCCTGCTCCAGAAACTGCCCCCCTCCATCCTGCCCTGGGAACTGCCCCCATCCCACCCTGGGAACTGTGCCCCTCCATCCTGCCCCAGGAGCTGTCCCCATCCTGCTCCGGGAGCTGCCCCCCTCCATCCTGCCCTGGGAGCTGCCCCCATCCCATCCCATCCCATCCCATCCCCTCCATCCTGCTCCCATCCCATCCCATCCCATTCCCTCCATCCTGCTCCAGAAACTGCCCCCCTCCATCCTGCCCCAGGAGCTGCCCCCATCCCATCCCATCCCATCCCATCCCATCCCATCCCATCCCCTCCATCCTGCTCCCATCCCATCCCATCCCATTCCCTCCATCCTGCTCCAGAAACTGCTCCCATCCTGCCCTGGGAGCTGCCTCCATCCCACCCTGGGAACTGCCCTCCTCCATCCTGCTCCAGGAACTGCCCCCATCCCACCCCAGAAACTGCCCCCTCCATCCCGCTCCCTCCATCCTGCCTTGGGAGCTGCCCTCATCCCACCCCCTCCATCCTGCCCTGGGAGCTGCCCCCTCCATCCCGCTCCCTCCATCCTGCCTTGGGAGCTGCCCTCATCCCACTCCCTCCATCCTGCCCCGGGAGCTGCCCCCTCCATCCCGCTCCCTCCATCCTGCCCCGGGAGCTGCCCCCTCCATCCCGCCCCCTCCATCCTGCCCCGGGAGCTGCCCCCTCCATCCCGCTCCCTCCATCCTGCCCCGGGAGCTGCCCTCATCCCACTCCCTCCATCCTGCCCCGGGAGCTGCCCCCTCCATCCCGCCCCCTCCATCCTGCCCCGGGAGCTGCCCTCATCCCACCCCCTCCATCCTGCCCCGGGAGCTGCCCCCTCCATCCCGCCCCCTCCATCCTGCCCCGGGAGCTGCCCCCTCCATCCCGCCCCCTCCATCCTGCCCTGGGAGCTGCCCTCATCCCACTCCCTCCATCCTGCCCCGGGAGCTGCCCCCTCCATCCCGCCCCCTCCATCCTGCCCTGGGAGCTGCCCCCTCCATCCCGCTCCCTCCATCCTGCCCCGGGAGCTGCCCTCATCCCACTCCCTCCATCCTGCCCCGGGAGCTGCCCCCTCCATCCCGCCCCCTCCATCCTGCCCCGGGAGCTGCCCTCATCCCACCCCCTCCATCCTGCCCCGGGAGCTGCCCCCTCCATCCCGCCCCCTCCATCCTGCCCCGGGAGCTGCCCCCTCCATCCCGCCCCCTCCATCCTGCCCCGGGAGCTGCCCTCATCCCACTCCCTCCATCCTGCCCCGGGAGCTGCCCCCTCCATCCCGCCCCCTCCATCCTGCCCTGGGAGCTGCCCCCTCCATCCCGCTCCCTCCATCCTGCCTTAGGAGCTGCCCTCATCCCAGCCCCTCCATCCTGCCCCGGGAGCTGCCCCCTCCATCCCGCCCCCTCCATCCTGCCCCGGGAGCTGCCCCCTCCATCCCGCCCCCTCCATCCTGCCCCGGGAGCTGCCCCCTCCATCCCGCCCCCCAGACCTGCCCTATCCCCTCCCCGGACCTGCTCCAGGGAGGCCGCGGCCTCGCTGGGAGCCACGTGCTCCCCGATCTCCTCCATCTTCTCCACGAAGACCTTGCGATCCTCCGTCATCTCGATGGAGGCGACGGGGGTGCCCAGCACCCGCACGCGGTACCGCTCCAGCACCCCGGCCTTGGTGAGCTCCACGCCGCAGTTGAGGGCCGTCTGCCCGCCGAAGGTGAGCAGCACCCCGTCGGGGCGCTCGTTTCGGATCACCTGGGCGGGGGGGGAGCGCGGGGCCGTGGGGCGCGGGGCTGTCGCGGCCCCGCAGAACGTGCCCTGCCGCTGCCGGCTCCCGCCGCCCCTCCGTCGTCCCCCACCACCCCGCGTCCCCGCGAGAAGAGGGTGCCGGAGCGGGCGGTCCCCAGAGGTCCCTGCCGGCCCCTCCGCTCACCCCGGGCCCCGCGGCAGCCTCACCTGGGCGACGTACTCGGGGGTGATGGGCAGGAAGTAGACCTTGTCCGCCAGCCCCTTGGAGGTCTGCACCGTGGCGATGTTGGGGTTGATCAGCACCGTCTGGATGTTCTCCTCCTTCAGCGCCTTGATGGCCTGCGCAGAGCGGAGCGGTCGCCGCGGTCGCCCCACGCCCGGCCCGCGCCGCCCCGGCCCCCGGCCCCCGGCCGCGCTCACCTGCGACCCCGAGTAGTCGAACTCGCCCGCCTGCCCGATGGAGAGGCCGCCGGAGCCCAGGATCAGCACCTTGCGGGGCCGGGCCGCCTCCTGCCCCGCCGCCGCCGCCGCGCCGTAGCCCAGCCGCTCCCGCAGCCGCTCCCGCACTGCACACGGGGCGCGGTGGGGACGGGGCCGCCAGCACGGCTCCGGCTCCAGAGCGGCCCCCCGGCCCCCGACGTGGCCACAGCCCCACGGCGGCCCCCCGGCCTCACACCCGGCCCCAGACCCCCGCACGGGCCCCATCCCACGGCCCCGAGAGCAGCCCCCCCCCAAGCACAGCCGCCCCCAGCCCCAGCGCAGACCCACAGCCCCCGGCACGGCCCCACGGCCCTGACCACAGCCCCCCACGTGCAGCCCTGGCCCCACGGCCCCCTCTGCACACCTCCAGCCCCACGGCCCTGACCACAGCCCCCCACGCGCAGCCCTGGCCCCACGGCCCCCTCTGCACACCTCCAGCCCCATGGCCCTGACCCACAGCCCCCCACGTGCAGCCCTGGCCCCACGGCCCCCTCTGCACACCTCCAGCCCCATGGCCCTGACCCACAGCCCCCCACGCGCAGCCCTGGCCCCACGGCCCCCTCTGCACACCTCCAGCCCCATGGCCCTGACCCACAGCCCCCCACGCGCAGCCCTGGCCCCACGGCCCCCTCTGCACACCTCCAGCCCCATGGCCCTGACCCACAGCCCCCCACGGGCAGCCCTGGCCCCACGGCCCCCTCTGCACACCTCCAGTCCCATGGCCCTGACCCACAGCCCCCCACGGGCAGCCCTGGCCCCACGGCCCCCTCTGCACACCTCCAGCCCCACGGCCCTGACCCACAGCCCCCCACGCGCAGCCCTGGCCCCACAGCCCCCTCAGCACAACTCTGGCCCCATGGCCCTGACCACAGCCCCCCACGCGCAGCCCTGGCCCCACGGCCCCCTCTGCACAACTCCGGCCCCATGGCCCCAAACACAGTCCCCCACATGCAGCTCTGGCCCCATAGCCCCGATCGCTGCCCCCCATGCACAGCTCTAGCCCCACAGCCCTGATCACTGTCCCCTGTGCACACCTCCAGCCCCACAGCCCTGGCCCCATGGTCCCGAGCACAGCCCCCCATGCACAGCCCTGGCCCCATGGTCCCGAGCACGACCCCCCACGCACAGTCCTGGCCCCACGGCCCCAAGCCCAGCCCTGGCCCCACAGCCCCCTACGCACACCTCCAGCCCCACAGCCCTGGCCCCATGGCCCCAAACACAGCCCCGGCCCCACGGCCCACGTGCGGCCCCTGAGGCCCCCACGCGCAGCCCCACGCCGGGGCGTCCCCCGCGGCCGCAGCGCTGCCGTGGGCCCCCACCGTGGGCGAGGCCCTGCCCAGGGCTCCCCGCCGCCGACCCACCTGTTTTGGGGCTGCCCTCGCCCCTCTGCAGGTCCCGCACCGTCTCCACGAAGACGTCGAAGAGCCCCTCGAGGTCCGTGGGGCCGGCCCGGTGCTCGGGGTGGAACTGCACGCTGCAAAGGCGGCGTCAGGCCCGGCCCCGCGGCCCCCCGGCCTGCGGCTCCCCGGCCCCCCACGACACGGCCCCCCACGACACGGCCCCCCCACCTGAAGAAGGGCTTGTGCTCGTGCACCAGGCCCTCGTTGGAGCGGTCGTTGGCGTTGGTGAAGAGCGGGGCCCAGCCGGGCGGCAGGCTGCCGGCCTCCACCGCGAAGCCGTGGTTCTGGGCGGTGATGAAGCAGCGCCGCGTGTCCTCGTGCACGCAGGGCTGGTTGTGCCCCCGGTTCCCGTACCTGCGCGCGGAGCCGGGACGGCGTCAGGGGCCGCCCCCCCCCCCGGGCCCACCCCCCCCCCCGGCCCCCCCGGCTCACTTCATCTTGTAGGTGCGGGCGCCCAGCGCCAGCGACAGCAGCTGGTGCCCCAGGCAGATGCCGAAGACGGGCTTGGGCCGGGGGGCCGCCAACACGCGCCGCAGGCCGCGCACCGTCTCCTGGCACAGCCGCGGGTCCCCGGGGCCGTTGCTGACGAAGAGCCCGTCGAAGTCTGCGCCGAGACGCGCTGGGGTCACGCCGGGCCCCACGGCATCGCCCCGAGGCACCCCGGCCCCACGGACCCCCACAGCCCCAGCTCGACCCTACAGCCCCCCAGGGTCACTCCAAGGCACCCCGACCCCACGGCCCCCCACAGCTCCCCACAGCATCACTCCAAGGCACCCCAACCCCACAGTGCCCCACAGCCCCCCAGGGTCAGCCTGACCCCCCTGGCCCCCCACAGCATCACTCCAAGGCACCCCAACCCCACAGTGCCCCACAGCCCCCCAGGGTCAGCCTGCCCCCCCGGCCCCCCACAGCATCACTCCAAGGCACCCCAACCCCACAGTGCCCCACAGCCCCCCAGGGTCAGCCTGCCCCCCCGGCCCCCCACAGCATCACTCCAAGGCACCCCAACCCCACAGTGCCCCACAGCCCCCCAGGGTCAGCCTGACCCCCTGGCCCCCCACAGCATCACTCCAAGGCACCCCAACCCCACAGTGCCCCACAGCCCCCCAGGGTCAGCCTGACCCCCTGGCCCCCCACAGCATCACTCCAAGGCACCCCAACCCCACAGTGCCCCACGGCCCCCCCAGGGTCAGCCTGACCCCCTGGCCCCCCACAGCATCACTCCAAGGCACCCCAACCCCACAGTGCCCCACGGCCCCCCCAGGGTCAGCCTGACCCCCTGGCCCCCCACAAGGTCACCCCAAGGTACCCCAACCCCACGGCTCCCCACGGCCCCCCACGGCCCCCCCAGGCCCAGTCTGACCCCACAGCCCCCCACGGGGTCACTCCAGCCCCCCTGGCCCCCATGGGGTCACCTCAAGGTGCCCCGGCCCCCCACAGCATCACCCCGGGACACGGCTCCCCGCTGCCCCCGGCACCAGGCACGGAGACCCCCCGCACCCGGTCCCGGGTCCCACCGCCGTCCCGCCGCGGGCCGCCCACCTGCGGGGTCCAGCGCGTGGTCCCAGGGCACCACGGTGACGGCGGCCCCCCGCTCGCAGAGGCACCGCACCTGGTTGTGCTTCAGGCCGCAGTCGACGGCCGTGATGCGCAGCGACCCGCCGGCGTTGAACACGCGCGGGGCCTGGGGGGCCGGGGCTGAGGCGGTGCCCGCGGCGGCGGGGACCCGGCCCCACAGCGCAGCCCCCAGCCCCACCGCTGCGGGGACCCCCAACACCCCATGGCCCCACCGCTGCGGGGACCCCAGACCCCCACGGACCCACCACTGCAGGGACCCCCCACCCCCCATGGCCCCACCGCTGCAGGGACCCCAGACCCCCACGGACCCCTCCCACAGGGACCCCCCACCCCCCATGGCCCCACTGCTGCGGGGACCCCAGACCCCCACAGACCCCTCCCACAGGGACCCCCCACCCCCCATGGCCCCACTGCTGTGGGGACCCCAGACCCCCACAGACCCCTCCCACAGGGACCCCCCACCCCCCATGGCCCCACTGCTGCGGGGACCCCAGACCCCCACAGACCCCTCCCGCGGGGACCCCCCACCCCCCATGGCCCCACTGCTGCGGGGACCCCAGACCCCCACAGACCCCTCCCGCGGGGACCCCTGGGCCCCCAGCACAGCCTCCCCAGCTGCCCCACTGCGGGGACCCCCAACCCCCCCGCACAGCCCCCAATATCCCCTCACTGCAGGGACCCCCAGCCCTGACCACAGCCTCCCCGGCTGCCCCACTGCAGGGACCCCCAGCCCCCCAGCACAGCTCCCCCAAATCCCCCCGCTGCAGGGACCCCCAGCCCCACAGCGCAGCCCCTGGCCCCCCCCCACTGCAGGGTCCCCCCCCCCCCCCCCGCACCTTCAGCGACACCTCCTGCACCAGGTGCCGCGTGTTGGGGTCCTCGAAGGGGAGGCTCTGCTCGGGGGTCCCGTCCGGCACCAGCTTCCCCAGCAGCGTCCCCTTCTCGCGGATCCTCTTGGTCAGGGCCCGGGTGTCCACGCCTGCCGCCACCGCCGTGAGGGGCCGCCTGGCCCCCGGCCCCCGCGGGGGCAAAGCCCACACGACGCCACGCGGCCCCCTGCCCCGGGCCCCAGCCACCCCCCCACGGCCCCCAGCCCCAGCCCCATGGCCAGCCCCAGCCCCGCCTTCCAGCCCCACGGCCACCCCCGACCCTTGACCCCCAGCCCCATGGCCACCCTCCCCAATGGCTGCCCCTGCCCTGCAGCCCCCAGGCCCACGGCCACCCCCGCCCCATGGCCACCCTCCCCAATGGCTGCCTCTGCCCTGCAGCCCCCAGCCCCACGGCCACCCCCAGCCCCATGGCCACCCTCCCCAATGGCTGCCCCTGCCCTGCAGCCCCCAGCCCCACGGCCACCCCCGCCCCATGGCCACCCTCCCCAATGGCTGCCTCTGCCCTGCAGCCCCCAGCCCCACGGCCACCCCCGCCCCATGGCCACCCTCCCCAATGGCTGCCTCTGCCCTGCAGCCCCCAGCCCCACGGTCGCCCCCAGCCCCATGGCCACCCCCCCAATGGCTGCCCCTGCCCTGCAGCCCCCAGCCCCACGGCCACCCCCAGCCCCATGGCTATCCCCCACAGGGGCTGCCCCTGCCCTTTAGCCCCCAGCCCCACGGCCACCCCCGACCCTTGACCCCCAGCCCCATGGTCACCCCCCCAATGGCTGCCTCTGCCCTGCAGCCCCCAGCCCCACGGCCACCCCCAGCCCCATGGCCACCCTCCCCAATGGCTGCCCCTGCCCTGCAGCCCCCAGCCCCACAGCCACCCCCAGCCCCATGGCTATCCCCCACAGGGGCTGCCCCTGACCAGCAGCCCCAGCCCCACAGCCGCCCCCAGCCCCATGGCCACCCCCCCAATAGCTGCCCCTGCCCTGCAGCCCCCAGCCCCACAGCCACCCCGGCCCCATGGCTATCCCCCACAGGGGCTGCCCCTGACCAGCAGCCCCAGCCCCACAGCCACCCCGGCCCCATGGCCACCCCCCCAATGGCTGCCCCTGCCCTGCAGCCCCCAGCCCCACAGCCGCCCCCAGCCCCATGGCCACCCTCCCCAATGGCTGCCCCTGCCCTGCAGCCCCCCGCCCCACGGCCACCCCCAGCCCCATGGCCACCCCCCCAATGGCTGCCCCTGCCCTGCAGCCCCCCGCCCCACGGCCACCCCCAGCCCCATGGCTATCCCCCACAGGGGCTGCCCCTGCCCTTTAGCCCCCCGCCCCATGGCCACCCCCAGCCCCATGGCCACCCCCCCAATGGCTGCCCCTGCCCTGCAGCCCCCCGCCCCACGGCCACCCCCAGCCCCATGGCTATCCCCCACAGGGGCTGCCCCTGCCCTTTAGCCCCCGCCCCCCGGCCCCCCCGCGCCCACCTTCCAGCCCGGGGATGTTCTGCTCCTTGAGCCACTGGTGCAGGGAGCGGGAGGCGCTCCAGTGGCTGGGGGTCTCCGAGCACTCGCCCACCACCAGCGCGGCCACGTGGATCTTGCTGGACTCGAACCACTGCGGGGCGGCGGGGGGGGGACGTGAGCGCGGCCGGGCAGGGGGCTGCACCCGGGCGGCTGGTGTGGCTGCCTCCCCGCCGCACGGGGACCCCCACCCGGCCCCACGCCCGGGACGGGGCCGGCCGCGGGGAGGCCAGCGCGGCGCCGGCGGGGCCTGGACTTTGCCCGGGGCCGGGGGCGACGCCGGGACGGGCCGAGGCAGCCGGGAGGCCGCGGCAGGAGCTGCTCCGGCCTCGACCCGGAGGGGCCGGGACCCCCCTGCCCCACCGACGGGGCACAGACAGGGGGTCCCACCTGCACAGCACCATGCACCCGGGGCCACACAGCTCCCGGGCTGGCACTCGCCCAGCGGCACCGTCCAGCAACACCTTCCCCGCCGCAGACCCGGGTGCGGGCAGCGCCGTGGGGCACCGGCACCGCCCGGGCGTGTCCTGCCCTGCCGCCCGCCCCGGCCCGCGGCGATGCATTCCCGGCTGCTCCACGTGCGCCCGTCCCCGGGCCGCAGGGCACAAGGCCGCCCGCGTCCGCCCCTGCCCCACGCCTGCATGGCCCCGCACCGGCCCACCGCCCCACAGTTGCACAGCCCCACTGCCCTGCTGCCCAATGCCTGCATGGCCCCGCTGCCCCCTGCCCCATGCCTGCACGGCCCCACACCAGCCCACCGCCCCATGGTTGCACAGCCCCACCGTCCCCCTGCCCCATGCCTGCACGGCCCCGCACCGGCGCATCACCCCCCTGCCCCACGCCTGCATGGCCCCACCGCCCCCCTGCCCCACGCCTGCACGGCCCCGCACCGGCACACCACTCCCCTGCCCCACGCCTGCATGGCCCCACCGCCCCCCTGCCCCATGCCTGCACCGTCCCGCTGCCCCTGCCCCACGCCACCCTGCTGCCCCACACCCACATGGCCCTACTGCCCCCTGCCCCACACCTGCACAGCCCCACTGCCCCCCTGCCCCATGCCTGCACAGCCCCCGCTGCCCCTGCCCCACAGCATCCCACTGGCCTGTGCCCACATGGTCCTGCTGCCCCCTGCCCCACACCTGCATGGCCCCGCTGCCCCCTGCCCCACACCATCGCACCACCACTCCCCTGCCCCACGCCTGCATGGCCCCACCGCCCCCCTGCCCCACACCATCGCACCACCACTCCCCTGCCCCACGCCTGCATGGCCCCACTGCCCCCTGCTTGCACAGCCCCACTGCCCCCCAGCCCCACACCATCCCACTGCCCCCTGCCCTACGCCCACGTGGCCCCGCCGCCCCCAGCCCCCTGCCTGCACAGCCCCGCTGCCCCCCTGCCCCACACCACCCCGCGGCCCCGCACCCACATGGCCCTCACCGCCCCCTGCCCCACACCCGCATGGCCCCGCTGCCCCACACCACCCGCGGCCCCAGCCCCCCCCGCTCACCCTGCTGAGGCCGTAGGGGTCGGGCTCGTCCCGCGGCACCCCGTAGTTGCCCACGAGCGGGTACGTGAGCACCAGGATCTGCGCCTTGTACGAGGGGTCCGTGAGCGCCTCGGGGTAGCCCACCATGCCCGTCTGGAAGACTGCGGGGGGGGGGGGGCTCAGCGGGACGCGGCGCCGGGGGGCGGCACCGCCGGGGGGGCCCGAGCCCCACGAAAGCGGCGGTCCCGGGGGCTGCACCCGCAGGGCCCCCCCCCCCCCCGGCAGGAGCCCCCCCGGTATCGGCACCCCGCGATACGCGGGCGCCCCGGGGCCGGACCCGCCGCGCCGCCCGCCCGGACGGGACGGGACGGGACGGGACGGGACGGGACCGGGCTCAGGCCGCGGGGCTCGGCCCGGCCGCACTCACCCACTTCCCCGGCGGCGGCGGCGGCGGCCCCGAAGGGGCGGCCCCGCAGCACCGAGCCGTCCTGCAGCACCAGGCAGCCCATGGCGGCTCCACGTGCGCTCGGGCCCGGCGGCGGCGGCGGCGGGGACCGGGGAGGCGCGTGCGGCGCGGCGCGGCGCGGCGGCAGGAGGATCCGGGGCGGGGCCGAGCCGGGACGGCCCCCGGCGGCGGGAGGCGGGACGGCACCGGGTGCCCGCCGGGGGGGCGCGGGGATGGGGGGGCCCTGCCCGGCGCGACCCCCCGAGGACGGAGACAGGAGGCGCCGCCGCTCTGCGGCTCCCCGGCCCGGCGCTGCCCCGAGCGCGGAGCAGCCGCCCCGTCCCGCCGCCGGCAGCCCGGGCCCGGCCCCGCCACGGCCGGTGCGCGACGCCGAGGCTCCGGCCCGAGCCGGGCTGCGACCGCGGGAGGTGGCGGAGGCGCCGCTCGTGCAGCGAGAGCCGCGGACCCGGGTTGAGACACGGCAACGCCAAAGGGCAGCGGGGCGCGACAGGGGCCTCGGTTATCGCGCTGCGGGACAAAACCATAGAAATGCACACACGGCGCAGCCAGGAAAACGGGTTTCTGTTATTAAACCAGCCAAGCCAGGGGAGAGCGCGAACGCAGTCCCCCACTACCACAAATTATGCAGTCGAGTTTCCCGCATTTGGGGAAATCGCAGGGGTCAGCACGCCCGGAGTGCAAGGGACGAGCCTCGCCCTGGGAAAACCACCTGCCTGATCATGGTGTCTCCCCTGCCAGGTAAGTATGCCCCCGACCCCGACCCACCCCGCCCCGACACACCCACACCGTCCCGCACCGCACGCACACCGCACGCACGCCCCGAACAGCCCCCGCCGCGCCCGCCCCCGACGCCCCGACGCCGCCCCAGGCCCCGCCCGCGCCCCCGCCGCGCGCCGCCGCCCGCGCCCGCCGCCCCGCCGCCGCCGCGCCCGTGTCCCGGCGTGCCGCGCGCCCTCATCTGCATAGACACGCCCCGCCCGCTCCACGCCCCGCCCCCGGCTCCGCCCCGCCCCCCGCGCCCGTGTCCCGGCGTGCCGCGCGCCCTCGTCTGCATAGACACGCCCCGCCCGCTCCACGCCCCGCCCCCGGCTCGGCCCGGCCCCCGGCGCCCGTGTCCCGGCGTGCCGCGCGCCCTCATCTGCATAGACACGCCCCTCATTCTCCACGCCCCGCCCCGGCCCGGCCCCCCCGCGGAGGGGGGCGGCAGCGGGTCTCCCACCGGCCCCGCAGGTGCCAACAGCCGCCCGGGCCGCGACGGGCCCCGCGCTGGGGGCGGCGGCTGCTGCTCTCCCGCCCGGCCCCGGTCGCGGCGCGGGCGCAGGGAGCTCTCCCGGCCCGGGGCTGGCGCGGGAGGTGCGAGACCCGGGTGAGCCCGGACCCTCGGCCCAGCCCCGCGCTACGTGTCCCGCCAGCGGGTCCCCGGGAGGCTCCGTGTCCCTTGGGGGTCCCACAGGACGCACCCGGGGCTCCACACCGCGTACCGCGCCGGGCCCCGCGCTGTGCCGCGAGGGGCTGCGGGCGCCGGGGTCGGAGCCGACGCTCACGGCTCGCCGTGCCCCCCCGCAGCAGGGCTTCGCCCCCCCGGGGACGACGGGCTCGAGGAGCGGCGATCCGTGAGTCCGGGCTGGCTGCTCCCGACCACCCTCTTCTCCTCCACGTGCCGGGAGACGGAGCCCGCGACGAGCTGCTGCGGGAGCTCTGCGGGGCCGGGGGGGGGGGGCGGTGCCCCGCGGCTGCCCGGCTCCTGCTCGTCGCCCTCTGCGAGGGCGGGGGGGACGCTGGCTTTCTCCAGGCCTCGGCACCGCTCCCGATCCCCAGGCCCTTTCGGGGGTGTTTGATCGTGGCCTTGCAATGGCGTCGGCCAGTGCTCGCTCGCGGGGCGAGTGCACCCCCGGCCCCGAGGCGTCCTCGGTCCGTGGCGAGGGACCGGGGAGGGCAACGGAGAGGCTGCGACGCGACGGGCGCCTGCGCCGTAAGCAGGGTTACGTCGCGGCCGCGAAGCGGTCGTGCGCCGCTATAGCCGCGGGAGCGTGCCGAGCTCGGGGCTGCAGCAGAGCAGGCGCGCAGGGCAGCGTACGCCGTCCCTCGTCCCTCCCGGGACAGCCGGGCTGGGTCCCATCCCGCCTCCTCCGCACGCTCCCGCGTCCCCCCCCACGACCCCCGCGGTGGGGTGCCGGTCACCGGCCGTCCCCGTCTGTGAGCCGTGGCGGGTGTGGACAGGGGGGTTTGCAGAGCGACGAGACCGCAACGTCACACGAAACAGGGCCACGGAGAAGCAGAACCCCCGTGGGTCGGGTGGCCTCAGCCCCGGTTCGCGCGCCGAACCAGCTGGGCCGCGGAGCCCCGCCAGCACGCGGGCGGCCCTCTTGAATGCCAGCTTGCAGGTGACGGGTGGCAGTTTCGATAGACGCTGGTTCACCAGCTGCGCTGGAGCAGCACGTGCCAAACCCCGGCGTCCACGGCCGCGTCGGGGCAGAAGGTCCTCAACTGCTCCTCGGTTCTGCCACGTGCCCTGTCGCACCGCACTGAACTCTCTGTTTCGAGGCGACGGCTTCAGATGTCCAGCTTAGTCCTTGGGCTAAAGCACCAGCGACATGTTCTAACTGTTTATGATCCGAGTTACCGCCCCGGGACACCGGCTGGGCCCAGCAGCCACCCTGGAGCCGCCGGGACACGGGCGCGGGGGGCGGGGCCGAGCCGGGGGCGGGGCGTGGAGCGGGCGGGGCGTGTCTATGCAGATAAGGGCGCGCGGCACGCCGGGACACGGGCGCGGGAGGCGGGGCGGGGCCGGGGGCGGGGCGTGGAGCGGGCGGGGCGTGTCTATGCAGATAAGGGCGCGCGGCACGCCGGGACACGGGCGCGGGAGGCGGGGCGGGGCCGGGGGCGGGGCGTGGAGCGGGCGGGGCGTGTCTATGCAGATAAGGGCGCGCGGCACGCCGGGACACGGGCGCGGGGGGCGGGGCCGAGGCGCAGCCGGGGGCGGGGCGGAGGAGCGGGCGGGGCGTGTCTATGCAGATGAGGGCGCGCGGCACGTGCGGGCGTGCTGACCCCTGCGATTTCCCCAAATGCGGGAAACTCGACTGCATAATTTGTGGTAGTGGGGGACTGCGTTCGCGCTCTCCCCTGGCTTGGGCGGTTCAAAGGCAGAGGTGTTTTTCCGCTCTGGTGCTGCGGTATGTCCCCAGCATCGCTCCCATGTTCCCGGCGCTGCTCCCATGTCCCCAGCATCACTCTGCAGCATGTCCCGACATTGGTAACATGTCCCTAGTATCGCTCCCCAGCATGTCCCCAACATCGCTCCCATATCCCCACCGCTGTTCCATGCGATCCTGGGGACACGGGAGCAGCGCTGGGGACATGGGAGCGGTCCTGGGGACATATCAGCGATGCTGGGGACACGGGAGCGGTGCTGGGGACATGGGAGCAGCGCTGGGGACATATCAGCGATGCTGGGGACATGGGAGCGGTGCTGGGGACACGGGAGCGATGCTGGGGACACGGGAGCGGTGCTGGGCACACGCCGTGGGACCGGGCTGCGGAGGGAGCAGGGTGCCGCTACCCGGCCCCGGGAGCAGCCGCTGCAGAGGGGCCGCTCCGAGCGCGGCGGGACCCGACGCGGCTCCGCTGCCCGCAGGGGCGCAGCCCGGAGCAGCCCGGGGGGGAAAATCCCACGCAAACCGGCCCGAGCGGCAACGCGGCTGCGCTGCTGCCTGCGCCGGGATCTGGCCTCGGAGATGCGCCCTGCTCCCCCCCGACCGCGGTCCCAAGGCGTGTCCCCAGCACCGCTCCCGTGTCCCCAGCACCGCTCCCGTGTCCCCAGCATCGCATGGAGCAGTGGCACAGGTACGGGAAGCAGCTCTGGGGACGCGGGAGCGATGCTAGGGACATGGGAGCCGCGATGCTGGGGACAAGCCGCAGCACCACAGTGGAGAAACACCTCTGCCTTTGAACCAGCCAAGCCAGGGGAGAGCGCGAACGCAGTCCCCCACTACCACAAATTATGCAGTCGAGTTTCCCGCATTTGGGGAAATCGCAGGGGTCAGCACGCCCGGAGTGCAAGGGACGAGCCTCGCCCTGGGAAAACCACCTGCCTGATCATGGTGTCTCCCCTGCCAGGTAAGTATGCCCCCGCCCCCGACCCACCCCGCCCCGACACACCCACACCGCCCCGCACCGCACGCACACCGCACGCACGCCCCGAACAGCCCCCCCCGCGCCCGCCCCCGACGCCCCGACGCCGCCCCAGGCCCCGCCCGCGCCCCCGCCGCGCGCCGCCGCCCGCGCCCGCCGCCCCGCCGCCGCCGCGCCCGTGTCCCGGCGTGCCGCGCGCCCTCATCTGCATAGACACGCCCCGCCCGCTCCACGCCCCGCCCCCGGCTCCGCCCCGCCCCCCGCGCCCGTGTCCCGGCGTGCCGCGCGCCCTCGTCTGCATAGACACGCCCCGCCCGCTCCTCCGCCCCGCCCCGGCTCGGCCCCGCCCCCCGCGCCCGTGTCCCGGCGTGCCGCGCGCCCTCGTCTGCATAGACACGCCCCGCCCGCTCCACGCCCCGCCCCCGGCTCCGCCCCGCCCCCCGCGCCCGTGTCCCGGCGTGCCGCGCGCCCTCATCTGCATAGACACGCCCCGCCCGCTCCACGCCCCGCCCCCGGCTCCGCCCCGCCCCCCGCGCCCGTGTCCCGGCGTGCCCGATGGGACGAGGACGCGTCCGTCAGCAGAAACCGCCGCAGCGAGGATAAGGAGAGACGCGGCCTGCCCGGGGACGGCGGTGGGACCCGGTGAGGAGCAGGAGACCCCAGGGCTGAGTAGTGCTGCTGGTCCGAACCAGCGCGAGGGGCGGAGAGCTTCCACGGGAAAGTCGTAACTGCCCGGGGCGGCTTTGTGCGGGGCCCCCCTCGGAGGCACCCGGCTCGAGCTGTAATTACGGCACGCGCGCCATTAACATTGATTTATTTAATTCGCTTCGATCTGGCTCCAAGACATCCAGGGTGAAGAGGACCAACGGGACGCTCCTGGATCCACAGGGGTGATTTCTCTCTCTCTCTCTCTCTCTCTCTCTCTCTCTCTCTCTCTCTCTCGATGAAAGTCGACAAGATCTGATCAAAACGTGCGGCCCGGGACTTGTTTCTCTAGCTGACGTAATCGCCATTGAGTTATCGCTGCAAACCACAGGCCTCGTCTCTTCTGTTAACAACTCATCCAACTGGCTGGCTGGTGTCGTTTCACCTTGATTCAGTCCAAGGGCGTCCCGCACTTGGTCGCTGGTCCCCAGGGGAGGGAGGTCGTCCCGAACGACTCCTTTCGGGCCGCGACGCTCGCTCGCAGGGTGTGGCGGACAGATGAGTGAACTTTTGCCTTAAACATTTCTTGATACATAAGGTGCAAGCAAACCAAAACCCCAAACAAGCCATCTGTTCCCGGCGGGAACAGGACTGAGCTGCTGCGACCCCTGAAATGGTCTCCCTGCGACCACCCGGGACACACCGAGCCTGCGCTGAACCGGACCACGATCGGACAGAGACTTTGGGACCTGGACTGCAAATTACTGCTGCTTAACACAACTTTTATAAAACTTGCTTAGCCGCACTCCCTAGTTCAGTGAGAAAGGGCCCCAGAGCTGGTGCAGACTGGAAGGATAAGGGAGTTACAAGCAGTTTGCATTCCTATGCGTCACACTCCGGGAGGGAGGATGTTAAGGCTTTGAAATAAGGCCTGCTTGGGCGCCGGGACCCTGGGAAACAAAGCCTCCCCTCACTGCTGAAACAGTGTTAATTAGGGGGGGGTCTGGATTATATCCTCCTCGTCAGGACCTGGGAAGATAACACCCACTGTCACTGCTGGGGCAGTGCTAATTGCTGGAACAACACCTGTTTGTCAGGGCCCTGAGAAAGAAGGGCAGAACCCGAGGAATCAACACATTTGTCAGCAGAAACCGCAACAGTAAAGATAAGGGAGAAAAGCAGCCTGCCTGGGAACAGTGATGAGACCCAATAGGGAGCAGGAGACCCCAGACCCAAAGATTACTATTGGTCTGAACTACCGCGTGAGGGGCGGGAAACTTAATTTGAAAAAAGCTATAATTGCCCAGGGATTTCTTTGTTCAGGGTCCCTCTTCGGAGGCACCCAACTCGAGCTGTAACTACTGCACGCGTGTCATTACAATTTATTTATTTAATTTGCCTTGATTTGGCTCCAAACTTTTCAGCGGGAACCTAGGGTCGGACCCTGCTCGAGTTGTAATTACCGCACGCGCATCGCTAAAATTTACACCCAGGGTGAAGAGGACCAACGGGACGCCGCTGGATCCACGGGTGGTGATATCTCTTTCTCTCCCCCCCTTTTCTCTCTCTCTCTTTCTCTCTCTCTCTCTCCTCCCCTTTGCCTTTTCCCACCTTTATTCCCCACTCCGTGGAAAATAAAGTTAAAAGGTTGTACGATATTTGACCGGTTTTAGCGTCTTAATCTCGTCCTTGGGATCGTAACGAAACCCTCCCGATATTGGATCGGGACACAGGGCGAGTGCACCCCCGGCCCCGAGGCGTCCTCGGTCCGTGGCGAGGGACCGGGGAGGGCAACGGAGAGGCTGCGACGCGACGGGCGCCTGCGCCGTAAGCAGGGTTACGTCGCGGCCGCGAAGCGGTCGTGCGCCGCTATAGCCGCGGGAGCGTGCCGAGCTCGGGGCTGCAGCAGAGCAGGCGCGCAGGGCAGCGTACGCCGTCCCTCGTCCCTCCCGGGACAGCCGGGCTGGGTCCCATCCCGCCTCCTCCGCACGCTCCCGCGTCCCCCCACGACCCCCGCGGTGGGGTGCCGGTCACCGGCCGTCCCCGTCTGTGAGCCGTGGCGGGTGTGGACAGGGGGTTTTGCAGAGCGACGAGACCGCAACGTCACACGAAACAGGGCCACGGAGAAGCAGAACCCCCGTGGGTCGGGTGGCCTTGGTGTCCGAAAAGCGGATTCGTTGCCCGGTGTGCAATAAGCCAATAATCACACACTCAGGAGAGACATTTGCTTATTTATTTCAGAGTTGCGCAAGCCTGGGTGCTGGGTGGTTTCCCACAAATCGAGCACCCCCCCACTTTTCAAGTAGCATTTATACACACAAATTGCCAGATTTGCGACTTTCCCTTTTACACTGATTGGTTAGTGATTGCTCCATTCCCCGGGTCCCAGCCCTGCTTCTCAAGGTCCTGATCAGTTAACACTGCCCCAGCGGGGTCAGTAGCTGTTATCTCCCAAGGCCCTGACGAAGAGGACATAATCCAGACCCCTTAATTAACACTGATTCAGCAGTGAGAGGAGGCTTTGCTCCCCAAGGTCCTGGCGCCCAAGCAGGCCTTATTTCTCAGCCTTGGCATCCTCCCTTCCGGAGAGTGGGGCACAGGACTGCAGACTGCTTGTAACTCCCTCATCTTTCCAGCCTGCACCAGCTCTGGGGCCCTTTCTCACCGAACGGGGAGCGCGGCCTAAGGCTTCAGCAAATTTAGCTACTCCTGCTAAGCAAATTCTATCTAAGACAGAAGTTATCCAAATCTACCTGCTTCAGACATTCTTCCTGAGCTTCTCAGCGTTGCACTGTAACAGCACCAGCGACATGTTCTAACTGTTTATGATCCGAGTTACCGCCCCGGGACACCGGCTGGGCCCAGCAGCCACCCTGGAGCCGCCGGGACACGGGCGCGGGGGCGGGGCCGAGCCGGGGGCGGGGCGTGGAGCGGGCTGGGCGTGTCTATGCAGATGAGGGCGCGCGGCACGCCGGGACACGGGCGCGGGGGGCGGGGCCGAGCCGGGGCGGGGCGTGGAGCGGGCGGGGCGTGTCTATGCAGATGAGGGCGCGCGGCACGCCGGGACACGGGCGCGGGGGGCGGGGCCGAGCCGGGGGCGGGGCGTGGAGCGGGCGGGGCGTGTCTATGCAGATGAGGGCGCGCGGCACGCCGGGACACGGGCGCGGCGGCGGCGGGGCGGCGGGCGCGGGCGGCGGCGCGCGGCGGGGGCGCGGGCGGGGCCTGGGGCGGCGTCGGGGCGTCGGGGGCGGGCGCGGCGGGGGCTGTTCGGGGCGTGCGTGCGGTGTGCGTGCGGTGCGGGGCGGTGTGGGTGTGTCGGGGCGGGGTGGGTCGGGGTCGGGGGCATACTTACCTGGCAGGGGAGACACCATGATCAGGCAGGTGGTTTTCCCAGGGCGAGGCTCGTCCCTTGCACTCCGGGCGTGCTGACCCCTGCGATTTCCCCAAATGCGGGAAACTCGACTGCATAATTTGTGGTAGTGGGGGACTGCGTTCGCGCTCTCCCCTGGCTTGGCTGGTTCAAAGGCAGAGGTGTTTCTCCATTCTGGTGCTGCGGTATGTCCCCAGCATCGCTGCTACCATGTTCCCGGCGCTGCTCCCATGTCCCCAGCATCGCTCTGCAGCATGTCCCGACATTGGTAACATGTCCCTAGTATCGCTCCCCAGCATGTCCCCAACATCGCTCCCATATCCCCACCGCTGCTCCATGCGATCCCGGGGACATGGGAGCGGTGCTGGGGACACGGGAGCGATGCTGGGGACATGGGAGCGGTGCTGGGGACACGCCTTGGGACCGGGCTGCGGAGGGAGCAGGGTGCCGCTGCCCGGCCCCGGGAGCAGCCGCCGCAGAGGGGCCGCTCCGAGCGCGGCGGGACCCGACGCGGCTCCGCTGCCCGCAGGGGCGCAGCCCGGAGCAGCCCGGGGGGGGAAATCCCACGCGATCGGGCCCGAGCGGCAACGCGGCTGCGCTGCTGCCTGCGCCGGGATCTGGCCTCGGAGATGCGCCCTGCTCCCCCCGACCGCGGTCCCACGGCGTGTCCCCAGCACCGCTCCCGTGTCCCCAGCATCGCATGGAGCAGTGGCACAGATAAGGGAAGCAGCGCTGGGGACATGGGAGCGATGCTGGGGACATACCGCAGCACCAGAGTGGAGAAACACATCTGCCTTTGAACCAGCCAAGCCAGGGGAGAGCGCGAACGCAGTCCCCCACTACCACAAATTATGCAGTCGAGTTTCCCGCATTTGGGGAAATCGCAGGGGTCAGCACGCCCGGAGTGCAAGGGACGAGCCTCGCCCTGGGAAAACCACCTGCCTGATCATGGTGTCTCCCCTGCCAGGTAAGTATGCCCCCGCCCCCGACCCACCCCGCCCCGACACACCCACACCGCCCCGCACCGCACGCACACCGCACGCACGCCCCGAACAGCCCCCCCCGCGCCCGCCCCCGACGCCCCGACGCCGCCCCAGGCCCCGCCCGCGCCCCCGCCGCGCGCCGCCGCCCGCGCCCGCCGCCCCGCCGCCGCCGCGCCCGTGTCCCGGCGTGCCGCGCGCCCTCATCTGCATAGACACGCCCCGCCCGCTCCACGCCCCGCCCCGGCTCGGCCCCGCCCCCCGCGCCCGTGTCCCGGCGTGCCGCGCGCCCTCATCTGCATAGACACGCCCCGCCCGCTCCTTCGCCCCGCCCCCGGCTCGGCCCCGCCCCCCGCGCCCGTGTCCCGGCGGCTCCAGGGTGGCTGCTGGGCCCAGCCGGTGTCCCGGGGCGGTAACTCGGATCATAAACAGTTAGAACATGTCGCTGGTGCTTTAGCCCAAGGACTAAGCTGGACATCTGAAGCCGTCGCCTCGAAACAGAGAGTTCAGTGCGGTGCGACAGGGCACGTGGCAGAACCGAGGAGCAGTTGAGGACCTTCTGCCCCGACGCGGCCGTGGACGCCGGCGTTTGGCACGTGCTGCTCCAGCGCAGCTGGTGAACCAGCGTCTATCGAAACTGCCACCCGTCACCTGCAAGCTGGCATTCAAGAGGGCCGCCCGCGTGCTGGCGGGGCTCTGCGGCCCAGCTGGTTCGGCGCGCGAACCGGGGGTGAGGCCACCCGACCCACGGGGGTTCTGCTTCTCCGTGGCCCTGTTTCGTGTGACGTTGCGGTCTCGTCGCTCTGCAAACCCCCCTGTCCACACCCGCCACGGCTCACAGACGGGGACGGCCGGTGACCGGCACCCCACCGCGGGGGTCGTGGGGGGGACGCGGGAGCGTGCGGAGGAGGCGGGATGGGACCCAGCCCGGCTGTCCCGGGAGGGACGAGGGACGGCGTACGCTGCCCTGCGCGCCTGCTCTGCTGCAGCCCCGAGCTCGGCACGCTCCCGCGGCTATAGCGGCGCGCGACCGCTTCGCGGCCACGACGTAACCCTGCTTACGGCGCAGGCGCCCGTCGCGTCGCAGCCTCTCCGTTGCCCTCCCCGGTCCCTCGCCACGGACCGAGGACGCCTCGGGGCCGGGGATGCACTCGCCCCGCGAGCGAGCGTCGCGGCCCGAAAGGAGTCGTTCGGGACGACCTCCCTCCCCTGGGGACCAGCGACCAAGTGCGGGACGCCCTTGGACTGAATCAAGGTGAAACGACACCAGCCAGCCAGTTGGATGAGTTGTTAACAGAAGAGACGAGGCCTGTGGTTTGCAGCGATAACTCAATGGCGATTACGTCAGCTAGAGAAACAAGTCCCGGGCCGCACGTTTTGATCGGATCTTGTCGACTTTCATCGAGAGAGAGAGAGAGAGAGAGAGAAATCACCAGCGTGGATCCAGGAGCGTCCCGTTGGTCCTCTTCACCCTGGATGTCTTGGAGCCAGATCGAAGCGAATTAAATAAATCAATGTTAATGGCGCGCGTGCCGTAATTACAGCTCGAGCCGGGTGCCTCCGAGGGGGCCCCGCACAAAGCCGCCCCGGGCAATTACAACTTTCCCGTGGAAGCTCTCCGCCCCTCGCGCTGGTTCGGACCAGCAGCACTACTCAGCCCTGGGGTCTCCTGCTCCTCACCGGGTCCCACCGCCGTCCCCGGGCAGGCCGCGTCTCTCCTTGTCCTCGCTGCGGCGGTTTCTGCTGACGGACGCGTCCTCGTCCCATCGGTCCCGCCGCTGCCTCCCGCGGTCCTGACGAGGAGGAGGAGGAGGAGGAGGAGGAGGAGGAGGCGATTCCCGAGCCAGCAGCTCGCCCTGCCCCGCAGCGGGAGCAGCTCCGCGTCCCAGGTCCCGCCGCCCGGCGCAGCCCTTGCTCCAAGCCGGGACCTGCTCCGTGCGGGGCGCGAGGCACCGGGGCGCAGGCGGCGGCGGGGCTCCCGTCTCTGCAGCCCGCAGCACCGCGGGGGCCTTCGACCGGGGGCGAAGGGGCCTCCCGTGCCCCAGCGCGGCCTGCGGCTGCAGCACGCCCAGCTGCTCCTGCGGAGCCGGGTTTGCACCAGCTCTGCTGAGCGGCTGCCTCCAGGCAGCGGCAGCTCCGTAGCGTCCTTGACAGCAGGGCCGCGCTCGACCACCCCCGAAAGGGCCTGGGGATCGGGAGCGGTGCCGAGGCCTGGAGAAAGCCAGCGTCCCCCCCACCCTCGCAGAGGGCGACGAGCAGGAGCCGGGCAGCCGCGGGGCACCGCCCCCCCCCCCCCCGGCCCCGCAGAGCTCCCGCAGCAGCTCGTCGCGGGCTCCGTCTCCCGGCACGTGGAGGAGAAGAGGGTGGTCGGGAGCAGCCAGCCCGGACTCACGGATCGCCGCTCCTCGAGCCCGTCGTCCCCGGGGGGGCGAAGCCCTGCTGCGGGGGGGCACGGCGAGCCGTGAGCGTCGGCTCCGACCCCGGCGCCCGCAGCCCCTCGCGGCACAGCGCGGGGCCCGGCGCGGTACGCGGTGTGGAGCCCCGGGTGCGTCCTGTGGGACCCCCAAGGGACGCGGAGCCTCCCGGGGACCCGCTGGCGGGACACGTAGCGCGGGGCTGGGCCGAGGGTCCGGGCTCACCCGGGTCTCGCACCTCCCGCGCCGGCCCCGGGCCGGGAGAGCTCCCTGCGCCCGCGCCGCGACCGGGGCCGGGCGGGAGAGCAGCAGCCGCCGCCCCCAGCGCGGGGCCCGTCGCGGCCCGGGCGGCTGTTGGCACCTGCGGGGCCGGTGGGAGACCCGCTGCCGCCCCCCTCCGCGGGGGGGCCGAGCCGGGGCGGGGCGTGGAGCGGGCGGGGCGTGTCTATGCAGATGAGGGCGCGCGGCACGCCGGGACACGGGTGCGGGGGACGGGGCCGAGGCGGGGGCGGGGCGTGGAGCAGGCGGGGCGTGTCTATGCAGATGAGGGCGCGCGGCACGCCGGGACACGGGCGCGGGGGACGGGGCGGAGCCGGGGGCGGGGCGTGGAGCGGGCGGGGCGTGTCTATGCAGACGAGGGCGCGCGGCACGCCGGGACACGGGCGCGGCGGCGGCGGGGCGGCGGGCGCGGGCGGCGGCGCGCGGCGGGGGCGCGGGCGGGGCCTGGGGCGGCGTCGGGGCGTCGGGGGCGGGCGCGGCGGGGGCTGTTCGGGGCGTGCGTGCGGTGTGCGTGCGGTGCGGGGCGGTGTGGGTGTGTCGGGGCGGGGTGGGTCGGGGTCGGGGGCATACTTACCTGGCAGGGGAGACACCATGATCAGGCAGGTGGTTTTCCCAGGGCGAGGCTCGTCCCTTGCACTCCGGGCGTGCTGACCCCTGCGATTTCCCCAAATGCGGGAAACTCGACTGCATAATTTGTGGTAGTGGGGGACTGCGTTCGCGCTCTCCCCTGGCTTGGGCTGGTTCAAAGGCAGATGTGCATCTCCACTCTGGTGCTACTGTATGTCCCCATTACTGTGCCTATATCCCCAGCATCGCTCCCATGTCCCCGGCGCTGCTCCGATGTCCCCAGTTTCGTTGCTCCCCATCATGTCCCCAGCACTGCTCCCATGTCCCCAACATTGCTCCCATGTCCCCACCACTGCTCCGTGTGATGCTGGGGACATGGGAGCGGTGCTGGGGACATGGGAGCAGCGCTGGGGACATGCCGGGGAGCGATGAAGCTGGGGCCATGGGAGTAGCCCTGGGGACATATCAGCGATGCTGGGGACATGGGAGCAGCACTGGGGACATATCAGCGATGCTGGGGACACGGGAGCGGTGCTGGGGACACGGGAGCGGTGCTGGGGACACGCCGTGGGACCGGGCTGCGGAGGGAGCAGGGTGCCGCTGCCCGGCCCCGGGAGCAGCCGCCGCAGAGGGGCCGCTCTGAGCGCGGCGGGACCCGACGCGGCTCCGCTGCCCGCGAGGGCGCAGCCCGGGGGGGAAAATCCCACGCGAACGGGCCCGAGCGGCAACGCGGCTGCGGTGCTGCCTGCGCCGGGATCTGGCCTCGGAGATGCGCCCTGCTCCCCCCGACCGCGGTCCCACGGCGTGTCCCCAGCACCGCTGCCGTGTCCCCAGCATCGCATGGAGCAGTGGCACAGATAAGGGAAGCAGCGCTGGGGACCATGGGAGAGACACTAGGGATATGGGAGCAGCGGTGCGGACAAGCCGCAGCACCAAAGTAGAGAAGCACATCTGCCTTTGAACCGCCCAAGCCAGGGCAGAGCGCGAACGCAGTCCCCCACTACCACAAATTATGCAGTCGAGTTTCCCGCATTTGGGGAAATCGCAGGGGTCAGCACGCCCGGAGTGCAGGGGACGAGCCTCGCCCTGGGAAAACCACCTGCCTGATCATGGTGTCTCCCCTGTCAGGTAAGTATGCCCCCGACCCCGACCCACCCCGCCCCGACACACCCACACCACCCCACCGCACGCGCACCGCACGCACGCCCCGAACAGCCCCCGCCGCGCCCGCCCCCGACGCCCCGACACCGCCCCAGGCCCCGCCCGCGCCCCCGCCGCGCGCCGCCGCCCGCGCCCGCCGCCCCGCCGCCGCCGCGCCCGTGTCCCGGCGTGCCGCGCGCCCTCGTCTGCATAGACACGCCCCGCCCGCTCCACGCCCCGCCCCCGGCGCCCGTGTCCCGGCGTGCCGCGCGCCCTCGTCTGCATAGACACGCCCCGCCCGCTCCACGCCCCGCCCCCGGCTCCGCCCCGCCCCCCGCGCCCGTGTCCCGGCGTGCCGCGCGCCCTCATCTGCATAGACACGCCCCGCCCGCTCCACGCCCCGCCCCCGGCTCGGCCCCGCCCCCCGCGCCCGTGTCCCGGCGGCTCCAGGGTGGCTGCTGGGCCCAGCCGGTGTCCCGGGGCGGTAACTCGGATCATAAACAGTTAGAACATGTCGCTGGTGCTGTTACAGTGCAACCCTGAGAAGCTCGGGAAGAATGTCTGAAGCAGGTAGATTTGGATAACTTCTGTCTTAGATAGAATTTGCTTAGCAGGAGTAGCTAAATTTGCTGAAGCCTTAGGCCGCGCTCCTAGTTCGGTGAGAAAGGGCCCCAGAGCTGGTGCAGGCTGGAAAGATGAGGGAGTTACAAGCAGTCTGCAGTCCTGTGCCCCACTCTCCGGAAGGGAGGATGCCAAGGCTGAGAAATAAGGCCTGCTTGGGCGCCAGGACCTTGGGGAGCAAAGCCTCCTCTCACTGCTGAATCAGTGTTAATTAAGGGGTCTGGATTATGTCCTCTTCGTCAGGGCCTTGGGAGATAACAGCTACTGACCCCGCTGGGGCAGTGTTAACTGATCAGGACCTTGAGAAGCAGGGCTGGGACCCGGGGAATGGAGCAATCACTAACCAATCAGTGTAAAAGGGAAAGTCGCAAATCTGGCAATTTGTGTGTATAAATGCTACTTGAAAAGTGGGGGGGTGCTCGATTTGTGGGAAACCACCCAGCACCCAGGCTTGCGCAACTCTGAAATAAATAAGCAAATGTCTCTCCTGAGTGTGTGATTATTGGCTTATTGCACACCGGGCAACGAATCCGCTTTTCGGACACCAAGGCCACCCGACCCACGGGGGTTCTGCTTCTCCGTGGCCCTGTTTCGTGTGACGTTGCGGTCTCGTCGCTCTGCAAACCCCCCTGTCCACACCCGCCACGGCTCACAGACGGGGACGGCCGGTGACCGGCACCCCACCGCGGGGGTCGTGGGGGGGACGCGGGAGCGTGCGGAGGAGGCGGGATGGGACCCAGCCCGGCTGTCCCGGGAGGGACGAGGGACGGCGTACGCTGCCCTGCGCGCCTGCTCTGCTGCAGCCCCGAGCTCGGCACGCTCCCGCGGCTATAGCGGCGCGCGACCGCTTCGCGGCCACGACGTAACCCTGCTTACGGCGCAGGCGCCCGTCGCGTCGCAGCCTCTCCGTTGCCCTCCCCGGTCCCTCGCCACGGACCGAGGACGCCTCGGGGCCGGGGATGCACTCGCCCCGCGAGCGAGCGTCGCGGCCCGAAAGGAGTCGTTCGGGACGACCTCCCTCCCCTGGGGACCAGCGACCAAGTGCGGGACGCCCTTGGACTGAATCAAGGTGAAACGACACCAGCCAGCCAGTTGGATGAGTTGTTAACAGAAGAGACGAGGCCTGTGGTTTGCAGCGATAACTCAATGGCGATTACGTCAGCTAGAGAAACAAGTCCCGGGCCGCACGTTTTGATCGGATCTTGTCGACTTTCATCGAGAGAGAGAGAGAGAGAGAGAGAAATCACCAGCGTGGATCCAGGAGCGTCCCGTTGGTCCTCTTCACCCTGGATGTCTTGGAGCCAGATCGAAGCGAATTAAATAAATCAATGTTAATGGTGCGCGTGCCGTAATTACAGCTCGAGCCGGGTGCCTCCGAGGGGGCCCCGCACAAAGCCGCCCCGGGCAATTACAACTTTCCCGTGGAAGCTCTCCGCCCCTCGCGCTGGTTCGGACCAGCAGCACTACTCAGCCCTGGGGTCTCCTGCTCCTCACCGGGTCCCACCGCCGTCCCCGGGCAGGCCGCGTCTCTCCTTGTCCTCGCTGCGGCGGTTTCTGCTGACGGACGCGTCCTCGTCCCATCGGTCCCGCCGCTGCCTCCCGCGGTCCTGACGAGGAGGAGGAGGAGGAGGAGGAGGAGGAGGAGGCGATTCCCGAGCCAGCAGCTCGCCCTGCCCCGCAGCGGGAGCAGCTCCGCGTCCCAGGTCCCGCCGCCCGGCGCAGCCCTTGCTCCAAGCCGGGACCTGCTCCGTGCGGGGCGCGAGGCACCGGGGCGCAGGCGGCGGCGGGGCTCCCGTCTCTGCAGCCCGCAGCACCGCGGGGGCCTTCGACCGGGGGCGAAGGGGCCTCCCGTGCCCCAGCGCGGCCTGCGGCTGCAGCACGCCCAGCTGCTCCTGCGGAGCCGGGTTTGCACCAGCTCTGCTGAGCGGCTGCCTCCAGGCAGCGGCAGCTCCGTAGCGTCCTTGACAGCAGGGCCGCGCTCGACCACCCCCGAAAGGGCCTGGGGATCGGGAGCGGTGCCGAGGCCTGGAGAAAGCCAGCGTCCCCCCCACCCTCGCAGAGGGCGACGAGCAGGAGCCGGGCAGCCGCGGGGCACCGCCCCCCCCCCCCCCGGCCCCGCAGAGCTCCCGCAGCAGCTCGTCGCGGGCTCCGTCTCCCGGCACGTGGAGGAGAAGAGGGTGGTCGGGAGCAGCCAGCCCGGACTCACGGATCGCCGCTCCTCGAGCCCGTCGTCCCCGGGGGGGCGAAGCCCTGCTGCGGGGGGGCACGGCGAGCCGTGAGCGTCGGCTCCGACCCCGGCGCCCGCAGCCCCTCGCGGCACAGCGCGGGGCCCGGCGCGGTACGCGGTGTGGAGCCCCGGGTGCGTCCTGTGGGACCCCCAAGGGACGCGGAGCCTCCCGGGGACCCGCTGGCGGGACACGTAGCGCGGGGCTGGGCCGAGGGTCCGGGCTCACCCGGGTCTCGCACCTCCCGCGCCGGCCCCGGGCCGGGAGAGCTCCCTGCGCCCGCGCCGCGACCGGGGCCGGGCGGGAGAGCAGCAGCCGCCGCCCCCAGCGCGGGGCCCGTCGCGGCCCGGGCGGCTGTTGGCACCTGCGGGGCCGGTGGGAGACCCGCTGCCGCCCCCCTCCGCGGGGGGGCCGAGCCGGGGCGGGGCGTGGAGCGGGCGGGGCGTGTCTATGCAGATGAGGGCGCGCGGCACGCCGGGACACGGGTGCGGGGGACGGGGCCGAGGCGGGGGCGGGGCGTGGAGCAGGCGGGGCGTGTCTATGCAGATGAGGGCGCGCGGCACGCCGGGACACGGGCGCGGGGGACGGGGCGGAGCCGGGGGCGGGGCGTGGAGCGGGCGGGGCGTGTCTATGCAGACGAGGGCGCGCGGCACGCCGGGACACGGGCGCGGCGGCGGCGGGGCGGCGGGCGCGGGCGGCGGCGCGCGGCGGGGGCGCGGGCGGGGCCTGGGGCGGCGTCGGGGCGTCGGGGGCGGGCGCGGCGGGGGCTGTTCGGGGCGTGCGTGCGGTGTGCGTGCGGTGCGGGGCGGTGTGGGTGTGTCGGGGCGGGGTGGGTCGGGGTCGGGGGCATACTTACCTGGCAGGGGAGACACCATGATCAGGCAGGTGGTTTTCCCAGGGCGAGGCTCGTCCCTTGCACTCCGGGCGTGCTGACCCCTGCGATTTCCCCAAATGCGGGAAACTCGACTGCATAATTTGTGGTAGTGGGGGACTGCGTTCGCGCTCTCCCCTGGCTTGGGCTGGTTCAAAGGCAGATGTGCATCTCCACTCTGGTGCTACTGTATGTCCCCATTACTGTGCCTATATCCCCAGCATCGCTCCCATGTCCCCGGCGCTGCTCCGATGTCCCCAGCTTCGTTGCTCCCCATCATGTCCCCAGCACTGCTCCCATGTCCCCAACATTGCTCCCATGTCCCCACCACTGCTCCGTGTGATGCTGGGGACATGGGAGCGGTGCTGGGGACATGGGAGCAGCGCTGGGGACATGCCGGGGAGCGATGAAGCTGGGGCCATGGGAGTAGCCCTGGGGACATATCAGCGATGCTGGGGACATGGGAGCAGCACTGGGGACATATCAGCGATGCTGGGGACACGGGAGCGGTGCTGGGGACACGGGAGCGGTGCTGGGGACACGCCGTGGGACCGGGCTGCGGAGGGAGCAGGGTGCCGCTGCCCGGCCCCGGGAGCAGCCGCCGCAGAGGGGCCGCTCTGAGCGCGGCGGGACCCGACGCGGCTCCGCTGCCCGCGAGGGCGCAGCCCGGGGGGGAAAATCCCACGCGAACGGGCCCGAGCGGCAACGCGGCTGCGGTGCTGCCTGCGCCGGGATCTGGCCTCGGAGATGCGCCCTGCTCCCCCCGACCGCGGTCCCACGGCGTGTCCCCAGCACCGCTGCCGTGTCCCCAGCATCGCATGGAGCAGTGGCACAGATAAGGGAAGCAGCGCTGGGGACCATGGGAGAGACACTAGGGATATGGGAGCAGCGGTGCGGACAAGCCGCAGCACCAAAGTAGAGAAGCACATCTGCCTTTGAACCGCCCAAGCCAGGGCAGAGCGCGAACGCAGTCCCCCACTACCACAAATTATGCAGTCGAGTTTCCCGCATTTGGGGAAATCGCAGGGGTCAGCACGCCCGGAGTGCAGGGGACGAGCCTCGCCCTGGGAAAACCACCTGCCTGATCATGGTGTCTCCCCTGTCAGGTAAGTATGCCCCCGACCCCGACCCACCCCGCCCCGACACACCCACACCGCCCCGCACCGCACGCGCACCGCACGCACGCCCCGAACAGCCCCCGCCGCGCCCGCCCCCGACGCCCCGACACCGCCCCAGGCCCCGCCCGCGCCCCCGCCGCGCGCCGCCGCCCGCGCCCGCCGCCCCGCCGCCGCCGCGCCCGTGTCCCGGCGTGCCGCGCGCCCTCGTCTGCATAGACACGCCCCGCCCGCTCCACGCCCCGCCCCCGGCGCCCGTGTCCCGGCGTGCCGCGCGCCCTCGTCTGCATAGACACGCCCCGCCCGCTCCACGCCCCGCCCCCGGCTCCGCCCCGCCCCCCGCGCCCGTGTCCCGGCGTGCCGCGCGCCCTCATCTGCATAGACACGCCCCGCCCGCTCCACGCCCCGCCCCCGGCTCGGCCCCGCCCCCCGCGCCCGTGTCCCGGCGGCTCCAGGGTGGCTGCTGGGCCCAGCCGGTGTCCCGGGGCGGTAACTCGGATCATAAACAGTTAGAACATGTCGCTGGTGCTGTTACAGTGCAACCCTGAGAAGCTCGGGAAGAATGTCTGAAGCAGGTAGATTTGGATAACTTCTGTCTTAGATAGAATTTGCTTAGCAGGAGTAGCTAAATTTGCTGAAGCCTTAGGCCGCGCTCCTAGTTCGGTGAGAAAGGGCCCCAGAGCTGGTGCAGGCTGGAAAGATGAGGGAGTTACAAGCAGTCTGCAGTCCTGTGCCCCACTCTCCGGAAGGGAGGATGCCAAGGCTGAGAAATAAGGCCTGCTTGGGCGCCAGGACCTTGGGGAGCAAAGCCTCCTCTCACTGCTGAATCAGTGTTAATTAAGGGGTCTGGATTATGTCCTCTTCGTCAGGGCCTTGGGAGATAACAGCTACTGACCCCGCTGGGGCAGTGTTAACTGATCAGGACCTTGAGAAGCAGGGCTGGGACCCGGGGAATGGAGCAATCACTAACCAATCAGTGTAAAAGGGAAAGTCGCAAATCTGGCAATTTGTGTGTATAAATGCTACTTGAAAAGTGGGGGGGTGCTCGATTTGTGGGAAACCACCCAGCACCCAGGCTTGCGCAACTCTGAAATAAATAAGCAAATGTCTCTCCTGAGTGTGTGATTATTGGCTTATTGCACACCGGGCAACGAATCCGCTTTTCGGACACCAAGGCCACCCGACCCACGGGGGTTCTGCTTCTCCGTGGCCCTGTTTCGTGTGACGTTGCGGTCTCGTCGCTCTGCAAACCCCCCTGTCCACACCCGCCACGGCTCACAGACGGGGACGGCCGGTGACCGGCACCCCACCGCGGGGGTCGTGGGGGGGACGCGGGAGCGTGCGGAGGAGGCGGGATGGGACCCAGCCCGGCTGTCCCGGGAGGGACGAGGGACGGCGTACGCTGCCCTGCGCGCCTGCTCTGCTGCAGCCCCGAGCTCGGCACGCTCCCGCGGCTATAGCGGCGCGCGACCGCTTCGCGGCCACGACGTAACCCTGCTTACGGCGCAGGCGCCCGTCGCGTCGCAGCCTCTCCGTTGCCCTCCCCGGTCCCTCGCCACGGACCGAGGACGCCTCGGGGCCGGGGATGCACTCGCCCCGCGAGCGAGCGTCGCGGCCCGAAAGGAGTCGTTCGGGACGACCTCCCTCCCCTGGGGACCAGCGACCAAGTGCGGGACGCCCTTGGACTGAATCAAGGTGAAACGACACCAGCCAGCCAGTTGGATGAGTTGTTAACAGAAGAGACGAGGCCTGTGGTTTGCAGCGATAACTCAATGGCGATTACGTCAGCTAGAGAAACAAGTCCCGGGCCGCACGTTTTGATCGGATCTTGTCGACTTTCATCGAGAGAGAGAGAGAGAGAGAGAGAAATCACCAGCGTGGATCCAGGAGCGTCCCGTTGGTCCTCTTCACCCTGGATGTCTTGGAGCCAGATCGAAGCGAATTAAATAAATCAATGTTAATGGTGCGCGTGCCGTAATTACAGCTCGAGCCGGGTGCCTCCGAGGGGGCCCCGCACAAAGCCGCCCCGGGCAATTACAACTTTCCCGTGGAAGCTCTCCGCCCCTCGCGCTGGTTCGGACCAGCAGCACTACTCAGCCCTGGGGTCTCCTGCTCCTCACCGGGTCCCACCGCCGTCCCCGGGCAGGCCGCGTCTCTCCTTGTCCTCGCTGCGGCGGTTTCTGCTGACGGACGCGTCCTCGTCCCATCGGTCCCGCCGCTGCCTCCCGCGGTCCTGACGAGGAGGAGGAGGAGGAGGAGGAGGAGGAGGAGGAGGCGATTCCCGAGCCAGCAGCTCGCCCTGCCCCGCAGCGGGAGCAGCTCCGCGTCCCAGGTCCCGCCGCCCGGCGCAGCCCTTGCTCCAAGCCGGGACCTGCTCCGTGCGGGGCGCGAGGCACCGGGGCGCAGGCGGCGGGGGGGCTCCCGTCTCTGCAGCCCGCAGCACCGCGGGGGCCTTCGACCGGGGGCGAAGGGGCCTCCCGTGCCCCAGCGCGGCCTGCGGCTGCAGCACGCCCAGCTGCTCCTGCGGAGCCGGGTTTGCACCAGCTCTGCTGAGCGGCTGCCTCCAGGCAGCGGCAGCTCCGTAGCGTCCTTGACAGCAGGGCCGCGCTCGACCACCCCCGAAAGGGCCTGGGGATCGGGAGCGGTGCCGAGGCCTGGAGAAAGCCAGCGTCCCCCCCACCCTCGCAGAGGGCGACGAGCAGGAGCCGGGCAGCCGCGGGGCACCGCCCCCCCCCCCCCCGGCCCCGCAGAGCTCCCGCAGCAGCTCGTCGCGGGCTCCGTCTCCCGGCACGTGGAGGAGAAGAGGGTGGTCGGGAGCAGCCAGCCCGGACTCACGGATCGCCGCTCCTCGAGCCCGTCGTCCCCGGGGGGGCGAAGCCCTGCTGCGGGGGGGCACGGCGAGCCGTGAGCGTCGGCTCCGACCCCGGCGCCCGCAGCCCCTCGCGGCACAGCGCGGGGCCCGGCGCGGTACGCGGTGTGGAGCCCCGGGTGCGTCCTGTGGGACCCCCAAGGGACGCGGAGCCTCCCGGGGACCCGCTGGCGGGACACGTAGCGCGGGGCTGGGCCGAGGGTCCGGGCTCACCCGGGTCTCGCACCTCCCGCGCCGGCCCCGGGCCGGGAGAGCTCCCTGCGCCCGCGCCGCGACCGGGGCCGGGCGGGAGAGCAGCAGCCGCCGCCCCCAGCGCGGGGCCCGTCGCGGCCCGGGCGGCTGTTGGCACCTGCGGGGCCGGTGGGAGACCCGCTGCCGCCCCCCTCCGCGGGGGGGCCGAGCCGGGGCGGGGCGTGGAGCGGGCGGGGCGTGTCTATGCAGATGAGGGCGCGCGGCACGCCGGGACACGGGTGCGGGGGACGGGGCCGAGGCGGGGGCGGGGCGTGGAGCAGGCGGGGCGTGTCTATGCAGATGAGGGCGCGCGGCACGCCGGGACACGGGCGCGGGGGACGGGGCGGAGCCGGGGGCGGGGCGTGGAGCGGGCGGGGCGTGTCTATGCAGACGAGGGCGCGCGGCACGCCGGGACACGGGCGCGGCGGCGGCGGGGCGGCGGGCGCGGGCGGCGGCGCGCGGCGGGGGCGCGGGCGGGGCCTGGGGCGGCGTCGGGGCGTCGGGGGCGGGCGCGGCGGGGGCTGTTCGGGGCGTGCGTGCGGTGTGCGTGCGGTGCGGGGCGGGGTGGGTGTGTCGGGGCGGGGTGGGTCGGGGGCGGGGGCATACTTACCTGGCAGGGGAGACACCATGATCAGGCAGGTGGTTTTCCCAGGGCGAGGCTCGTCCCTTGCACTCCGGGCGTGCTGACCCCTGCGATTTCCCCAAATGCGGGAAACTCGACTGCATAATTTGTGGTAGTGGGGGACTGCGTTCGCGCTCTCCCCTGGCTTGGGCTGGTTCAAAGGCAGATGTGCATCTCCACTCTGGTGCTACTGTATGTCCCCATTACTGTGCCTATATCCCCAGCATCGCTCCCATGTCCCCGGCGCTGCTCCGATGTCCCCAGCTTCGTTGCTCCCCATCATGTCCCCAGCACTGCTCCCATGTCCCCAACATTGCTCCCATGTCCCCACCACTGCTCCGTGTGATGCTGGGGACATGGGAGCGGTGCTGGGGACATGGGAGCAGCGCTGGGGACATGCCGGGGAGCGATGAAGCTGGGGCCATGGGAGTAGCCCTGGGGACATATCAGCGATGCTGGGGACATGGGAGCAGCACTGGGGACATATCAGCGATGCTGGGGACACGGGAGCGGTGCTGGGGACACGGGAGCGGTGCTGGGGACACGCCGTGGGACCGGGCTGCGGAGGGAGCAGGGTGCCGCTGCCCGGCCCCGGGAGCAGCCGCCGCAGAGGGGCCGCTCTGAGCGCGGCGGGACCCGACGCGGCTCCGCTGCCCGCGAGGGCGCAGCCCGGGGGGGAAAATCCCACGCGAACGGGCCCGAGCGGCAACGCGGCTGCGGTGCTGCCTGCGCCGGGATCTGGCCTCGGAGATGCGCCCTGCTCCCCCCGACCGCGGTCCCACGGCGTGTCCCCAGCACCGCTGCCGTGTCCCCAGCATCGCATGGAGCAGTGGCACAGATAAGGGAAGCAGCGCTGGGGACCATGGGAGAGACACTAGGGATATGGGAGCAGCGGTGCGGACAAGCCGCAGCACCAAAGTAGAGAAGCACATCTGCCTTTGAACCGCCCAAGCCAGGGGAGAGCGCGAACGCAGTCCCCCACTACCACAAATTATGCAGTCGAGTTTCCCGCATTTGGGGAAATCGCAGGGGTCAGCACGCCCGGAGTGCAAGGGACGAGCCTCGCCCTGGGAAAACCACCTGCCTGATCATGGTGTCTCCCCTGCCAGGTAAGTATGCCCCCGACCCCGACCTACCCCGCCCCGACACACCCACACCGCCCCGCACCGCACGCGCACCGCACGCACGCCCCGAACAGCCCCCGCCGCGCCCGCCCCCGACGCCCCGACACCGCCCCAGGCCCCGCCCGCGCCCCCGCCGCGCGCCGCCGCCCGCGCCCGCCGCCCCGCCGCCGCCGCGCCCGTGTCCCGGCGTGCCGCGCGCCCTCGTCTGCATAGACACGCCCCGCCCGCTCCACGCCCCGCCCCCGGCTCCGCCCCGTCCCCCGCGCCCGTGTCCCGGCGTGCCGCGCGCCCTCATCTGCATAGACACGCCCCGCCTGCTCCACGCCCCGCCCCCGCCTCCGCCCCGGCCCCCGCGGCAGCGCCCCGGGAGCCCCCGGCTCTGCCCTGGGGCCTCGCACGCGCCTACGGGCATCGCCGCGCGGGTGCACAGGGACACGGGGGTGCACACGCACACGTGCTCACACCTGCACACACGGATGCACTCACACGCATGGACGCACATGCACTCACAAATGGATGCATGCACACATGCACTCACACACACATACACACACGCACACGTGTGCAGTTGTGCACATGCGGATGGGGACCCACATGCACACACGCATGCACACACATGCGCCCTCACAGTTGCACACACGGATGGGCAAACACATGCACACACACACACACACAGATGCACAAGCACACGCAGCTGCATGCACAGATGAACACATGTGCGTACACAGATGCACACCCACGTGCACTCACACATGCACACGTGGATTCACATGCACACGCACACGCAGGTGTGTGCCCACATATGTGCACACGGATGCACTCACACATGTGCTCAAATGCATGCACACACGCGTGCACATGCGTGCACACACACACACACACACACTCACACACACACACGTGTGAGCACAGCCACCCACCCCTCTCCCCCCATGGCCGCCCCAGCCCCAGCCCTCCCCCAGCCCCGCGGTGGCCCCGGCCGCGCTGGGACCCTCCGGCCCTGCGGGCAGCGACTCGCAGACCCTCGGGGCGCCGCGGGGCCGCCCCCGCAGCCGGCTCCCAACCCGCGGGGTCCCCGGCCCCTCCAGGGCCGCGGCTGGGGCCAAGGCTCAGCTCCCCCAGGCTGCAGCGGGCTCCGTCCCTGGGAGCAGCCCGGCGAGCATGTCCCACGTCCCAGCACCGCTCCCACGTCCCCAGCACCGCTCCCGGGCATCTGCCGTCCCCGGGCCCCCGGGTGCTTCGCGCTGGCCTGGGCCGTGTGCCGGCAGCAGGAGTCAGGGCAGACACGGGCACAACCACCTTTTACCACACGAGTTTATTTTAAATAAAACTTGAACACAGATGCAGGCTTTGCAACCGGTGGGACTGACCAGACAAGCGATGCAGACGGGGAGGTGGCCAAGGCGGGCGCTGCGTGCCATCCTCGTCGGACCAGCAGCGGCCGAGGGCGGCGGCAGGGGGACGGGGCAGCCGCCGGCCCCCGGCACGGGCAGCCCGCTCCCCTCCGGGACGCTCTTCCCGGGGCCGGCGGGGGCTGTGGCGGCCCCCCCGGCCCCCCCACTGCCACCCCAGCGGGTGCACGGCTGCTGCTCCGGCCACGCTGGGAGTTTTGCACTATTCCCTCGAGGAAACCGGACCCCCGCGTCCCTTTCCGGAGCCCATCCAGCCCATCCCCACGGCCTCGGGGCGCGGCGCGAGGAAGACGACCGAAATAAATACGGGGGGGTGGGGGGGAACGTGGCGAGGGCCAGGGCCAGAGCCCCCCCCGGCCGCTGGCGTATTTACAGCCGCGCTCTCCTCTCTGCAGTATATATATTTATTACGGCTTCCCGCGGGGCGGCCGGCGGGGCAGGCGGTGAGGACGCGTGAGAGTGCGGGGCGAGGCGGACAAACTCAAAACCTCCAATGTCTATGGCGGGGGCGCGGCGCGGGGCGGCTCGGCGCCGCGGCTAGTACTCGTCCTGGTCCTCCGGCTGCTGCTCCTCCAGCTCGTCGTCCTCCGGCGGGGCGAAGCCCTCCTGCGGGGCGGCACGGCGAGCTGTGGGCGCCCGCAGCACGGTGCCCGGCCCGCCGCCGCCCCCGGTCCCCCCGCGCCGGCGCTCACCTCCGTGGCGTAGAGGACGCTGACGATGCCCGTGATGATGGGGCTGTTCTCGTGCTCGTGCTCCTGGCAGATCAGCTCGATGTCCCGCAGCTTGCTGAAGTAGAAGTCCCGCTCCTTCTCCAGCCCGTCCACCGTCAGCTTCAGGTCCAGCAGCTGCGGGCGAGCCGGGTCGCACGGGTGCTGGCGGCGGGCCGGCCCCCCGCGGCCCCCCCAGCCCCCCGCGCCCACCCTACCTGCTGGTTGAGCTCCAGGATCTGCGCGTCGGCGTCGGGGCCGCCGTTGCGGGCGGCCGGGGAGTTTTTCCGCAGGACGTTGCTGGGGACGTTGCTGAGGCGGGCCGGGTTCGGCGTGCTCTTGGGGCCCGTCGGCGAGGTCCTCTGGGGGACTTGGCGCCGCCGAGACGGGCGGGGGTCAAGGCGGGCCGGGGGGCCGCTCCTGCCCGGGACCCCCCGAGCCGGGGCGCGGGGTGGGAGCAGCGGGGAGCAGGCGGAGCGCTGGGCGGCCGAGCCGGGGTGCTGCCCAAGCCGCCCCTCCCTGCCTCAGCTTCCCCGGGTGCATCGCCCCCCCCCCAAGCCCCCCAGCCCCGCCAGCATCGCGGCAGGCGGGACGCCGGGCTTTTCCCCGGGGATGCACAGAGCAAGCGGGCGCTGCCGGGGCGGGGGGCAAAGCGGCAGCGGCAGCGGGGGCCCGGGGCTGCCGCCCAGCTGGGCGCAGGCAGCCGGGGGGGGACGGGGGGGGACGTCGGAGAGCCGCGAGAGCAGCGTGGGGCGCAGGCGGCCGGCGGGAGGGCGGGGGGCAGCGCTCTCCGGAGCGAGCCGGACATTACCTGCAGTGCCAATGGGTTTCTTGGGTTTGTTGAAGATCTGATCACCTGGGTTTGGGGGGGGCGCGACGTCCTGGCCCTGCCGCGCCAGCAGCGGGTTGTACTCCTTCCCGTCGTAGTTGGCGTCGAAGAACTTCTTGAACCACTGGATGAACTCGAAGTTGTCCTGGAACTTGCCTTTCACCAGCCGCTCCACCGCGATGATCTGCGGGCACGTGGGGACGGGCTCGCGGGCTGCTCCCCGCGCCCCCCCGGCACCCCCCCCCCGCCCCGCGCCGCGGCACCCACCTTGTCCACCCCCATCTTCTTGAAGGCGGCCTGCAGCACCTTGAAGTTGTGGATGTACTCGTGCTCCAGCTTGGCCTGGAACTTCACCTTGCGCAGGTGGACGCAGCCCGGGAACAGCATGTCCATGAACTGGCAGTAGGCAGCACCTGCGGGGCGGGAGGACACGGCGGCTCGCGCAGCGCTGGGCACCCCCGGCCCCCCCCCGACCCCCCCCGGCACCCACCTGAGCAGAGCTGCTCGATCTTGGTGTAGTTGAGCTGCAGGGAGTCGTTGACCCAGGCCAGCATGTCGTGGCGGCTCAGGTTCTCGCTGGTCACCGACGTGGAGTACACATTGACGGCCATGCCCCAGCTGCCGGAGAGACGGGCCGTGGCGCCGGGCTGCCGCGGGCACGGGGGGGCCGCCCGCCCCGGCACTGCCCCCCCGGCACCCCGTGTCACCGCCGGGTCACAAAGCCCCCCCGCCCGCCCCACGCCATCACCCCCGTCGTGCCCCAAGGGATGGAGCCGTGGCGGAGGGGGGCATGGGGATGGGGCGGGGGGGCCCGGGAGCAGCACCCCGGCGGCCCCCCGGCAAGTCCTGGGGGCAGGATGCAGCCCCACATCGATGCACGACCCCCCCCAGCTCCCCGACCAGGGAGCCCGGCTGTGAAGCCCCCCCCAAACACGCTCCTGGGCACCGGGGCAGGATGGGGGGCAGCACCGGACCCCCGAGCATCACCGGGGCTTCGGGGCCTCCGCGTGGGTCCCCGCGCCGGGGGGAGGGGGCACGCGGGCGGGCGCTAAGCAGCTTGCAGCCCCCCCACTTCTGCCCTCGATCGCTGCCTAATCCGCCGGGGCCGGGATTGGGGTCCGCCGGGGAGAGGCTTAGAGGGACAACATCTGCCGAGGAGCCTCCTCCCGGATGGAGACAGGGGACGAGTCCGGCCCCGGTCCCGGCCCGAGGCCTGAGCCCGTGGCCCCCCCCCCGGCCCCCTTGCAAACACCGCGGCGAGGAGCCCTGCAGCACCGGCCAGGCGCGTTGCTGCAGAGCCCGGCACGGTGCAAAAGCTGCACGTCCCCGTCCCCGCTGCCCCTGCTCCCCCGGGCCCCCCCGGCTGCACCGGGCACCCCGCGGGGCCGCGCAGCACTTTCCCGGCTCTAATCCTCTTCCACTCTTCCTGGCGGGCGGGAGACGGCGGGGCTCGGGGGCCAGCTGCGCGCGGGGGGAGCGCTGCACGCCGCCCCCCCGGCCCCGCCGCATCGCTCGCATGCAGCAGCGAGCCCGCCGGGTATTTTTAGCTGCGGGAGCAGCTGGACGGGGGGCACCTGCAGCGCGGCAGCCCCCGGGGCCGCTCGCGGTGGGGGGGCCGGCGCCCCGGGGGGGTCGCAGCCCTGCAGACGGCACGAGAGGCCGGCGAGAGTTAAAGCTACCTATTGCATCTGCGGCGACCGCCGGTGCAAGCAGCGGCGCTGCCCGGGGAGCTGAGTCATGCACGGCGCGGCGCGCACTGCGGCGCGGCACGGCACGGCACGGCACGGCACGGCACGGCACGCAGGCCGGGCACAGGCCTTGCACGGTGCTCGGCAGTGCCGCACCGCAGCGGGGCCCGCGCCCCCTCTCCCGACCCCCCTCCGGCGACGAGGAGCCAGCGGGCAGCCAGCAGCCCCCCCGCGCCCCGCCATGTCCTTTCCCGAAATAGCCGGGGGCAGGTGCACGAGGCAGAGCCGGGCCGGACACCGGGGCTTCCCCGTCCCAACCCGCTGGCCTGCAAACCCCGCAGCGCCCGGGCTGCAGCGCGGCCCCGGCACCTCCAAACCCCGCAGCGCCCCGGCTGCACGCGGTCTCCAACCCTGGCACCAGTTTGGCGCAGCGCTGCTCAAGTCCGAGCGGAAACACCCGCAGTTTCTGGCTGCAAACCGTCTGCGAGGGGTGTTTTTCCTCTCCCGCTGCCGCAGCCCCGTGCACGCCGGCAGCGACGGGGCGGGAGGTGCCCTCGCACCTACGTGCGTTTCCCGCCGCGCCGCTCGGCACGACGCCGGGACCAGGGACGAGCCAGCACGGAGCCGCAAAACCGCCCCTCCGCCCCGGTGCTCGGGGACCGTCAGCCGCCCGAGGGTCCTGGCTCGACACAGGTGCGCGGGGTCGGCGCTGCACGGTGAAAGCCGCGGCATGGCCAAAGACCCGCGCGCCGTGCTGCAAGCACGGGTTTTTCCCTGCATAAAAAAGCAGCCAAGAGCTTTGCTCGGAGCATGTGAACGGGCAGCAGCGGAGCCGATTCGGGCCGCGCCGGCGCCGGGTGCCTGCAAGCCCTGACGGTGCTCAGAGCCGCGCGAGACGCTGCAGAGCTCGTTTCCACCCTCCGAAGCACCACGCCGGCCCCAGCGCGGCTTCAAAGCACCTCCGAGGCTGCGGCAAACACGCCCGGCGTCTAATGACAGGGGAGCGGAGGCCCGGCCTTGGCGCAGGATGCTCCCCGCCACCGCGGCCCCGCGGCGAATGCACCCGCGCTGAGCAATGCGCCTTTAGCCGGGCTGTTTTTCTTGTGGAAAAATGATTTAGCTCAAAATCCTGGCAAACCCTTGGAAAAGGAGGTATTCCCGAGCCCGCTCGCTCCGTGCCCTTTCCCTGAAACGGTCCAGACGAGCTTCCCCGTTCCCGACCAGACGTGCTTACGGGGCAGAGGGAAAATCGAGCTTACCACTGCATTTTAATTGTCGAATTGCTGAATGCGGGTTAATCAGCGACCGACTGCAAACAAAACGCTGGGACGAGTGTTTATGCACGGGGACGCCGTGCCGTGCTGACCCCCTCGCCCGGGGCGCGCGGAGGGGGTCCCGGGCAGGTCCCCGACCCGCCGCAGGGGACGAAGCCGCCGCAGGCCCTGGCGCCCCGCGCCTGCAGCACCGCGGGGTTTCGGCTAGGGTGGTCTAAAGTCCAAGCAAAGCGGGAGAATTGGATCAGCCGCAGCGCTGGGCCTGTTTATTCAGCAATAAAAGCGCCGATCGCTGCCAAAGCCGATCGCTGGCTTCTCGCCTCCATCACGGGAGAGGTTCTCCAGGGCAAGAGGGGCAGCAAGGGCACCGAACGGCCGGGCAGCCGGCAAAGGACGACGGTGCCGGATGGGCCAAGGGGCTCTGGCGGGCTTGCATGGATGCCGTGGGCTTGCATGGATGCCGTGGGCTCGCACGGACGCCGCGGGAGCCGCTGGCCCCCGGGGACGGTGCACGGGGCTGGGCCGGCCGCCCGCCGTCTGCGGCACCACCTGCTCGGAGCAGTTCTCGCCCGCGGCGACTGGCAGCTTCTATTTCGGGGCCGCATCCTTGTGGCTTTTCAAGTGACAAATAAACGAAGGCGGGAGAGGCAGACGGGCGAGCCGGGGGCTGAGCGCGGCGCGGAGCCCGGCTGATTCATCCCGGCTTGGCAGGAGCCCCTGTCCCGCAGCCAGGGATGCTCCGGCAGGTCCTGCGCGGGTGCGGGCAGCCTCGCGAAGGGCTCCTCCGGGTCCTCCTCCAGGGCTGGGTCGAGGCCGCAGCATCCGAGCGGCTCCGGGACGCGCTTCCACCGGGAAAGGCAGGATCAGCACGAGTGTGAGAGCGGCCGCTCATCCCTCCGTTCCCACCGGCCTCGCGTGGCATCGTCCTCTCCAACACCGGTTTTGGCTAACCCAGGAGACCCAGGGCCTCCTCGGAGCTCTGCCTCTCCCGCCGGCCCCTGCGGCCGTGAGGACATCGGAAAAGCGGCGTGCGGAGACTCCCAGCACGCCGGGGGCTCTGCAGTGAGCGGAGCGCGGGAGCATCCTCGCGCACCTCCGGCCGGCATCCCCGGGGGTCATCTCCTCTCCGAGGCGGTGACACCGGGCACCTCCCGGCATCCCGGCTCTTCCCCGTCTTCTCCATCCCCTGCTCATGGTTTTCCCGGTTTCCCACCTATTTAGCAGAGCGCGGCCCCAAGACGAGCAAGACGGACGGGCTGCGAGTGGAGCCCCGGGACTCGGCAGCGCGCGGGCAGGCGATCCCGGACGGAGCGCTGCGAAAGCCCACCCGGGACAGCGGGCACGGAGCGCGGCGGCCCGGCTCCTCCGGCAGCTCCGCTCGCGACTAACCTAAATAACTTTAAATAGCATCTGCAGGAGCATGTGCAGAGCGCTGCTGACTTTGGCGGCGCTTCCCACGGCTTTCGTTTAGTGCCCGTATTCCCGGAGTCTCCTACTCCAGGATAATCACCCTGCACAATATCCTCCGGAATATGAACGCCGAGCGCCTTTTGATGATTCAAATTGGGTGTTTTTTAAAGCAGCCTTGCGGAAAAGCAGGAGCGTTTGCCAGCGCGGGGAAAAATCTGCTGGCTGGCGTTTTGCGAGGAGGGTGCCGGTGACATCCCGCTCCGGGCCGCCCGGCGCGGCTCAGCCCCCCCGGCCGCGGGCCAGGCCGGCGGCAGCAGCCAGCCGGTGCGTCGCGCTTGGGCGCGTTCCCACGGCCCCCCCCGCCAGGCCCCGGCGCTGCGGCCGAGCCCTGCGCCGCAGTGCCGCCCCCCCCAGCCCCCCCCGCCCCCGCCGTCCCCGGGAGAAACCCCCCGAGCATCACACCGTGCCGGCACCGTGGCACCGGGCGGCAACCAGCACCGACCCCCCCGGTGATGCTCGGCCCCGGGAGCTCCCGTAATGCCGGCCCCGGTGATGCTCGGCCCCGGGAGGCCCCGATAATACTCAGCCCCGGTGATGCTCGGCCCCGGGAGCTCCCGTAATGCCCAGCCCCGGTGATGCTCGGCCCCGGGAGCTCCCGTAATGCCGGCCCCGGTGATGCTCGGCCCCGGGAGGCCCCGATAATACTCAGCCCCGGTGATGCTCGGCCCCGGGAGCTCCCGTAATGCCCGGCCCCGGTGATGCTCGGCCCCGGGAGCCCCCGTAATGCTGGCCCCGGTGATGCTCGGCCCCGGGAGCCCCCGTAATGCTGGCCCCGGTAAAGCCCAGCCCCGGGAGGCCCCGGTAATGCCCGAACCCGGTGATGCTCGGCCCCGGGAGGCCCCGGTAATGCCGGGCCCCGATAATACTCAGCCCCGGGAGCCCCCGTAATGCCAGTCCCGGTGATGCCCGGCCCCGGCAGCCCCTATAATGCCGGCCCCGGTAAAGCCCGGCCCCGGGAGGCCCCGGTAATACTCAGCCCCGGTGATGCTCGGCCCCGGGAGGCCCCGGTAATGCCGGGCCCCGATAATACTCAGCCCCGGGAGGCCCCGTAATGCCAGTCCCGGTGATGCCCGGCCCCGGCAGCCCCTATAATGCCGGCCCCGGTAAAGCCCGGCCCCGGGAGGCCCCGGTAATGCCGGCCCCGGTGATGCTCGGCCCCGGGAGGCCCCGGTAATGCCCGGCCCGGCGGCGGCCGCCCCGGCGCTCACCTGCCCCGGCCGTGCTGCATGTCGGCGCCCCGGCGGGTCCGGTGCGCGGCGGTGCCAGGCCGCCCCGCCGGTGCCGCGGACTACAGCTCCCGGCGTGCCGCGGCCCGGGGGGACGCGCAGCCCGCCCCGCTCCCCCCCCCGGGGCTCCGCCGTCGTCCCCCCCCCCCCCCCGCCATCACCGCGCAGGGCCGCGGCGCCCGGGGCCGCACTCACCGCGCTCGGGCCGGCGGGTCGCTCCGGCCGCCGCTCTGGCTCCGTCAGCACCGAGCCGGGCTCTGCGGGACCGGGACCGGGCCGGGACCGGACGGGCCGCCCGCGCATGCGCCGCCGCCCCCCTCACCCCCCCCCCCCCGCGGGCGGGACCGGCCCCCCACCCGCCCCGTCCCCTCCCGCCGCCGCCATGGCAACCGGGCGGGGGGGGGGGGGGGGGGCTCCTCCATCCGTCGCCATGGCAACGACGGCCGCGCCGCCGCCGCCGCCGCCGCCGCCACAGCGCCCTCTGGCGGCCGCCGCCGGGACCGCCGGGAGCCGGGAGCGCTGCGACCCCCGCGACCCCCGGGAGCGCCGGGACCCCCGGGACCACCCGGGACCCCTGCGACCTCCGGGAGCGCCGGGACCCCCAGGACCTGGGACTGTCGGGACCCCCGGGACCTCCTACGGCCCCCGGGATCCCCGGGAGCGCCGGGACCCCCGAGACCCCTGGGAACCCCTACGACCCCCGGGACCACCCGGGACCCCTGCGACCTCCGGGAGCGCCGGGACCCCCAGGACCTGGGACTGTCGGGACCCCCGGGACCTCCTACGGCCCCCGGGATCCCCGGGAGCGCCGGGACCCCTGAGACCCCTGGGACCTCCTGCGACCCCCGGGATCCCCGGGACCCCCGCGGCCGCCGAGACCCCCGGGACCCCTGGGGCCTGGGACTGTCGGGACCCCCGGGACCGCCTACGACCCCCGGAACCCCCTGCGACCTCCGGGACCCCCGGGAGCGCCGGGACCTCCTGCGACCTCCGGGACCGCTGGGACTTGGGAGCACCGGGACCCCCGGGACCCCTGCGACCACCGGGACCTCTGGGATCCCCGGGACCACCCGGGACCTCCGGGACCCCCGGGACCACCTGCAATCTCGGGGACCCCCGGGAGCGCCGGGACCCCCAGGACCTGGGACTGTCGGGACCCCCGGCACCCCCTGCGACCCCCGAGACCCCCTGCGACTTCCGGGACCCCCGGGAGCGCCAGGACCCGGGACCCCTGGGACCCCCTGCAACCTCCGGGACCGCTGGGACCTCGGAGCACCGGGACCCCCGGGACCCCCTGCGACCTCCAGGACCTCCAAGACCCCCGGGAGCCCCGGGACCACCTGTGACCTCCGGGAGCACCGGGCCCCCTGCAACTGCCAGGACAGTCAGGATCACCGGTACCCGGGACCTCCTGTGATCGCCGGAGCCCTCCTGGGTCCTCTGGAGACCCCCCCCCCCCGGGCCCCCCGGGGCGTCCCAGGGACCTTCGGGACCCCGGTGACCCCAGAGCCACCCTGGACCTCCCTAGACCCCCTGGGCCCCCCGAATCCCCTCTGGGACCCTGTGGGACCCCCGGGGCGCCCTGAGCCCCTCCAGACCCTTGGGACCCACAAGGTCCTTCTTGTGACCCCAGAGACCCCTGGGACCCACAAGGTCCTTCTTGTGACCCCAGAGACCCCTCTGGACCCATGGGTCCCCCAGAGCATCCCCAGGACCCACAGGACCCCCCAACCCCCCCAAGCCCTCAGAGCCCCCCGTGGACCCCCTGGGGCCCCCTGAGCTCCTCCAGGACCCCCCGGGACTCCCAGAGCCCTCCAGGGACTCCAGGCCCCTGAGATCCCCCAAAGCCCCTCAGAGCCCCCCTGGACCCCCAGGAGCCCCCAAGCCATCCCAGACCCACAGAGCCCCGGGCCACCCTGGGCCCTTAGAGCCCTCCTGGGACCCCCCCAGAACTCCTGGGACGCCCACACACCAGAGCCTGTCAGGACCCCCCCCCCCCGGGAGAGCCAGAGCCTCCCTGGGATCCCCCCCAATACTATGTGGGACCCCCCCGCACCCCCTGGCAGCCCAGAGACCCCCTGGGACACCCAGCAGCCCCAAACGCCAGACCCCCCGCGCCCGGGACCTCCCCTAGAGCCCCACACCACACTCACACCCCAGAGCCCCTTTGCCCCCCCCACATCCTGCCTGTGCCCTGTCTGCACCCGGAGCCCCCCCCACGCCCCATCTCCACCGTGTGCATCTCAGCAGTGCGTGTGTGCATGCATGTGCACGTGTGTGTGTGTGCATCCCAGCAGTGCATGCGTGCATGCATGTGTGCGTGCATGCATGTGTATGTCAGCAGTGCATGTATGCACATGCCTTTATCTCAGCAGTGCATGCATGCGTGTGTGCATGCGTGTGCATCTCAGCAGTGCATGCGTGCGTGCATGTGTGCATGCATACCAGCAGTGCATGCGTGTATGCACGTGCGTGTGCATGCGTGTGCATCTCAGCAGTGCATGTGTGCATGTGCATGTCCGTGTGCGCACACACGTGTGCACCCGCCTTCGCCCTCCCCGCTGTCACGCCTGCACTAGCGGTGCGGCTGCGCGCGGCTGGCGCTGCTGCGGTTCCCTCTGCCGGGGGGTGGCAGAGCCACCTCCGTGTCCCCACACGCCTGTGTCCCCAGGCAGCCGCTCCGACGCGTGGCTTTGCCCGCTCTCCTGCAGCAGCGGCCGCAGCCAGGGGCCTCTCGCCCCGCGGGTCTGCACGCCGTGGGACGGAGCCGGCCGGGGGGTGCGTGTCCCTGCAACGTGCCCCTCCACGGTGTGCGCGTGTCCTTGCAATGTGACCCCCCCTCCATGCCCGACGCCCGCAAGGCTCGGGAGACGTTTCGGTGCCACCGTGAGCACCGGACGGGCAGCGAGGCAGAGAGGCTGAAGCCGGTGTGTGCACGTGTGTGTGCATGCACATGTGTGTGTGTGCACGTGTGTGTGCACGTGTGTGTGCACGTGTGTGTGTGTGCATCCGTGTGCTCCGGGCTGGCTGCAGCGTGGAGCCCCTTCGCCCCCCCCCAGCTCCTGTCCGCCCGCCCTGGCCCCGGGACGGGGGTGGCTGCAGCCCCCGGGCGGGGGGTGCCCACGCTGGAGGGGGCTGCCCAGGTCCCCAAAGCCCCTCCGTGCCGAGGGAGCCGTAGCAAGAGGGGCGGCACAGCTGGGACACGGTGCACAGAGCGCACGCGGGGAGGGGGCACGGTGCAGAGCCCCGGCGAGCCCCCCCTCCCCGCGCCACCCCCAAGCAGGCAGCGAGGCCGGGCGCTGTGAGAACCGTCTTTAATGAGCAAACAGAAACGCACGGCAGGTTCCTAAAACGGCCAACACGCTACTACCCGGGGGGGCGGGCAGGGCTGCCCGGGGGGCCGGGCCACCGCCGCCGCCGGGACCCCCGGCCGCCCGCCCGCGCGCCTACGGCGACCAACTAGGGGGGAAAAGTGCACAAGTTACATTTCACATTTCACACTACCCCGAAGGAACAAGGCGGAGGAGACGGGAGAGGGGAGCGGGGCCGGGATAGCACCATTGCGTCGGCGGGGCCGAGAGCCCGGGGCCGGGGCCGGAGGGCGGCGGGGATGGAGAGGGCCGGGGCACGCTCCCGGCACGCGTGCACACGCGTGTGCCGCTGGAGACCCCGCGCGCAGGGCCGGGCGCGTGCACGGGGCAGCGGGGAGCCCGCGGCACGGCGCGCGGCGGGTTGCACGCGCGTGTGCAAACGGGCGCCCCCGGGATGGGACGGGCAGGGAGGGGTGGGCCGGGGTCCCCGCTTCTCCCGCTTCTCCCCTAACGCTAGCGACACAAACCACTTCAGATTATTTCCACGTGATGCACAAACAAGTCGAAAAAAGGAAAGGAAAAAAGAAAAATCACTGATCCAAACCCAACGTGCAAACAGAAAAGGGCCGGGGCGGCCCCCCGCCCCGCGCCGGCGGCCCCCCCCCGCCCTGGGCTCGGCTCGGCTCGGCGGCGGCGGCGGCAGCCACGCTGGTGCAGGGCTCGGGCGGCGCGGGGAGCCCCCCCGGGGGGGCCCGGCCGGCCGGCGGCGGGGCGGGGGCGGCGTGGGGCGCAGCGCCCGCGTCCTCAGTTGGGGGACAGGTCGCCGGCTCTACCAAATGCCGCTCGACCGGCCTCCGGGGGGAGCGAGAATCCGGGCCGAAGCTCGCTTTGGAACGTGGTCATCGATCTGAGAACCTGCAAGAGACGGCGGCCGGTCAGGGGGGCATGCGGCACGCAGCAGCGCCCGGCACGGCCGCGCCAGACCCACGGCACCAACGCAGCAGCATCCCCGGGAACGGCCGCAACAGCATCCCTGGGAACGGCCGCGCCAGACCCGTGGGAATGGCTGCACCAGCATCCCCGGGAACGGCCCTGCCAGCATCCTCCTGGGAACGGCCGCACCAGCATCCCCCGGGAATGGCCGCACCAGCATTCCTGGGAACGGCTGCACCAGACCCATGGGAATGGCTGCACCAGCATCCCCCAGGCACCACACCAGCATCCCCCAGGAACGGCACTGCCAGCTTCCCCCCGGGAATGGCCGCGCCAGCATCCCCCGGCAACGGCCACGCCAGACCCACGGCACGGCTGCACCAGCATCCCCGGGAACGGCCGCACCAGCATTCCCGGGAATGGCACTGCCAGCCTCCCCCTGGGAACGGCCGCAACAGCATCCCCCGGGCACGGCCGCGCCAGACCCATGGGCACGGCCACACCAGCATCTCCCTGACACGGCCATGCCAGCATCCCCCGGGCACCACACCAGCATCCCGGGGCACAGCTGCACCAGCATCCCCTGGGAACAGCCACGCCAGCATCCCCAGGAATGGCAGCACCAGCATCCCCCGGGCACGGCCATGCCAGACCCATGGGCACAGCCACACCAGCATCCCCCGGGATCGGCCGCACCAGCATCCCCCGGGAACGGCGGTGCCAGCATCCCTTGTGAACAGCAGCACCAGCATGCCCCAGACACGGCCGCACCAGCGTCCCCCAGGCACCACACCAGCATCCCCCAGGAACGGCCACACCAGCGTCCCCCAGGCACCACACCAGCATCCCCCGGGCACGGCTGCACCAGCATTCCCCGGGAATGGCTGTGCCAGACCCCTGGGAACGGCCGCACCAGCATGCCCTGGGCATGGCCACACCAGACCCACAGGCACGGCCGTGCCAGCATCCCCAGGAATGGCTGCACCAGCATCCCCTGGGAATGGCCACGCCAGCATCCCCCAGGCACAGCAGCACCAGCATCCCCCGGGAACGGCCACGCCAGCATCGGCCATGCCAGCATCCCCCAGGCATGGTTGCACCGGCATCCCCCAGGCACGGCTGCATCAGCATCTCCCGGGATCAGCCGCACCAGCATCCCCCCGGGATCGGCCATGCCAGACCCATGGGAATGGCTGCACCAGCATCGGCCGTGCCAGCATCCCCTGGGCACCACACCAGCATCCCTGGGAACAGCCGCACCAGCATCCCCCAGGAACGGCTGTGCCAGCATCCCTGGGAACGGCCACGCCAGCATCCCCCGGGCACCACACCAGCATCCCCTGGGCACGGCTGCACCGGCAACCCCCGGGCACCACACCATCCCCGGGAACAGTCGCATCCCCGCGGGGCCCCAGCCGCTCCCCCATCCCCACGCAGCCCCTCTCCTCCGCCGGCACCCCCCGGGCACCACCACCAGCCCCACGGGTGCCCCCACGGGACACCCATCTCTGCGCAGCCCCCCCTCCCTGGGTGACCCCCCCAGGGCGACCGGCAGCGGGCGAGGGGGCCGCCCGGCTGTGCCCCCCGGGGGGAAAACAGCCGCGCCGGGGGAGGGGAGGGAGCCCTGCCCCGGTGCACGGGGCCTGGGGGGGGGGCAAGGGCCGGCCCGGCGGGGGGGGGGGGGGGCTGGGAAGCGCCCCGTCCCCGCGTCCCCCCCGCCGCGGCCGCCCCCGCGGGGTGGCTCTGCACCCCGTCGAGGCGCCGCGGCCGGGTGGGCACGCCGGGGCCCCCGCCGCGGCCCCGCTCTTACCGGATAGGCTGAAGCTGGACTCGTGCAGGTCCCTCATGCCCCCGTGCCGCGTGGCCGGCCGCGTGGGCGTATCCGCCAGCGGCGTCCCCGTCTCTTTTTTCCCGGCATGCACGGCCACGGCCACGTCCCCCAGGTACGGGGTGCGATCCACACCCCGGAGCTTTAAACTCTGCCGGAAGGGAGACAAAAGCGGAGCGTGCCGTGAGCCGGGGTGCGGATGGCCGCGACGCGGGAGGCCACGGGGGGCCCTTCCCCGGGAGGACCGGCTCCCCGGGGCCGGCGCGACGGCGGGGACGGGGCGCAGCCGGGGACGCGGGCGGGGGTGGCGGGTGACCGACGGGGCGGCCGGCGGCCCCGTCCCCTGCGGCGGTGCCAAGCCGTGACCCCCCCGGCAGCCAGGCGCGACGCCCGCGCAGGCAAGCGACGCCCCGCGCATCCTCCGCGGCGGCCGGCACGGGGGCACGGAGCGGTCCCGGCGATGCACCGCGGGGCAGCCCCACGGCGGAGACCCCAGCACCCCCAAAGCTCTGCACCACGGCCACCACGCCGGGCTCCTCCATCCTCCTCCTCCTCCCTGCTCCTGCCCGCGGGGACCGCGCCGTGCCCCCGCGGCCCGATGCTCCCCACGCCGCCGCGACCGCCCCGGTCCCCACCGCCGCCGCGTCCCCTCCTACCTTCTCCCGCTGCACCAGCTTCTTGTAGACGGAGTCCGGGAAGGAGCGGAGGGGGCAGAACTTGCCGGTGCCCTCGGCGCACATGAAGACGCCGTTCTCGTAGACCACGCGCCCGCGGCTGATGGTGACCAGGGGCACCCCGTGGCAGCGCATGTTCTCGTACAGGTTGATGTCCCCCCCCTGCACCTGGGTGCTGGCCGAGATGGTCCTGCGCGGGGCGGAGGGGCCGGTGAGGGGGGGGCCCGGCGGCCCCCCCGGCGCCCCCCCCAGCGCCCTCCCGGCCCCGCCTACTTGGTGGCCTCGGGGTCCCACACCACGACGTCGGCGTCGGCCCCGGGGATGATGCGGCCCTTGCGCGGGTACAGGTTGTGGATCTTGGCGGCGTTGGAGCTGGTCACGGCCACGAAGCGGTTCTCGTCCATCTTGCCCCCGACCTGCGGCGGGGAAGGGGCTGAGGCGCAGCAGCCGGAGCAGCCCGCCGCGTCCCGCCCATCCCGGCCGCCCCGGCCCCGCCGGCCCGGGCCACGCACGCACCACGCCTCGCTCCCAGATGATGTTCATGCGGTCCTGCACGCCGCTGACGCCGTGCGGGATCTTGGTGAAGTCCTCCTTGCCCATGGCTTTCTGCTTGGGGCTGAAGGGCCGGTGGTCAGAGGCGACGACGTTCAGCGTGTCGCTGCGGGCAGAGGCGGATGGCGGCAGCGTCACTGCTAGCGGGGATGCACGGCGCCGGGGAGCGCGGCACCCATGCAGCAGGGCACCGGGATGCCCCGGGTGCACAGCACCCATGCAGCAGGGCTCCAGGCAGTGGGATGCCCTGGGTGCATGGCACCGGGGAGCACAGCACCCATGCAGCAGGGCACCGGGATGCCCTGGGTGCACGGCACCCATGCAGCAGGGCTCCAGGGATAAAGATGCCCTTGGTGCATGGCACCCATGCAGCAGGGCTTTGGGCAGTGGGATGCCCCAGGTGCATGGCTCCGGGGAGCGCAGCACCCATGCAGCAGGGCACGGGGATGCCCTGGGTGCACAGCACCCATGCAGCAGGGCTCCAGGCAGTGGGATGCTCCAGGTGCATGGCACCCATGCAGAACAGCTCCAGGGAGCAGGATGCCTCGAGTGCACAGTACCGGGGTGCACAGCACCCATGCAGCAGGGCATGGGGATGCCCCGGGTGCACAGCACCCATGCAGCAGGGCTCTGCGCAGCAGGATGCCCCAGGTACACGGCAGCCATGCAGCAGGGCTGCAGGGAGAAAGATGCCCCGGGTGCATGGCACCCACGCAGCAGGGCTCCAGGCAGTGGGATGCCTCGGGTGCACGGCACCAGGGAGCACAGCACCCACGCAGCAGGGCTCCGGGCAGTGGGATGCCCTGGGTGCATGGCACCCGTGCAGCACAGCTCCAAGGAGTGGGATGCCCCGGATGCACGGTGCCGGCGTGCACGGCACCCATGCAGCAGGGCTCTGGAGAGCAGGATGCTCCAGGTGCACGGCACCCATGCAGCACAGCTCCAAGGAGTGGGATGCCCCGGATGCACGGTGCCGGCGTGCACGGCACCCACGCAGCAGGGCTCCGGGGAGCGGGAAGCCCCGGGTGCATGGCATCCACGCCGCAGGGGGTCCGTGGGGCGCGGGGGGCCGGGGCCTTACTTGGCGAGCAGGCTCATGAGGTAGGCGGAGGTGTTGGTGTCCAGGCGGAGGGGCGGCACGGTGACGTAGGCCGCGGCATGGAACCAGTCCTGGTGGTAGTAGTGCAGCCCGGTGAGCGTGGCGTGCGCCGTGGTCGTCTCCGCGTACACCACCTTCCCTGCCGGGACGGAGGCACGGGCGTGGGTGCGGGCGGGGAGGCGGCAGCGGGCGTGCGAGGGGGGTGTGCAAGCCCGCGGGTGCGAGGGGTGCCGAGCATGCAGCTCTGCACGTGTGTGCTCGCGTGGCTGCGTCCCCACGTCCGCGCTGGCTGCGCGGGCCCGCGGTGCACACACGCATGCAAACGTGCCTGCGTGCAACGCACGCCCCCGTAGCAGCACCGCGCGCTGCTGCTCGCGCACGCGCCTCTTTGCACGAGGGGAGCGCGTGGCGTGATCCCGCGCGTGGCCCGTGTCGGCGCGTGTGTGCCCACGCGTGTGCCCCAGCTGTGCGTGCACACTCACCCGGGTGTGCTGCCACGTCTGCGCGTGTGCCCCACGTCCCTGCGTGTCCCCACGTGCCCTGTGCCCCCGCCCCGTCCCGCGTGTCCCCACGCGCCCCACATGCACGAGGCCCCCATAGGGCGGGGGTCCATAGGGGCTATAGGGGGAGGAGAAGGGGCCGCATAGGCGGGCAGATGGGGGGGGTCTAATGGATGGGCGGGGCCTTGTGGGGGCGGAGCCAGGTCTCACTGCATGGGCGTGGCCATGGGGAGGGGCGGAGCTAGCAGGGCTCATGCTGTAGGGGCAGGGCCCGATGGGCGGGGGGCGTGGTCACATGGAGGGGGTGGAGCTAGGGAGCACATGGGGGTGGGGCCACATGGTGGGCGGGGCTCGGGCTCATTGGGGGCGTGGCTATGGGGCAGGGGCGGAGCTCAGAGGCCGTCCCGGGGGGGGGAAGGGGGCCGCCTGCCCCCCGTCGCCGTGGGTCGCCCCGGCCGCGCCGCCCCCCTACCTTGCATCTTGGCGGCGGCGACCACGTCCCCCGCCGACATGCTGGAGACGTTCACCAGGTAGACGGGGCAGTGGGTCTGCGGGCAGCGGCGTCAGTGCCGCCCGCCCCACGGCGCCGTGGGGCCGGGACCCCGGCGCACCCCTCGTGCCGTGGGGCGAGCGCGCCGCGTCGCGGGCGGCAGGGCCCCACGGCGGGGTGCAGGGGCGGGCGCTGCACCGGGGGGCTCGGCCGCGCGCGGCGCGGGGGGACTCACCCTGTTGGCAATGGTGATGACGCGGTGCGTGGCCTCGGCCTCCAGCTGCGGGGAGAGCGGGCGCTGAGCCGCCGGGCACGGAGCGGCATGGCGCGGCACGGCACGGCACGGCACGGCCACCGCGGCGCGGCGCAGGGTCAGGCCCCGCTGGGCCAAGCTGGGGCCAGCGCGCAGGATGCGGTGCATGGATGGGCGTGCAGGTGGGTGCATGAGTGGGTGCATGGACGGGTGTGCAGGTGGGTGCACGAGTGGGTGCATGGATGGGCGTGCAGGTGGGTGCACGAGTGGGTGCACGGACGAGTGTGCGGGTGGGTGCACGAGTGGGTGCTTGGATGGCCACAGATTGATGCACGGACGGGCGTGCAGGTGGGTGCACGAGTGGGTGCACAGATGGCTACAGACCGGTGCACGGACAGGCATGCAGGTGGGTGCACGAGTGGGCGCATGGACGGGCGTGCAGGTGGGTGCACAAGTGGGTGCACGGACAGCTGCAGATTGGTGCACGGACCAGCATGCAGGTGGTTGCACGAGTGGGTGCATGGATGGGTGTGCAGGTGGGTGCACGAGTGGGTGCATGGACGGGTGTGCAGGTGGGTGCACGAGTGGGTGCATGGACGGCTGCAGACCGGTGCACGGACGGGTGTGCAGGTGGGTGCACGAGTGGGTGCTTGGACGGGTGTGCAGGCGGGTGCACGAGTGGGTGCAGGTGGGTGCACGAGTGGGTGCATGGACGGCTGCAGACCAGTGCACGGACGGGTGTGCAGGTGGGTGCACGAGTGGGTGCATGGACAGCTGCAGATTGGTGCATGGATGGGCGTGCAGGTGGGTGCACAAGTGGGTGCAGGGACGGGCGTGCAGGTGGGTGCACGAGTGGGTGCATGGACGGGTGCACAGGTGGTTGCACGAGTGGGTGCATGGACGGCTGCAGACCGGTGCACGGACGGGTGTGCGGGTGGGTGCACGAGTGGGTGCATGGACGGGGGTGCAGGTGGGTGCACGAGTGGGTGCAGGCTGTGGGGAGGGTCCCGTCCGCGCCACCAACGCCGGCCGCGACCTACCTCCTCCGGCCGGCTGATCTCGATGCCCTCGGGCCCCGTGATGCCCAGATCCAGCGCCTCCTTGGCTCCCTGCGGAAGGGGGGTTAGGCTGGGAGCCGTGCGGGCGAGCGGGCCCGGCCGGGTGCCCCCCCGCGCCCCCCCCGCCGCTCACCTCGGCCACCAGCTCGCCGTTCTCGGCGTGCACACGGGCGATGGCACCGAAGTCGCGGCAGGCGCGGAAGACCTGGTAGAGCTCGCTGTCCCGCAGCATGTACAGGTCCTTGTAGGTCATGAACATCTGGAAGGAGTTCACCCCCTTCTCCCGCACCAGCGTCTCCATCTCCGCCTTCACCTGCGTGGGGGGGGCCCCGGGTCAGCGCGGCCGGGGCACCGTGGCGCTGGTCAAGGTGCCCCGCCATGGGGCAGGAGGGGGGGGACTCGCTCCCCCTCCGTGGGGCAGGCACGGGGTGGCATGCCCCCTCCATGGGCTTGGCGTGGGGCAAGGTGCCCCTCCATGGGGCAGGCATGGGGTGAGGTGCCCCCCTCCATAGGGCGGGCCCAGGGTGAGACGCTCCCCTCCCATGGGGCAGATATGGGGCAAGGTGCCCCCCTCCATGGGGCAGGCCCAGGGTGAGATGCCTCCACCGATGGGGCAGGTATGGGGTGAGGTGCCCCCCTCCATGGGGCAGGCCCAGGGTGAGATGCCCCCACCGATGGGGCAGGTATGGGGCGAGGTGCCCCCCTCCATGGGGCAGGCCCAGGGTGAGATGCCCCCCTTGCATGTGGCAGGTATGGGGCGAGGTGCTCCCCTCCATGGGGCAGGCCCAGGGTGAGATCCCCCCCCCGATGGGGCAGGTATGGGGCGAGTTGCCCCCCTCCATGGGGCAGGCCCAGGGTGAGATGCCCCCCCCCATGTGGCAGGTATGGGGCAAGGTGCCCCCCTCCATGGGGCAGGCCCAGGGTGAGATGCCCCCCCCCATGTGGCAGGTATGGGGCAAGGTGCCCCCCTCCATGGGGCAGGCCCAGGGTGAGATGCCCCCCCCATGGGGCAGGTATGGGACGAGGTGCCCCCCTCCATGGGGCAGGCACAGGGGCCGGTGCGACATCGGTGCACAACCCTGGGGGGATTTGGGGGGGTGACACGCAGCGGGGCACAGCGGCATTTTAGCACTGGTCACCAGCATTCGGGTCGGGGACCGGTCCCGGCCGGGCGCCCGCGGTGCCAGGCGCTGCACGGCCAGCAGCCCCCGGGGGGGGCACGGCGCTGGGAGCCCTCCCGCCGCCGGGAGCTCAGCCCCGCGGGGTGATCCCGGATAAAGGCAGCTCAAAAGGGAGCCGGGGGCTAGCGCCAAACAACCCAAACAAGCGGCTAATGGGATCAGCGGGCCCAGGCAGGCGGCGGCGGGGCCGGGCAGGAATTAGCCCCGGCTGCGGCAGCTGTTAGCCGGCCGCCCACGGCCCCAGCTCCCTCCTTGCCGCGGGGATGATGGTGATGCCGTGCTCCCGAGGATGCTGTGCTCCCGGGGGATGCTGTGCCGGCCAGGGATGCTGAGCTGGCTGGGGGATGCCGTGCTCCCAGGGATGCCGTGCTCCCGGGGATGCTGAGCTGCCCAGGGGATGCTGTGCTGGCCGGGGATGCCGAGCTAGTGGGGGATGCTGCATTGCCCAGGGATGCTGTGCTGGCCAGGGATGCTGCGTTCCTGCGGATGCCGCACTGCCGGGGATGCTGCGCTCCCAAGGATGCTGCACTGGCTGGGGATGCTGCACTGGCCCAGGATGCTGTGCTGGCTGGGGATGTTGCGCTGCTTGGGGATGCTGCGCTGGCCAGGGATGCTGTGCTACCCAGGGATTCTGAGCTGCCCAGGGATGCTGCGTTCCTGGGGATGCCGCACTGCCAGGGATGCTGCACTGCCCGGGGATGCTGCGCTGCTCAGGGATGCTGCGCTGCTCAGGGATGCTGCGCTCCCGGGAATGCCGCACTGCCCAGGGATGCCGCACTGCCTGGGAATATTGTGTGCCCAGGGATGCCGCACTGCCGGGGATGCTGCGCTCCCAAGGATGCTGCACTGGCTGGGCATGCTGCACTGGCCGAGGATGCTGTGCTCCTGGGGATGCTGCGCTGGCCGGGGATGCTGTGCTACCCAGGGATTCTGAGCTGCCCAGGGATGCTGCATTCCTGGGGATGCCGCACTGCCAGGGATGCTGTGCCGGCCCAGTGACGCTGCGCTCCCAGGGATGCTGCGCTGCTCAGGGATGCTGCCCTCCCAGGGATGCTGCACTCCCAGGGATGCCGCACTGCCTGTGGATGCTGCGCTGCCCAGGGATGCCGCACTGCCTGGGAATATTGTGTGCCCAGGGATGCCGCACTGCCCGGGAATGCCACGCTGCCCGGGAATGTTGCGCGCCCAGGGATGCCGCAGTGCCCGGGATGCCCCCAGCGCCAGACTCACCTTGGGCGCCCACCAAGTGATGCCCATGTGCAGGGCGTAGTCGCAGCACACCTTGGGGTCAGCCAGGCTGCGGCACTTCTCGTAGGCGTCCAGCAGCGAGGTCTCCTTGTCGGGCAGCACGTGGCCGATGATCATCGTCGTCCCTCCCACCAGGGCTGCCTGCGGGCGACAGGCGTCAGCGGCGCCCACCGAGCTGGTCCCCGGGCGAACGACCCCCGGGGCCGGCTGTGCCCCCCATGCCGTGGGGCAGCGCTCACCCTCCCGAGCCCTGCTCACCCCCGAGCAGCCGGCCCGGCCCGGGCTCTTTGCACCGCGGTGGCCGCACCCGGCGGAGCTGTGCGGGACCCCCACGGTGGCCAGGGCCAGGCGGGGATCTGGGCTCTGTGCACACGCAGGGACCCCCCACCTCAGCCCCATGGGTGCAAACTGACCCACGCAGCGCCCTGGCCTTGCCCGCAGCTGCCCCATTGCAGGAGCGCGTTGGGGCGCAGTGCACGCCGGGGAGCCCGGGCACCGTCTGCCGCCCCTTCCCAGCACCCTGCTCGCTGCGTTTGGGGTGTCGGGGTGCTGCCCTACACGGGCCTGGGCACAAAGTCCCTGCAAACCCCCCCCCGCACTGCATCCCCGGCACGGGCAGGATGAGGCCGGCAGGACCCGAGCGGGGACGGGGCTGCCCGGACCCCGCTGCCCCCCCGGCACGGCGCGCGTGGGCAGCAGGGCGAGAGCCGCGGCGCCCCGGCGGCGTCCCCGGCTCACCCGGCCCGGCTAATCCCCAAAGCTCCTTTACCCACCCGCCCTGGCAGGCTGCCGCGGGCTGGCCGAGCCGGGGCTGGGCGCCGGGCTCAGCCACAGCCCTGGCCCTCCTTGGCACGTCGCCGCGGCCCTCCGGCCCCTCGCCGCGCCGCCCCTTTGCCGCAGCACCGCGCCGGAGCCCCCCCGTCCCGGGGATGCTGCGCTCCCGCCGCGGGGCTCGGCGCCCCGGAGCCAGGCACGGCCGGCGCTGCACAAAGGCTGCTCTGTGCGGGCTGCGGTGCCAGGCGGCCCGGGGACGAGGCGGCACTGGCCCCCGGGGCGCCGGCGGGCAGCGGCACCCGGCACTGCAGAGAACACACGCGTGCCGCGGCAGGACAGGGGCTGCAGCACCGTTCCTGGCGATGCACGGCCCCGCGCACCGCTGTCCCTGCCTCGCGCGCGAGCTCTGCGCTGGAGCAGGGGCTGATGCTGCTGGCCATCAGCGCGGCCCAGGAGGAGGTTTTCCTTGGTGCAAAAAGCTGCCCCGGCTGCAAAGAGCATCTCCGCAAAAGCATCGGAGCCCAGCAGTGCCCGCGGGTCCCGGGCAGGCACAAAGTGCTGCTGCTGCAGCCGCTCGCTCTGCGCCGCAGCGGCCCGGCGGCACCCGGGACCGGCAGCCAGCCCGGCCGGGCACGGGAGCCGGCCCCTGAGACGAGAGGCTAATCTGCCGCAAAACAGGGCAGCTTTAAATAGCTGCCCCGTGTCACTGGACAGCCTCGCCGGGCGCGCTGCGATTCGGCTCGGCGGCTCCTTGCAGGCACCGCTCGGCGGGTGCAACGGGGCGCTCCCGCGCTTGCAGCCCCGCCGCACTGCTCGTCCCTGCCACCCGCTGCCCGGCGCCAGCCAGCCCGGCGGTACCTTGGTGCCGTGGTAGAAGTCGTCCACGCAGGTGGCGTTCATGAAGGTCTGGTGGAAGTGGGTGCTGGTGTCGATGCCGCCGGGGATGACGAGCTTGCTGGTGGCGTCGATGACCTTGGCGCCGCCGGGGATCATGAGCTCGCGGCCCACTTGCTGGATGATGCCGTTCTCGATGTAGACGTCCGCCTCCAGCGTGCAGTCGTCGTTCACCACCTTCCCCCCCTTGATGAGGATCCGCATCGTGGCCGCGTTGGCCAGCATGGCTCTGCAAGGGCACAAGGGGCCGGGAGGGGAGGCGCGAGCTCGGGTGCCGCCGTGCCGCCAGCTCATGCATCCCTCGCCCCGCTCCGGCCGGCGGAGCTTCCCCAGACGAGATCCATAATTCATCCGGGAGATGAAGGTCAAACGCGATCGACCCGCCCGAGCACGGCACCGGCACGCACAAGCCGCACAGCTGCCTGGGGCAGCGCGTCCCGCTGAGGCTGGGCCACACGGCAGGCCAGGGCCCCGCGCAGACCCACGGGCCCTCCCCAGGCACGCAGCCCCGTGCCCGCCCCTGCTCTGCCCCCCCCATCACCCTGCAGCCAGGCAGCCTCAGAAACATGGGGCAACAGAGGCTCTGACGGCTCCCTGCTGCAGAGACCCCACTGCATGGACCCCATTGCAGAGACCCCGCTGCATGGGCCCCACTGCATGGACTTCAGCCACAGAGACCCCCCTGTGTGGACCCCATTGCATGGATCCCTGCTTCAGAGACCCTGCTGCATGGACCCCAGCCACAGAGACCCTGCTGCATGGATCCCAGCCACAGAGACCCCCCTGCGTGGACCCCGTTGCATGCACCCCACTGCATGGGCCCCAGCTGCAGAGACCCCACTGCATGGACCCCAGCTGCAGAGACCCCGCTGCATGGGCCCCGCTGCATGGACCTCTGCTGCAGAGACCTTGCTGCATGGACCCCGCTGCATGGACCCTAGCTGCAGAGACCCCCACTGCAGAGACCCCCTTGCATGGACCCCACTGCATGGACTCCGCTGCATGGGCCCCAGCCGCAGAGACCCCATTGCATGGACCCCAGCTGCAGAGACCCCAGCTGCATGGATCCCAGCCGCAGAGACCCCCCTGCGTGGACCCCATTGCATGGACCCCATTGCATGGGCTCCAGCTGCAGAGACCCCGCTGCATGGGCCCCACTGCATGGACCTCTAGCGCATGGACCCCTGCCGCAGAGACCCCACTGCATGGACCCTGCTGCACGGACCCCAGCTGCACGGACTCCTGCTGCAGAGACCCCCCTGTGTGGACCCCGCTGCGTGGACCCCGCTGCGTGGACCCCAGCCCACGGTGCTGCGTGCCCGCGGCGCGGGGCCGTGCTCGGCGCAGCCAGGCAGCGCTGCCTCCCTCCCCTCAAAGGCGGTGGCACACGCGTGCACGGCACGTGGCTGCCCGGCATCGCCGGCACGGCGGTGGGTCGCGGCCCGCGGCGGCTCGGGGGCCGGCCCGCGCCAAGCAGCCCCCCGCTGTGCAGGGCCCCCACGGGCAGGGGGAGCGGCTCCCTCCCAGGCTGGGGGGCTGCCCCACGGAGACCCCCCCACGCGCCAGCGATTCCCAGCCAAGCAAATGGCTCCGCGGCGGCGCCGGCGCCCGACGGCAGCTGCGCATTCCCGGCGCGGCGGGGAGCGGGGCGGCCGGCTGGGGGGCACCGGGCAGCTGCTCTCCCCGCGGGGGGGGGGCCCACGGCTTGCAAACGTAGCCCCCGGCCCCTGCTCGGCGCCGCCAGGGATGCTTCACCCACGCCAAGGCGACGCGGCCGCTCTCGGCCCGTGGGGTCCCGCTGCGGAGCGGCGGCGTGGGAGGCCGAGGCCGGGTGCCACCAGCCCCGCGTGGGATACGGGGGGGGGGGGGGGGGGGGGGCAGCCCCGCGTGGGCTGCGTGCACGTGCCGGACAGGCTCGCCGCAGCCTCTGCAGGGCCCGGGGCGCTTGCTGCTCGCCCCCGCGCGCCAGCCCCTCCGCTCCCCCCTCCGCGGCCTCGCCGGGCCCCGGGCAGGCAGCGAGCCGTGCCGTGCCGTGCCGTGCCGAGCAGCGCGGCCCCCCCGCGCCAGCGGCTCAGCCCCCGCCTTTGTGCCGCCCGGCGGAGCCGCATTGTGTGGAGGGGCTGCAGCAGCGGCCGGGGGCCCACCCGAGCCCTGCAGCAGCCGGGCGGTGCAAGGGGGCCCTGCAAGCCTGCGGTGATGGGGGCGGAGGCCGTGCGCCCCACGGCGACCCCCACGCGCGGGGGGCACAGCCTGGGGCCGAGCGGGGCCGGGGATGCACGGGGATGCCCCGGTCCCGCGGGCACCTTGGCGCGCCGCCGTGCTCCCCGCACGCCGTGCACCAGGCCTGGCCACACCCGAGCGAGCGACGGGCGCGCGCTGCATCGCAGCGGCACCGGGCTGCGGCCGCATCCCGCCCCAGGCTGCTGCAGGGACCCCTCCCGTGGCAGCAGGCCGGGTCCCCGTCCGAGGCGGGCTCCGCGCGTGCACCGGAGCCGCCGGGTGCTGCCTGCCCTCCCCGGGGTGCCGGCTCCGCTGGTGACCCCTGCCAGGCCGCCGGGCAGGGTGGGTGGCTCCGCTGGGGTGCCCGGGCGGAGGGCTGGACCCGCCTGCCCCAGGGCGCGGAGCTGGGCTGGGCACAGCCCTGATGTGGGGCAGGGGGCTCGGGGCAAGGCGCAGCCCCAATGTGGGGCAGGGGGCTCGGGGCAGGGCGCAGCCCTGCCGCGGGGTGCAGGGAGGCTCGATGCAAGGTGCAACCCTGCTGTGGGGCGCAGGGGGCTCGGGGCAAGGCGCAGCCCTGGTGTGGGGCGCAGGGGGGCTCGGGGCAGGGTGCAGCCCCGGTGTGGGGTGCAGCCCCGGTGTGGGGTGCAGGGGGGGCTCATTGCAAGGTGCAGCCCCGCTGTGGGGTGCAGCCCTGGCACAGGGTGCAGCGACGCTCGATGCAAGGTGCAGCCCCGCTGCAGGGCGCAGCCCCGGCTCGGCGCAGCCCCGGCTCGGTGCAGGGCGGCTCGGTGCAGGGCGCAGCCCCGGCTCGGTGCAGGGCGGCTCGGTGCAGGGCGCAGCCCCGGCTCGGTGCAGGGCGGCTCGGTGCAGGGCGGCTCGGTGCAGGGCGCAGCCCCGGCTCGGTGCAGGGCGCAGCCCCGGCGCGGTGCGGCCCCGGCGCGGCCCCGCAGACAAAGCGCGGTGCCGCCGCCCAGCACAAAGAGGCCGCACCGAGCCGGGGCGGGGCCGCCCGGGAGCGCCCCGCCGAACAATGGCCCGGTCCCGCGGGACCCGCGCCCGCACCTGCCGCAGCCCCGCCGGCCCCGGCGCCGCCGCGCTCCCCGCCCCGCGCACCTGCTGCTCCGCGCCCGGTCGCGACACGGCGCCGCCGGGGCAGCCGCGCCCGCCGGGGCGGAGCAGTCCCCTCGCGACCCCTCCGCGCTGCGGCGAGCCCCCCCCCGCCATACTTCGGGCTGTCGCGACGCCGCGGCCCTGTCGCGATAGGCGACCCGCAGTACGTCGGCGGGGGCGGCACGCGGATCTTCGCCGCCGCGATACCCCCCCCCCGCGAGGCGCCCCCGCGGGGGTGGAGGGACTGGCTGCCCGAGAGTGTCGCGACACCCCCGCCTGTCGCGACACCCGCACCTGTCGCGATGGCCCCACCCGTCGCGATAGAGCCCCGACAAGCCAGGTCCGGGCGGGCGCCGCCCTGCCCTGCCCCTCCCCGCCCCGCCCTGTCCCCGGTGCCCGGCGGTACCTCCCGCTCCGCTCCCGCTCCGGCTGCGCCCGCCGCACTCCCCGTCCGCGATCGCCTCTCACCCTAACCTGCGCGGCGGGGGCGGGGCCTCGCCGCCGTCTCGGCCAATCGCCGCCCGCGCCGCGCGCCGGGGGCGGGGCCGGGCCCCCAGCAGGGTCGGCTGCGCGGGGCCGGCGGCTCGCCTGAGTGACGGGCGGGAGGGGGCGGGGCCGGCCCGGGGGCGGGGGGCGGGGCCGGCCCCTTAAACCACGCCCCCCGCGGCCACCTGCCCGCCCGGGGTTGCCATGGCGACGGGGACCCGCACAAAGGCGGCGGGGCGGGGCGGGGCCCGCATCGACCTCCCCTCCGCGGCCTGGGAGCCCCCAGTGCACCCCCACTGCACCCCCCCCCCCACATTGCACCATCGCTGCACCCCCCACTACACCCCCCCCACTGCATCCCCATTGCACCCCGGGAGCCCGCACTGCACCCCCCACTGCACCCCAGGAGTCCCCACTGCACCCCCACTGCATCCCCATTGCACCCCGGGAGCCCGCACTGCACCCCCCACTGCACCCCAGGAGTCCCCACTGCACCCCCCGCACCCTGGGAGTCCCCACTGCACCCCCACTGCACCCCCCACTGCACCCCAGGAGTCCCCACTGCACCCCCCGCACCCTGGGAGTCCCCACTGCACCCCCCACTGCACCCCCACTGCACCCCCACTGCACCCCAGGAGTCTCCACTGCACCCCCACTGCACCCTCCATTGCACCCCGGGAGTCTCCACTGCACCCCCACTGCACCCCCCACTGCACCCTCCACTGCACCCCCCACTGCACCCCCCACTGCACCCCGGGAGTCTCCACTGCACCCCCCGCACCCTGGGAGTCCCCACTGCACCCCCCACTGCACCCCCACTGCACCCCCACTGCACCCCAGGAGTCTCCACTGCACCCCCACTGCACCCTCCATTGCACCCCGGGAGTCTCCACTGCACCCCCACTGCACCCCCCACTGCACCCTCCACTGCACCCCCCACTGCACCTCCCACTGCACCCCGGGAGTCTCCACTGCACCCCCCCGCTGTACCCCCCCGCTACACCCCGGCCCGCTGCACCCTGGGAGCTCCTGCTGTGCCCCCGCTGCACCCCCACTGTGCCCTGCAAGCCCCCACTGCACCCTGTGCCCCCCCACTGAATGCCCTCTGCACCTCTGCTGCACCCCCCCGCTGCACCCTGAGAGCCCTCACTGCGCCCCCCCCCCCACTGCCCCCTGAGACCCCCATCGCACTCCTTCCTGCACCCTGGGAGCCTCTACTGCACCCCCCCCTGCACCCCCCGCTGTGCCTCCCACTGCAGCTCCACTGCACCCTGGGACCCCCCACTGCATCCTCCCCCCATAGCTCCCATCCCACCTCCCCACATCCTGGGACTGACCACTGCACCCCCACTGCACCCCCGCCTTCACCCTCACACCTCCCACTGCACCCCCCCCAGTGCACCCTGAGACCCCCCACTGCACCCCCATCGCATCCCCCTACCCTGGGACCCCCCATTGCACCCAGCGCCCCTTCGCTGCACCCACTGCCTGGGCACTGCCCAGTGCCCAGCAGAGCCCAGCACCCAGGAGCCAGCAGCGCCCAGCAGCGCCCAGTGCCCAGTGCCCAGGAGCACCCAGCACAGCCCAGCACAGCCCAGCAGCACCCAGTAGTGCCCAGCACAGCCCAGCAGTGCCTGGGGGCACCCAGCCCAGCTCAGCACAGCCCAGAAGCACCCAACAGCACCCAGCACAGCCCAGCAGTGCCTAGGAGCACCCAGCCCAGCTCAGCACAGCCCAGCTATGCCCAGTATTGCCCAGTAGTGCCCAGCACAGCTCAGCCCAGCAGCACCCAGCAGTGCCCAGCAGCACCCAGGAGCACACTGGAGTGCCCAGCAGAGCCCAGCAGAGCCCAGGAGTGCCCAGCCCAGCCCAGCCCAGCCCAGCAGCACCCAGCTGTGCCCAGTATTGCCTGGCAGTGCCCAGCCCAGCCCAGCAGCTCCCAGCACAGCTCAGCCCAGCTCGGCACAGCCCAACACTGCCCAGTGCAGCCCAGCAGCACCCAGTAGTTCCAGCAGCACTCAGCAATGCCCAGGAGCACCCAGTATTGCCCAGGAGCACCCAGTAGTGCCCAGCACAGCCCAGCAGCACCCAGCAATGCCCAGTTCAGCCCAGCAGTGCCCACCCAGCAGTGCCCAGCACAGCCCAGCAGCACCCAGCTGTGCCCAGTATTGCCTGGAAGTGCCCAACAGTGCCCAGTGCAGCCCAGCAGCACCCAGGAGTTCCGGCAGCACCCAGCAGTGCCCAACACAGCCCAGCAGCACCCAGCCGTGCCCAGCATTGCCTGGCAGTGCCTAGCACAGCCCAGCAGTGCCCAGCTCAGCTCAGCCCAGCTCAGCACAGCCCAGTGCAGCCCAGCAGCACCCAGTAGTTCCATCAGCACCCAGCCGTGCCCAGCACAGCCCAGCAGTGCCCAGGAGCACCCAGCAGTGCCCAGCGCAGCCCAGCACAGTCCAGCAGCACCCAGCTATGCCTGGTATTGCCTGGCAGTGCCCAGCAGCACCCAGTGGTGCCCAGCACAGCTCAGCACAGCCCAACAGTGCCCAGTGCAGCCCAGCAGCACCTGCAGCACTCAGCAATGCCCAGCACAGCCCAGCAGTGCCCAGGAGCACCCAGTATTGCCCATCTGCACCCAGCAGCACCCAGTAGTGCCCAGCACAGCCCAGCAGTGCCCAGCAGCACCCAGCAGAGCCCAGCCCAATAGTGCCCAGGAGTGCCCAGCACAGCTCAGCAGCGCCCAGCCATGCCCAGTATTGCCTGGCAGTGCCCAGCACAGCCCAGCAGCACCCAGTAGTGCCCAGCACAGCCCAGCAGTGCCCAGCACAGCCCAGCAGCACCCAGCAGCACCCAGTACCTCTCTGCTGGGGTGTGCTGCTGCAGTGTCCCTGGGAAGCTGCAGGGCAGTTCGGGTGGGACAGAGGCGCCGGTCGTCCCCCGTCCTCCCCCCTGCCCAAGGTGGCGGGGGCTGAGCGCCCCGGGCTGCTCGGTGCAGCCGCCGAGCACAGAGGCCCCCCGGCCTCGCTGGGCCCCCCTTTCCCTTGCACCCTGTCTGAGCTGCGCTGGTGCGGCCCGTGCCCGGCCTGTTTGCTGCACCACCGCCTTGGTGGGCACCAGCAGGACATCGTGGCGGCCTCTGCGCCAGCGAGGCCACGTCGCTCCGGTACCGGGGCAGGGGGTCCCGAGCTGGACACGGTACTCGGACGTAGTGTCACGGTGCCGAGCAAGGGAGCTCACCGTTTCCCTGCATCTCCTGGCCGTGGTGCTGGTCCTGCCGCCCGCACGCTGGTGGCCAGGGCACTGCTTGCTGGCACACGGTGGGCTCGTGTCTGCCGAGCCCCCCCGGGCCTCCCGCGGCGCCGCTCCCCTGCCCACCCATCCCCAGCCCCGGGGCTGCCGGGGCTCGTCCTTCCCAGGGCAGGGCTTTGCGCTGGTCCCAGGGGTCCCGCGGGACGGCGATGTCGTCCCCGTCCTCCCCAAGCCCTGTTGCCCACGGATCCAGTTGCTTCGTTGGGGAATGCAACCACGCCGTGATTTACCCTTGGCAGATGTGTGCCAATGGCTCTGTCACCCTCCCCTGCCCATGCTGGGACCCGTCCCCAGGTCACCATGGGGGGCTCCACGACATCTCCTGCCCGTGCCGGGACGTGTCCCTGGGAGGTCACCATGGGGGGGGAGAGGGGGTCCATCACCATCTCCTGTACTGGGACCCGTCCCCAGGAGGTCGCCTTGGGTGCTGGTGGTGGTGGTGGTGGGGCTCCATCACGTCCCCTGCCCGTGCCAGGACCTGTCCCCAGGAGGTCATCATGGGGGGGGGGGGTCCATCACCATCTCCTGCCTGTGCCAGGACCCATCCCCAGGAGGTCATCATGGGGGGGTCCATCACCATCTCCTGTGCCAGGACCCGTCCCTGGGAGGTCACCATGGGGGCTCCATCATGTCCCCTGCCCATGCTGGGACCCATCCCCAGGAGGTCACCATGGGGGGGGGTCCATCACGTCCCCTGCCCATGATGGGACCCATCCCCAGGAGGTCACCATGGGGGGGGGGTCCATCATGTCCCCTGCCCGTGCTGGGACCCGTCCCCAGGAGCTCACCATGGGGGGGGTCCATCATGTCCCCTGCCCGTGCTGGGACCTGTCCCTGGGACATCACCCTGGGGGGGCTCCATGATGTCCCCTGCCTGCGCCAGGACCCATCCCCGGGAGGTCACCATGGCAGGGGGGGTCCATCACCATCTCCTGTGCTGGGACCCATCCCCAGGAGGTCGCCTTGGTGGTGGTGGTGGGGGGGTCCATCATTTCCCCTGCCCGTGCCAGGACCCGTCCCCAGGAGGTTGCCCCGGGGGGGGGGGCTCCATCACATCCCCTGCCCGTGCTGGGACCCATCCCCGGGAGGTCACCATGGGGGGAGTCCACCACCATCTCCTGCCCGTGCTGGGACGCGTCCCCGGGACATCACCCTGGGGGGGCTCCATCATGTCCCCTGCCTGCGCCAGGACCCATCTCTGGGAGGTCACCATGGCAGGGGGGGTCCATCACCATCTCCTGTGCTGGGACCCGTCCCCAGGGGGTCACCATGGAGGGGGGGGGTCCATCACCATCTCCTGTGCTGGGACCCGTCCCCAGGAGGTCACCATGGAGGGGGGGGGTCCATCACCATCTCCTGTGCTGGGACCTCCTGCACCCCGGGTGCCCCCCGTGACCCCCCCGGCTCCCTCCCACGGGCGGCCGCGGTTGGAGACCCCGGACGGCGGCTCGCCGCCCCCGCCCCGCGCGCCCGCCGGCGACACAAAGCACAGGACCGTGGGGAGGTTTTTCTCTTTTTTTTTTCCTCTTTTTTTTTTTTTTTTGCACAAAAACAGTACATTTATTCAAGTGTTCTCCAGCACAAGTACATTAGAAAGGAGCTTGTCTTTATTATAGTCTTCCGGGCACCAAAGAAAAAAAAGGAAGATGGGATGAAAGCGGAACGGACAGACTTTCTACATCTGCTGCACGCATTGACCTTTTAATTAGTTCATAACAGCTATGTCACGAGCAATACTTACACAGATACAACAGAGTGCCGGGCAAGCCCGCCGCGGGCCAGAACCATACGGTGAAATGTACAGTATTTATCGTCAATAAATAGAGAAGCGACCCTAAAATTAAAAAAAAAAAAAAAAAAAACCAAAACGACGAAAAAAAGGACCAAACCGAGAAAAATAATAATAAAAAAAAATAACAACAAGGGATCAACAGCAGCTGAAGGATGCTGGGAGCAGAGATTATCGTGGGGGCGGCGCGGCCGGGGCGCGTGGAATGTGGTCGGGGCGCGGGAGCCAAATCATACGGACAGGAGGGCACCAGAGTCGCTACGCGTTTATTCCTCGGTATGGATACATGATTCCCCACAAATAGTTAAGCGTCAGCTACTTCAATGTCTAGGCTAAAACACATGAAATCTCTCATTTAGTTTTCAAGTACAAAGTTAAAATGCCTTTTTGTTTTTTGTTTTTTTTTTTAATAATAATATATAAGAGTAAAATAATAGTGCTCTTTGAAACTCCACTACAAGAAAACAAAACAAACAGTCATTGTCCAGACAGCAGACTTAATTTAACAATATATATTTTTAATAAAATGTTTTAGCACCGTGTTTTTCACCTACTCCCTCGGCGGATCTTAAGGAATTTAGGCTTTTTGTTTTTTTTTTTTTATTTTTTTCTGTTTAAATCTAGGGCTGTGCAACAAAATTTGCCTGTTTGTTTTAAAAAAAGATGTGAGTCGGGTACGTTAAAAACTGAACTCTTTCCCCCACGCGCCCCCACGGCCCCCCCGACGACCCGGCGGCTGCGGGGGGGGACGGCGGCGTGTCCCCGAAGGCCGGGCGCCCGGGCGCCTTTCCAGTTGTGGAGCGGCAGGAACCTGCTTCCCGGCGCGGGACCCGCGCGCGGCACGGCGGGCACACGGGAGGCTGGCACCCGGCGCCGCGGGGACACGTGCCACCCGCGCCCAGCGCTGCGGGGCGGCGCAAGTCTTGCACCCGGCGCTGCGGGGCCATGCAAGTCTTGCACCCAGTGCTGCGGGGCCATGCAAGTCTTGCACCCAGCGCTGCAAGGCCATGTGCCACGTGCACGCAGCGCTGCAGGGCCATGCAACACTGGCACCCAGCACTGCAGGGCCATGCAAGTCTTGCACCCGGCGCTGCAGGGCCACACGAGAGTGGCACCCTGCGCTGCAGGGACCTGCAAGACTGGCAGCCGGCACTGCAGGGCAGTGCAAGTCTTGCACCCGGCAATGCAGGGCCACATGAGACTGGCACCCAGCTCTGCAGCACCGTGCAAGACTTGCACCCGTCTCTGCAGTGCCATGCAAGACCGGCACCCAGCTCTGCAGGGCTGTGCCAAGACTGGCATCCAGCTCTGCAGGGCCGTGCAAGACTTGCACCCATCTCTGCAGCACCATGCACGACTGGCACCCGGCTCTGCAGTGCTGTGCAAGACCAGCACCCATCTCCGCAGGGCCGTGCAAGACCTACACCCGGCTCTGCAGGGCCGTGCAAGACTTGCACCCATCTCTGCAGCACCATGCACGACTGGCACCCGGCTCTGCAGGGCTGTGCAAGACTGGCACCCACCACAGCAGCACCGTGCAAGCCCTACACCCGGCTCTGCAGGGCTGTGCAAGACCGGCACCCAGCTCTGCATCACCATGCAAGCCCTACACCCGGCACCGCAGCACCGCGCAAGCCCTACACCCGGCGCTGTGCGACCACGCGGGACCCAGGCCCGGAGCCAAGCCGGAGCCTGCGGACGGCGGCTCAGAGCTGCCTGGGGCCGGGAGGCGCACGGGCCTCATCCTGCCTCCCTCCTTTAGCAAAAGACCCAGCTCAGCCAGCTGGTGCCCAGCCGGGCCCGCAGCGCCCCGCGGCCGAGACGCCCTCGAGAAAACCCCCGCGCACAGTTAAACGGGGCCTTCAACCCCTCTTAGCACCAGCGCGACGGCGGGACGGGGGGGCCCTGCAGCTGCCCCCCCCCCGCCACCGCCTCCTCAGGTCCTAGCACCGCTCCGAGCACCCTGCGCGGCCCCGGGGGCCGCCGGCGCGGCTCGCTGCGAATTAGCCAGCACCCCGCAGCGAGCGGCCGGCGGCGCGGCCGGCCTCGGCGCCCGCCCCACGGGCGCCCCACGGGCACCCCGGCACCATTCACAGTTAGAGGAAGAGACGGCGACGGGGGCCGGAGACCCTCCGAGCCTCCCCCGCGCCTTAGCACCAGTCCCCGCGGCTTCTCCCGCGCCGGTGCCCGATGCGGCCGCCCCGGCGCGGCGATGCCCCGTGTCCCTGCTCCGCGGCGGAGGAGCCCGCGCCGACCCAGCGGTGCCCCGCGGCATCTGCCAACGCCGGGGAGCTGCTTTGCAAAGCGGTGCAACGCCGCAGGGTGCTGAGCGCCTTGCAAAGCGGTGGAGCACCTTGCAAAGCGGTGCAACGCCGCAGGGTGCTGAGCGCCTTGCAAAGCCGTGCGACCCCGCGGCAGGAGCGGGCAGGGGGTGCCATGCCTGTGGGAAAGGGGGGGCTGGGACGGCCCCGGTGCAGGGCACCGCGGGCGGCAGGGCCCGGTGAACGCCGATGGGAGAGGATTGCTTAGTCCGCGTCGAAAGCACGCTCGGAAAGGAGGAAAACGGCTCCCTGAACAGCCCCGTGCAGCAAAAGAAGTCCAACCCGAGGACAGAGCGCGGGGAGCCGGCGAGCTGCCGGGGGCCCTGGGCACGGCCACCGAGGGGGGCACACGGCCCCCGGCACCGTCCCTGCCCGCCCGGCGCCTGGCACGGCCCCGTTGCCATCGCCGCCGACCGACCGGCCCGGCCGCGCGCTCGGATGTAGCACCAGCGCCCGGGATGTAGCACCAGGGCCCGCAGCCCACACACGCCTCCCGGCCCCTCCGGCTCCCGGCCCCGCTCTCGCATCCGCCCTGCCTGCCTCCCTGCCTGCATCCCTGCCGGGCTCGGCCCCGCCGCGGCCCCCCCGGCTCGCGGCCCCAGCCCGGTTTTTGCAGCACCCTGTGCCGGGGGAGCCGGCCCCGCGCCGCCCCGGCAGGCAGCACCTGCAGGCAGCAGCAGGCAGGCGCGGGAGGGAGCAGCCCGCTCGCCCCGAGCGGCCTCTGCCCCGGCACCAGCCTCAACACGCCACCATCAGCGTCACCGCGCCGGCACCGGCCTCTCCGTGCTGGCATCAACCTCGCCGTGCGCCCCGCGGCAGAGACGGGCGTCTGCACCGGCATCGGCCCCTTTGCGCTAGCACCAGCCCCTCCAGGCACCCGGGGTGCAGACGGGCATCTGCACCGGCACCAACCTCACCGTGCACCCCGGGTGCAGACGGGCATCTGCACCGGCACCAACCTTGCCATGCCGGCACTGGCCTCACCGTGCACCTCGTGGTGCGGATGGGCATTTGCACCAGCACCAACCAACCTGGCTGTGCCAGAATCAGCCTCACCGTGCACCTCATGGTGCAGACGGGCATCTGCACCGGCACCAGCCTCACCGTGCACTCCGGAGCGCAGATGGGCACCTGCACCAGCACCAACCTCGCCATACCAGAACCAGCCTCACTGTGCACCCCGGGGTGCAGCCAGGCATCTGCATCAGCACCAACCTCACCGTGCACCTTAGGGTGCAGATGGGCACCTGCACTGGCACCAACCTCACCGTGCACCTTAGGGTGCAGACAGGCATCTGCATCAGCACCAACCTCACCGTGCACCTTAGGGTGCAGACAGGCATCTGCACCAGCACCAGCCTCACCGTGCACCCCGGGGTGCAGATGGGCACCTGCACCAGCACCAACCTCGCCATGCCAGCACCAGCCTCACCGTGCACCCCGGAGCGCAGATGGGCATCTGCACCAGCACCAACCTCGCCATGCCAGCACCAGCCTCACCGTGCACCCCGGGGTGCAGATGGGCACCTGCACCGGCACCAACCTCGCTGCACCAGCACCAACCTCGCCACACTGGCACCAGCCTCGCCGCGCGCCCGCGGTGCAGACGGGCACCTGCACCGGCACCGACCTCGCCGCGCCGGCACCAGCCTCGCCGCGCCAGCGCCCGGCTCGCCGCGCGCCGCGGCAGGGACGGACACGCGCGCCGGCAGCGGCCTCTCGCCGCGCGGCCGCGGCCCGGGGAGGGGGGGACGGGGACGCCCCGGGGCCGGCGCCCCGGGGCCACGTACGCAGAACAGCACCAGTACGTTTGTGTGTCGTCGGTTCTCCCGCGAGGGCCCGGCCGGCGGCGGGGAGGGGAGGGCGGGACGGCGGCCGCTGCCCGGAGCCGCGAAGGGAGGCGCTTTCCTTTGGGGACAGAAAAAGGTTATTGCATGACTCGGGATGGAGACGGCTTCCCGCCCCGCGCCGCGCCGCGCCGGCGGGGGCCCCGGCTTTTCCGCCACCCCTTGGCCCCGGCCCCCTCCCGCACGGCTCCGGAAAGGCCTGGCACGTAAGGCAACATGGAAGCTGATGTCTCGACTCACCCCGCTGTTTGTAAGCACCATTATGAAGTCAGGTTGTACAGTAGTAACAGTACCTTTTATATATATATATATCTATATCTCATATCTATCATATATATATAAACTGTAAACAAGAGGTAACAGCGGCTTCTAGGATCTGCTTTCTTCAAGATATCCTGTGTGGTAGGCACCCAAAATACTGTAGAAAACGTGTGGTGTGTGGTGTGTGTGTTCTTGGCTTCCCTGCGAGTTGGGTTTGCTCCGTATCACCAGGAATGGTGCTGGTGGAAAGAGTGAGGCCCGGCGCCGCGGAGCCGGCCCAGCGCCTCCCGCGCCTGCCGCCCCGGCCGAGGCGACGCGCGAGCCGGGAGCGGCGGGGCCGTCCCCTCCGTCCGTCCGTCCGTCCGTCCGCCCGCCTCTCCGGGCCGGGGTTTCCCGCTGCCGGTTCCCTCCTCCGGGAGCAGCGCTCGCGAAAGCGGCTCGTCTCGCTCGCTGCTCCGAGAAGCAGAAACCAAACGAACAGAAAAACCCAGCCAGAAAAGAGCGGGAAATTAAAAGGTTTACCCCCCAAAAAAATGGTTTTGGTTTTTGTGGTTTTTTTTTTCGCTTGTTTTTTTTTGTTTTGTTTTTGTGTTTTTTTTTTTTTTTAAATAGGCTAAAAGCTGAACATTGGGAATTCAGGAGAGGACACCGAACCCTTTCGCTCGGGGAGACGTGTGCCAGATCCCGGTGGGGCTGTGAAATCCTGTCTCTCTTCTGGGTGCTGATTCTTCTCTCATTCCGCGTTTTCACTTCTCGTGGATGGTTTAGTTGGACTCGCTCCGCGTCACCAGTTCCTGTGCGTGTCTCTTAAACGCAGGCAAAGTATTCCTTCAGGGGAGCGAAGAGGTGGCGGATCACCGGCACGCTCCAGGATCTGCCGAGCAGTCTCTGCCGGGCCAGGCGGCTCATGTTGGACACGTCTGTGTAATGCACCGGGAAGCCGAAGACCCTGCGGGGCGGCGGGGCCGAGGAAGAGGAGGGTGAGCAGGGTCTGCGCGGGGACCGCGGGGCGCTGCATCCCGCGGGAAGGGCTGGGATGCGGGGAGGTGCCTGGAGCCCCATCGCCCCGGGATGGAGCCGGGATGGAGCCGGGATGGGATGAGGGTCCCGTGTCTCGGAGGAGCCGTGCCCGGCAGCGACCCGACCCTCCGCCCCGCATCCCGAGCCCGACGCGTCCCGGCGCGGCGGAAGAGCCCTCGTCGGAGCGGGGGGCCCCGGCGGCGCCCGCCCCCGGCAGCGGTACCTCTCCATCTCCGTGCACCACAGGATGTCCTCCTTCTCGTTCATGAAGACGGGGAAATGCTGGTCTTTGCCCTGCTTGATGGAGTTGGAGCGAGTGGTGATGGTTCGCACTTTGCTGAACTGCAAGAGGCAGGGGGTCGGCACGCCGCGGGGCTCCGCGCCCCCCCGGCCCTCCCCTCCCCGCGGACCCCGCGCCGGGGCGTCGGCGGCGTCGGCGCGCGGCGCTGACCTTGGCTATCCTGCCGTGCTCCAGGCACTCCTGCAGCTCCAGCTTGTCGTTGACCGTGGAGGCGAGCGGCCTGCGGGACACGGAGAGGGCGGTGGGCGCGGGGCGGGCGGCGGCGCTGGGGGGCCGCGCCGTGGGCCCGGCACGGGCCGGGGCACCCGGGCTCCCCTCACCAACCTGTTCATCCCGGGGAGGTTCCCCCAGAAGTACCGTGCCCTGTGCGCTGCAGACACTTCTTTGGCATCAATCATGACGGGGTTGGACTGCAAGCGGAGAGAGCGGCGGGGGGTCACCTCCGGCACCGGGACGGACCCTCCGGCGCCGGCTCTAGGCCGGATCCGAGCGCCGGAGCCGGGGGACGCTTCGGGCACCGGCGGCACTCACCTCGAGGAAGCGCGAGATGTCCCGTTTGTCGCTCACCCCCATGGCCACCACGTTCTCGAAGAGCCAGAAGAAGGGCCGGTCGTCGCCCTCCTTGGGCCGGGCTTCGTGCAGGAGGCGGTAAAACTCGAAGAAGAGCCGCCCGGTGCCCTCTGGGCAGGAGAGAGCGGGGGGCCGGGGTCAGCGCCGGGGGGGGGGGCGGCGGGGGGGCGCGGGGGCCGGCGGACACCTACCGTAGAGGCCCTTCCTGGCCGGGTTGACGATGGAGAGGTCGTTGCAGGGGCTTCCTCCGATGACCAGGTCGAAGGGGCCCCATTCCTGTATCTACAAGGGAAAGCGCCCCGCGGGGTGAGCCAGGGGGGCTGCCGAGCTTCCCCGGGGGACGGGGGGGCCGCTGCCCGGCCAACCCGGCAGGCGGGGAGGATGCAACGCGGGGCAACGTCCCGGCTTGCAGGAGAGACCGCGGCAAGGTCCTGGGCCGAGCGCGGGAGCACGGGGAGGACTCGAGGGGGTCAGGGTCGGCGAGGTGCCCCCCGTCCCCGGGGAGGGGGCAGCCGCAGGGGGAGGGCCGGCCGGCAGGACGTACGTGTTTCTGGGTGACATTTCGGACGTCCCCGACGTACATGATCTTGCCCTGGTGCCTCACCATGCCCACGGTGATGGAGTCCTCGCACACCTCGGAGGCGATGTAGCGGTCCACCTGGATGCCCAGGTCCTTCAGCACCAGCAGGCCTGCCGGGGAGCGGCGCCGGGGTCAGCCGAGCGCGGGGACGGGGGCGGCCGCCATCCCGGGCCCCCCCCTCCCCGCGGCATCGCTCGGCGCGCACCAGCCCCGCGCCGTCCGCCTCCCCTTCCCCGGGCACGTGCCGCTTTTCTAAGGGGGCTTCCCTGGTGCCGCTGCGAGGAGACGGGAAGGTGGCTGGAGATGGCCCCAGCTCCAAGCCTGGACACGCTGGCTGCCCTGATGGGCGCAGGGACCCCTCTCCGGCCCCGCACGCATTCCCACACCCTGCCTCCACCGTGCAGCCCAAATCCCAGCCGAATCCACCGTTATCCCGTGGCTGGGACCGCGGTGGGACCCACCCACTGCCGCTCTTCTAAGGGGGCTTCCCTGGTGCCACCGCGAGGAGATGGGTAGGTGGCCCGAAGACGGTCCCAGCTGGACACGCTGGCTGCACCCAACACCCTCGTGCGTGCAGCGACCCCTCTCCGGCCCCGCACACGTTCCCACCCCCCCGCCTCCACCGTGCAGCCCAAACCCCACCCGAACCCGCCGTTATCCCGCGGCGGGACCAGCTCCCACCCACCTGTGGCGATGCCGTCGAAGAGCGAGAGCACTCGGATGGGCTTCCTCTTCTCGGCCGGCACCGGCGGATAAACCTTTGGTGGGTCCTGGGGGAGCACAGCGGGGCGTGAGGGCGGCGGGGAGGGCCGGGGGGGCCGCGGGGGGCCGGCGCGGGGGGGGGGCACTCACAAACTCTTGGTCGTGGTTGTTGGCGAAGAACATCTGGAGGCGGGAGGGCCAGTCCTCCCGCCGCCGCAGCAGCCCGTAGATGCCCTTATGGCCGCACATGTAGCAGTTCCAGGGGTCCTCCTTGATGGCCGCCTGGGCTGCCCCGGGGCCCACCAGCAGGTCCACGCACTCCACGCAGAAGCACCTGCGGGACGGGGCGCCCGTCACCCGCGGGACCGGCCTCCACCCCTGCTGGGACCCCCCCGGCAAAGCCCCCCTGCTCCGGATGCGGCGCGACGTTGATGGGAGCCGCAGACCTCCATCTCCTCGCAAGACCCGCCAGGACCTGCAGCCCCACGCGGGACCCGCGGCGCTGCCCAAGCCCCCAGCCCCACGCCGAGACCCCCGCCAGCCCCACGCCGGGACCCCCGCGCGCCCGGGCCCCGCGGCAGCCGTTGCCCACCTGCAGCAATTGTTGTTGCCGCACATGAGCACCTCGCGGCCACCGCAGCAGATGGTGCAGTAGGACTGGTAGCCGTCGTCGTCGTACTGGTACGCGCACTCCAAGAAGCAGTTCTGGGGGGAGCGGGGCCGTGAGCGCGGGGCGGCCCCCCAGGCAGGGCAGCCGCGGCTCCCCCGCGTCCCGCCCGGCCCCTCCGTACCTTGCAGTTTTGGCACATTCCTCCGATAAATAGAGGGTGTTCCAGGGTGACGTTGAGGCTCCCGCAGGAGATGCAGATATCTGGGTGGCGGGAGGGGAGAAAAGTTACCTTGGAGGCTTTGCAAATAAATCCCTGCCCTGCCGGCCGCTGCCCGCCCGCCTGCTCCGTGCCCCCAAAATGCCAGGACCACGGGGCACAGGATGAGCCCAGCACCGTGGGAGCAGGTTTGCCCAAACACGGGGATTTTGGGGCTCTCCATGGAGAGACAGCTCATCCGCGTCCTGCAACCGCCCCGGGCGAACGCTCACGTCCCCCACGGGGAACCGCGGCCGCAGCCGCTCCGTCCTCACCTTCGATGTTCCTGCACTTCTGCCGCACCTCGTAGACGAGTCGCTCTGGAGGAGGGAGAGCCGCGGTCAGGGCCGGCGGAGAGGGGATGCTCCCCCCCGGCGCCCGCGGGACCCCCGGCACGCGCTGCCCGGGGACGTCCCCCGCGCGAGGACGGTACCTCGGGTGCGCTCGTCGATGATCTCCTTGACCTTGGGCTTCTCCGTTGTGCTTTTCCTGGGTTTTTTGGCTGGCGGGGGTGGGGCGTAGGCGGCTGCCTCCGGCTCTACCCACATCTCCGTGTAAACTTCTTTGTAGGGGTTGCGCTCCTCTGCGAAACACGGGTGGGGAGGTGTGAGGCGGGGGGGGGGGTGCGAGGGTTGGCACCGCGGTAAAGGTCGGGGATGAGGGATGCAGCCCCCGCCGGCGGCGGCTCCTCACCTTCGGGGGGCTCCAGGCCTTTGGGGCCGGACGGCTGGAAGCCGCCCAGCGCCCACTCGATCATCTGCTTGTTCTGGATCTCCACCACCTTGGAGGTGTCCGTCTCGTCGTTCTCCGGGCAGGCGGGGAAGATCTTCCCCGCTCTGCTGCTCGCCACCTGCGAAGGCAGCCACGGCCCGGGCCGTCACCATCACTGTCACCATCACTGTCACCATCACTGTCACCGTCACTGCCACCGTCACCGTCACGGCCCGCCGTGCGCGGGCGGCTCTCACCTGCAGCACCTCGTAGATGGCTTTGCGGTACATGGGCTGCTTGTTGTAGGTGGCCTGGTGGAAGGCGCTGGAGAAGGAGCTGAGCGGCAGGAGCTTCTCCACGCAGACCTGCGGCGACGGGGAGGCCGTGAGACGCCGGCCGCGTCCCCGTTCCCCTTTTCCAAGGAAGGGAAATGGGGACGGAGGGAGGCAGGAGAGGGCAAGGAGGGGATGGCCCTGGGGCCACCAGGTCCACCCGGACCCGGCGATGCCACTCACCACCGAGAACTTGCCGTCCCCGAACCACATGACCCAGCGCGTGCCCTCGGCCGCCCGGCTCCGGCCGGTCATCCACCAGGAGACGATGCGTCCGGGCCACCACGAGAAGCCGCGCAGCTTGCCCCACACCAGCTCGCCTATGCCAAAGCCTCGGCCGTCCTGCGCCGGGGCCGGGGGGGAGAGACGGAGGCGCAGTCAGGGGCTGGGCGATGCCGGGCCGCACTGCAGGAGCACGGCGGGGGCAACGGGGGCCCGCGAGAGCCCCACAGGAGCGACTGGGGTGGCTTCGGGCTTGCACCAAAGCCACGGCACGCGCGAGGGTGGTGGAGCAGGACGCTGGATCCCCGTTTGCTCACCTCGTACTCGGGCTCGTCGTCGGCCGACTTGGACGTGCTCTTGTCCACGGCGTCGGCCACCACTGGCTCAGGCGTGGTGGCCACGTTGGGCGAGGCGGGGTCCGTGGGCTGCTGCGAGGCCGGGGGGCTGGCCTCCTCCTCCTTCTGGGGCTCGGCCCGCGGCGTCTCCTCCACCACGTTCATCACGGCGATGACCTTGGCCTTCTTCTCAGCCTGCCGGGAGGAGACGGGGAGATGTCGGGGCGCTGCGTGGAGGCAGCGATGCCCAGGGAGCACCCGCGGGGTCTGGAGGGCCCGGTGGCAGGGTCCCCGCAGTGGCACAGGGGGTGACAGGCTGGGACCAGGCTGCAGAAAGCCCACTGCTGGGGCACGAAGGGGAGCACGTGCTCCTTGGGCAACCCAGAAGAACACCGCGCTCCTCTTCCTCACCGCGCAGGGGATGCTCGGAGGGACCCGGCTGCCCCGTGGAGCGCTGCCGGACCCCGGGCGCGTGCCCTTCCCCTCCGCCGCCCCCCAGCCCGGCTGTCCCTGGCGCCCCGAGCATCCCTGGGGCAGAACCCCCCCCTCCATGCCCCCCCCGGGGCAGCAGAAACGCCTCCTCCCGGTACCGCCGCTCCCAGGCCAGCCCTCCCCGTTGGTCCCTGTGTTCCCAGTCTACCTCCCCCGGCACCAGCTCCCCCGGGGTCCAAGCACATGGGACCGGACGGGGCTGGGATGTGCCGGGCCGAGGGAAGTTGCACTGGGCCGGACCTGTGCGCCTGGGCCAGGCTGGACTGGACCCATGTGCCTGGGCCAGGCCATACCCGGGACAGACCCGTGCGCCTGGGCCAGGCCATACCTGGACTGGACCCGTGCGCCTGGCCCGGGCCATACCTGGACTGGACCCGTGCGCCTGGGCCGAGCCGGGCCAGACCCGGACTAGACCCGTGCGCCTGGGCCGGGCCGGACCCCGGCTGGACCCATGAGCCCGGGCCGAGCCGGACCGGACCCCGACCAGACCCGTGCGCCTGGGCCGGGCCGGCGCCCCTCACCGCGGCCGCCCCGCGCAGGCCACCTACCCATGCGGGCGCCGCGGCCGGGCCGGGCCGGGCCAGGCCGAGCCGGGCCGGGCCGGGCCGGGCCGCGCTGCCGGGGGCACGGCCGGCGGTTCTTTGTCTGGGAACTCCGGGTCACATGGTCCCTCCCGGCCCGGCTGGTTGGCTGCGGCGGGGAGGGGGCTGCGCGCCTGGCGAGGGGCCAGCCCGGCTGCGGCCGCCCCGCCCCCCGGGCACGCCCCGCCCCCTGCCCGGGCACGCCCCGCCCCCGGACACGCCCCATGCCCCGCCCCCTGCCCGGCTCGGCCCGGCCCGGTCCGGCAAAGCACGGCTCGGCCCCCGGCCGCCCCAGCCCGCACCCGCTCCCGGCTTCGGCCCGCTCCAGCACTGACCCCCCGGCCCCGGCACGGTTCGGTCCGGTCCGGTCCGGTCCAGCACCCCTCCCCGGCACCGCACGGTCCAACACCCCTCCCCGGCACGGCACTGCACGACCCGGTCCAGCACCCCTCCCCGGCACCGCACGGTCCAACACCCCTCCCCGGCACGGCACTGCACGGTCCGGTCCAACACCCCTCCCGGCATGCACGGTCCGGTCCGGTCCAATTCCCCTCCTGGGCACGGCACTGCACGGTCCGGTCCAACACCCCTCCCCGGCATGCACGGTCCGGTCCGGTCCAATTCCCCTCCTGGGCACGGCACTGCACGGTCCGGTCCAACACCCCTCCCCGGCATGCACGGTCCGGTCCGGTCCAATTCCCCTCCTGGGCACGGCACTGCACGGTCCGGTCCAGCACCCCTCCCCGGCATGCACGGTCCGGTCCGGTCCAGTTCCCCTCCTGGGCACGGCACTGCACGGTCCGGTCCAGCACCCCTCCCCGGCATGCACGGTCCGGTCCGGTCCAGTTCCCCTCCTGGGCACGGCACTGCACGGCCCGGTCCAGCACCCCTCCCCGGCATGCACGGTCCGGTCCGGTCCAACACCCCTCCTGGGCACGGCACAGTCCGGTCCAGTATCCCTCCCCGGCACGCACGGTCCGGTCCGGCCTCACCCGTCACCTTCTGCCCCGGCGCGGTCCGGACCGGTCCAACACCCCTCCCCGGCACGCACGGTCCGGTCCAGTACCCCCCCGGCACGGCTCTACCCCGGTCCGGCGCCTCCTCCCTGGCACCGCACGGTCCGGTCCGGCCTCACCCGCCACCTTCTGCCCCAACCCGGTCCGGTCCGGTCCCTCCTCACCGCTGCGGCCCGGCGCAGCCCTGCCCAGCACCCGGCCCGGCCCGGCCCGCAGCGGGGAGGGAGCCAGCGAGCGGACCGGAGGGGAGCGGGCCGGTCCCGGAGCTGCCGTGCGGCAGCGGGACTGCTCCCCGCCCGGGCTCGGTGCTGCCCCGGCCCCGGCTCCGGTCCCGGTCCCGGTTCCGGTGAGGGCTGTGCAGGAGCGGGTCCGCTGCCCGGAGCTCCGCTCCCCGTGCGTGCTCGGTGCTCCTCCGGTCCCGTCCCGGTGCGGGCCGTGCAGCAACGAGGCCGCTCCCCGTGCGGGCTCGATGCTGCTCCGGTCCCGGTCCCGGTCCCGGTGCGGGCCGTGCAGCAGCGGCTCCGCTCCCCACCCGTGCTCGGTGCTGCCCCGGTCGCGGTGCCGGCCCGGTCGCCGGTACTCACCGGCCGTGCCCGGCGGCCTGCGGGGCGGCGCGGCGGCAGCGCGGCGGGGCTCGGCGGGCCCGCGGCGGCGCGGCCCGGCTCGGCTCGGCCCGCGGCGGCGCGGCCGGGCCCGGCTCCCGCCCGGCGCCGGGCAGCGCGGCCTTTTGTGCCGCGGCGCCGCGCCGCACCGCGCCCGGCGCCCCTTTGTGTTGCAGAGCAGCAGGACAAAAGCGGGGGCGGCCCGAGCCCCCGGGCATGGGGCTGCCGGCGCCGCGCCGCGCTCCGCGGGGGGCCGCCCGGCTCCGGGGGGGGGATGCGGGGGGGAGCGCAGGGACCGGCCGTCCCGGTTCGGCCCGTCCATGCACGCTTGTGCTGATCCGGGGCCAGCTGTCCCGGTTCGGCCTGTCCATGCACGCTTGTGCTGATCCGGGGCCAGCTGTCCCGGTTCGGCCCGGCCGGGCACGCTTGCACTGAGCTGGGACCGGCCGTCCCGGTTCGGCCCATCCATGCACACTCGCACTGATCTGGGACCAGCCATCCCAGTTCAGCCCGTCCGTGCACACGCACGCTGCTTCAGGACTGGCTGCCCCGGTTCGGCCTGTGCCGGCACACTCACACTGATCCAGGGCCAGCTCTCCTGTTTCAGCCCGTCCTTGCACACTCACACTGATCCAGGGCCAGCTCTCCTGTTTCAGCCTGTCCTTGCACACTCACACTGGTCTGGGACCAGCGGTCCTGGTTCGGCCCATTCTTGCACACTCGCACTGATCGGCTGGCCCTGGTTCAGCCCGTCTGTGCACACTCGCACTGCTTCGGGATCAGCCATCCCGGTTCAGCCCGTCCGTGCACACTTGTACTGATCCGGGACCAGCCGCCCCGGTTTGGCCTGTCTGCGCACACTCGCACTGGTCTGGGACCAGCCGCCCTGGTTCAGCCCATCTGTGCACACTTGCACCAATCCGGGGCCACTCGTCCCGGTTCAGCCTGTCTGCGCACACTCGCACTGATCTGGGACCGGCCGCCCTGTTTCAGCCCATCCGTGCACACTCACACTGCTTCAGGACTGGCCGCCCCGGTTCGGCCTGTACAGGCACACTCACACTGCTCCAGGGCCAGCTCTCCTGTTTCAGCCTGTCCTTGCACACCCACACTGATCCAGGGCCAGCCGCCCCAGCTCAGCCCGTCCTTGCACACTTGTACTGATCTGGGACCAGCCGTCCCAGTTCAGCCCATCTACGTAAGCTCGCACTGCTTCAGGACCAGCCGTCCCGGTTCAGCCCGTCTGTGCACACGGGCACTGCACGGCTCCGGGTCCAGCCGACCCGGTTTGGAGCCCCACGCACCCTGACCGACCCGGCCGGCAGCTCCTCCGGCACCGAGGGGCCATCCCCGCTGGCCGAAGGCAGAGCCCGGCAGCTGGAGCCGGCGGCCTTTTGGCCCGGCACAGCTGGATCCGGGAGGCAACATCTGTCCACAGGCCGCACAGCCAGCCGAGCAGCACCGATCCCGCTCGCCTCGTCCCGGCGAAGCCGCCGTGGACTCCGTACCGCGGCCGGGGCCTCGTGGCCCCGCCAGCCCCCCTGGGCCGGTGCCGGAGGCGGCGCTCAGCCCGGCGCCGGGAGCTGCCCGCAGGCTGCAGCGGCGTCTGCCCCGCGGCACATCTCCGGCGTGGGGCCGGCCCGGAGCAAAGCCACGGCGAGCTCCTTGCACGGGATGAGAACGACCCAAAACAGGTCCCAGACACCCATCCAAGACCCGTGCACGGACCGGCAGCAGCCAGGGCGACAACCAGGAGCGAAGCCAAACCCCACCGCGCGACCAGCCTGGGCTCTCCTGCGAGCCCGCAATGCAGCCGCCGGCCATCGAACCCGGGTCCTGCCCTGGTGGCTGTCACAGAGCCGGCCTGTCACCTTGAGCCACCACGTTTTAAGGCCGTAGCGAGCTGGCTGACCTCTCCTCTCAGCCACGCAGGGCAGGCGGATGCACGGAGGAATTTGGGAGCAGAGCTGGCCTTGGGTTCGCTGCCACGGGAAGGCGGAGGGCAGCACCTTGCTTCTTCCAAGTCTCCCTATTGCCACAGCTCCCTTCTCCATGGGAAGTCTCGTCCTGCCTCACACCGGGGGCATTATTCTGGCTCCCCTAAAACAACCGACTCGGCCCCCCAGGGCTGAGCCTTGTGCCAGCCCTGTGCAGCCCCCCCGCACATCCCGACTCCCCGCGGGGAGAGGCCGAGGGGTTGCACCCACCTGGTGCCAGGGCTGGGGTGGCTGGTGCACGCAGAGGTGCCCAGCTGCATGCAGAGGTGCCCAGGTGCACGCAGAGGTGCCCGGGTGCATGCAGAGGTGCCCAGCTGCATGCAGAGCTGCCTGGGTGCACGCAGAGGTGCCCAGGTGCACGCAGAGGTGCCCAGCTGCATGCAGAGGTGCCCGGGTGCACGCAGAGGTGCCTGGGTGCATGCAGAGGTGCCCAGCTGCATGCAGAGGTGCCCAGGGCCAGGCAGAGGTGTCTGGGTGCGCACAGAGGCACCTGGGCACGCACAAGGGTGTCTGGGTGCATGTAGAGTGCCTGGGTGCACACAGAGGTGTCTGGGTGCATGCAGAGGTGCCCAAGTGCATGCAGAACCATCTGGGTGCACACAGAGGTGCCCAGGTGCACACACGGGTGTCCGGGTGCACGCCGAGGTGTCTGGGTGCACACACAGGTGCCCAGGTGCATGCAGAGGTGCCTGGGTGCACACAGAGGTATCTGGGTGCACACAGAGGTGCCCCAGTGCACACAGAGGTGCTTGGGTGCATGCCAAGGTGTCTGGGTGCACACAGAGGTGCCCGGGTGCATGCAGAGCCATCTGGGTGCACACAGAGGTGCCCAGGTGCACACAGAGGTGCCTGGGAGCATGCAGAGCCATCTGGGTGCACACAGAGGTGCCCAGGGGCACACACGGGTGTCTGGGTGCACGCCGAGGTGTCTGGGTGCACACACAGGTGGCCAGGGGCATGCAGAGGTGCCCAGGTGCACACAGAGGTGCTCAGGTGCACACAGAGGTGCCCGGGTGCATGCAGAGGTGTCTGGGTGCATGCCAAGGTGCCCAGGTGCACACAGAGGTGCCCAGGTGCATGCAGAGGTGCTTGGGTGCATGCCGAGGTGCCCAGGTGCACACAGAGGTGCCCAGGTGCACGCCAAGGTGTCTGGGTGCATACAGAGGTGTCTGGGCTCCTAGTCCAGGCCGTCGGGTCTCAGATCTGGGCACGTTTCTGGTGGTTTTGGCTGAGCCGCAGCACGGACACGGCTTGGTGCACCGGGTTGCCTCCCTGGCACAGCAGCAGCACTCGGGTTTCGGGGAGCGGGCTGCTCCGGTGTTAAGTGGCGGTGGGAGACGGCACTCAGCAAGACCCGCCCGTGCCCGGGACGCGCTCGGGGTGCCCTGCACCCCAAACCCAGCCTGCGGGCCCTGCGGCCGGCAGCAGCGCGGCCAGGACGGGGGTGCTCGGAGGCTGGGGAGGCCCCGCCGGCGCCGGGACCCCCGGGACCCCCCCCGGGACCCCCCCGGGACCCCCCCGGGACCCCCGGACGCGCCGCCTTTGCGCCGCTGTGTCATGCAGAGCCGGCGCTGAGGGGCCGCTTTGTGTTGCAGAGCGGTGCCACAAAAGGGGCGGATGGGCCGCTGCCCCCGGCGATGGGGCTGCCGGGGGGGGGGGGGGGGGGGGGGGGGGGGGGACAAAGCCGGCGGGCGGCCGTGGGGAGGGCGGCGGGGCTGGGGACGGGGGATGGGGCTGGGGGCTGGGGCTGAGGAATGGGGCTGGGGCTGGGGAGCGGGAATGGGGATGGGGAATGGGGCTGGGGAGTGGGAATGGGGCTGGGGGCTGGGGCTGAGGAATGGGGATGGAGATGGGGGTGGGGAATGGGGATGAGGAGTGGGGATGGGGATGGGGAGCAGGGAATGGGGGTGGAATGGGGATGCAGATGGGGAATCGGATGGGAATGTGTCTGGGGATGGGGAGTGGGAATGGGGGTTGGGGCTGAGGAATGGGGATGGGGATGTGTCTGGGGCTGGGGAATGGGGATGGGGACAGGGATGGGGAGCGGGGAATGGGGATGGGGAGCGGGAATGGGGATGAGGAATGGGGATGGGGATGGGGAGCAGGGAATGGGGGGGAATGGGGATGCAGATGGGGAATGGGATGGGAATGTGTCTGGGGATGGGGAGTGGGAATGGGGACAGGGATGGGGAGCGGGGAATGGGGATGGGGAGCGGGAATGGGGCTGAGGAATGGGGATGGGGATGGGGAGTAGGGAATGGAGGGGAATGGGGATGCAGACGGGGAATGGGATGGGGATGTGTCTGGGGATGGGGAGTGGGAATGGGGATGGGGATGGGGAATGGGGATGGAGATGGGGATGGGGAATGGGGATGAGGAATGGGGATGGGGATGGGGAGCAGGGAATGGGGGGGAATGGGGATGCAGATGGGGAATCAGATGGGAATGTGTCTGGGGATGGGGAGTGGGAATGGGGGTTGGGGCTGAGGAATGGGGATGGGGATGTGTCTGGGGATGGGGAATGGGGATGGGGAATGGGGATGGAGATGGGGATGGGGAATGGGGATGAGGGATGGGGATGGGGAGCAGGGAATGGGGGGGAATGGGGATGGAGATGGGGAATGGGGCTGGGGCTGGGGAATGGGGATGGGGAGTGGGCATGGGGGCTGGGGCTGAGGAATGGGGATGGAGATGGGGGTGGGGAATGGGGATGAGGAGTGGGGATGGGGATGGGGAGCAGGGAATGGGGGTGGAATGGGGATGGAGATGGGGAATGGGGCTGGGGCTGGGGAATGGGGATGGGGAGTGGGCATGGGGGCTGGGGCTGAGGAATGGGGATGGAGATGGGGGTGGGGAATGGGGATGAGGAGTGGGGATGGGGATGGGGAGCAGGGAATGGGGGTGGAATGGGGATGCAGATGGGGAATCGGATGGGAATGTGTCTGGGGATGGGGAGTGGGAATGGGGGTTGGGGCTGAGGAATGGGGATGGGGATGTGTCTGGGGCTGGGGAATGGGGATGGGGACAGGGATGGGGAGCGGGGAATGGGGATGGGGAGCGGGAATGGGGATGAGGAATGGGGATGGGGATGGGGAGCAGGGAATGGGGGGGAATGGGGATGCAGATGGGGAATGGGATGGGAATGTGTCTGGGGATGGGGAGTGGGAATGGGGACAGGGATGGGGAGCGGGGAATGGGGATGGGGAGCGGGAATGGGGCTGAGGAATGGGGATGGGGATGGGGAGTAGGGAATGGAGGGGAATGGGGATGCAGACGGGGAATGGGATGGGGATGTGTCTGGGGATGGGGAGTGGGAATGGGGATGGGGATGGGGAATGGGGATGGAGATGGGGATGGGGAATGGGGATGAGGAATGGGGATGGGGATGGGGAGCAGGGAATGGGGGGGAATGGGGATGCAGATGGGGAATCAGATGGGAATGTGTCTGGGGATGGGGAGTGGGAATGGGGGTTGGGGCTGAGGAATGGGGATGGGGATGTGTCTGGGGATGGGGAATGGGGATGGGGAATGGGGATGGAGATGGGGATGGGGAATGGGGATGAGGGATGGGGATGGGGAGCAGGGAATGGGGGGGAATGGGGATGGAGATGGGGAATGGGATGGGGATGTGTCTGGGGATGGGGAGTGGGAATGGGGACAGGGATGGGGAGCAGGGAATGGGGATGGGGAGCGGGAATGGGGATGGGGGTTGGGGCTAAAGAATGGGGATGGGGAGTGGGGATGGGGAGCAGGGATGGGGAGCAAGGATGGGGAGGGGGAGTGGGGTGGGGGGAATGGGGAAGGGGGGTGGGGGGGAATGGGGATGGGAGGTGGGGAACTGGGTGGGGGGAATGGGAATGGGGAATGGGGAATGGAGATGGGGAATGGGGTGTGGGAATGGGGATGGGAGATGGGGAATGGGGTGGGGGGAATGGGGAATGGAGATGGGAAGTGAGGATGGGAGATGGAGACTGGGGATGGGGAGTGGGGTGTGGGAATGGGGATGGGAAATGGGGAATGGAGATGGGGAGTGGAGAATGGGGTGGGGGGCATGGGGATGGGAGATGGGGACTGGGGATGGGGACTGGGGTGTGGGAATGAGGTTGGGAGAGGGGGACTGGGGATGGGGAGCGGGGTGTGGGAATGGGGATGGGGCCGGGAATGGGGGCAGCCAGCAGGGCCCCTGTGCGGGTGCCTACCCCCCCCCACCGTGGGCCCCCGGCCCCCCTGGACCCCCGCCAGCGGCCGCGGTGCACGGAGGGGATGGGGCGCTGGGGCCGCGGGTGTGGGGGGCACAAACGGCACCGGGAAAAGCTGGGGCTGGGGGGGGGGAACGGGAGCAGAGGGGGCTCCTCGGGCCCGGCAGCGGGAGAAGAGGCCGGCACGGGATGGGCATGGCCCCGAGCGAGGAAATCCCCCATCCCCGGCCATTAGCGAGGCGTTAGCGGGCATCTCCAGCCGATGGCCCCATCCCGCATCCCCATAACAGCCCCAGCCCGGCCCTGCCCTCGGGCCCCGCTGCCAGCCGGGCCATCCAGACGGACATGGATAACCCCGGCTACGGATAAGCCCAGGTATGGATGACTCGGCCTCGGGATAACCCCAGCTACGGATAACCTGGCTACGGATAAAGCCGGATACAGACAAACCCAGATAGGGATAACCCGGGTACGGATAAATTTGGGTATAGATAACCCTGGCTATGGACAACCCCAGCTAAGGATAAACCCGGCCATGAATGAACCCAGCTAACCAGGGCTAGGACTAACCAGGGCTAGGGCTAACCCCGGCTAGGACTAAGCAGGGCTTGGGATAACCCTGGGCTAGGGCTAACCTGGGCTGGGGCTAAGCCCGGATAGGGCTAGCATGCACTAGGGCTGACCAAAGCTAGGGCTAAACCCGGTTAGGGATAACCCGGGCTAGGGATAACCAAGGCTAGGGCTAACCCGGGCTACGGATAACACAGGCTAGGGCTAACCTGGGCTAGGGCTAACCCCGGCTAGGGCTTACCCAGGCTAGGGCTAACCAGGGCTAGGGCTAAGATGGGCTAGGGATAACCTCGGCAAGGACTAACCTGGGCTAGGGCTAACTAGTGCTAGGGCTAACCCCAGCTAGGGCTAACCAGGGCTAGGGATAACCAGTGCTATGGCTAACCAGGGCTAGGGCTATCCGCAGCTAGGGCGGACCAGGGTTAGGGTTAACCCGGGCTAGGGATAACCCCGGCTAGGGATAACCCCAGCTAGGACTAAGCAGGGCTTGGGATAACCCCAGGCTAGGGCTAACCTGCGCTAGGGCTAACCTGGGCTAGGGCTAAGCAGGGCTAGGACTCACCAGGGCTAGGGATAACCAGGGTTAGGGATAACCCTGGCTAGGGCTAACCCTGGCTAGGGATAACACAGGCTAGGGCTAACCCCAGCTAGGACTAAGCAGGGCTTGGGATAACCCCGGCTAGGGCTAACCAGGGCTAGGGCTAACCAGGGCTAGGGCTAACCCGGCCTAGGCATAACCCTGGCCAGGGACAACCAGGGCTAAGGCTAACCCCAGCTAGGGCTAATCTGGGCTAGGGCTAACCAGGGCAAGGGGTAACCCGGGCTAGGGCTAACCCGGGCTAGCTATAACCAGCGCTAGGGCTAACCAAGCCTATGGCTAACCCTGGCTAGGGATAATCAGGGCTAGGGCTAACCCCGGCTAGGGCTAACTCCAGCTAGGGCTAGCCTAGGCTGGGGCTAACCTGGGCTAGGGCTAGCCTGGGCTAGGACTAACCCAGGATAGGGATGACTTGGGCTACGGCTTACCCCAGCTAGGTCTAACCACTGGTAGGGCTAACCAGGGCTAGGGCTAACTGCAGCTAGGGCTAACCAAGGTTAGGGGTAACCTGCACTAGGGCTAAGCAGGGCTTGGGATAACCCTGGCTAGGGCTAACCTGGGCTAGGGGTAAACAGGGCTATGGATAACCTGGGCTGGGGCTAACCCAGGCGAGGGCTAACCCAGGCTAGGGCTAACCCCAGCTAGGGCTAACCCCGGCTAGGGCTAACCAGCGCTAGGGCTAACCAGGGCTAGGGGTAACCAGGGCTATGGATAACCTGGGCTAGGGCTAAGCCCAGCTAGGGCTAACCTGGACTAGGGGTAACCAGGGCTAGGGCTAACCAGGGCTAGGGCTAACCCCGGCTAGGGCTAACCCCGGCAAGGGCTAACCTGCGCTAGGGCTAACCTGGGCTAAGGCTAACCCCGGCTAGGGCTAACCCAGGCTAGGGCAAACCCCAGCTAGGGCTAACCCGGGCTAGGGATAACCCTGGCTAGCGATAACTCTGGCTAGCGATAACCTGGGCTAGGGGTAACCTGCACGAGGGCTAACCCCGGCTAGGCCCAACCAGAGGTAGAGCTAACCTGGGCCAAGGTTAACCTGGGCTAGGGCTAACCTGGGCTAGCGCAAACCCCAGCTAGGGATAACCCCAGCTAGGGCTAACCGTGTCTAGGGCTAACCCCAGCTAGAGCTAATCTGGGCTAAGGATAACCAGGCCTAGGGATAAGCCAGGTTAGGGCTAACCCCGGCTAGGGATAACCAGCGCTAGGGCTAACAAAGCCTAGGCTAATCTGGGCTAGGGCTAACCCCGGCTAAGGCTAACTCAGGCTAGGGCTAACCAGGGCTAGGGCTAACCCCAGCTAGGGCTAACCCTGGCCAGGGATAACCTGGGCTAGGGCTAACCTGGGCTAGGGCTCACTCAGGCTAACGCTAACCCAGGCTAGGGCTAACCCCGGCTAGACCTAACCCGGACTAGGGATAACCAGAGCTAGGGCTAACCCTGGCTAGCGATAACCCTGGCTAGGGTTAACCTGAGCTAGTGGTAACCTGCACTAGGGCTAACCCCGGCTAGGCCCAACCAGAGGTAGGGCTAACCTGGGCCAAGGTTAACCTGGGCTAGGGCTAACCTGGGCTAGGCCTAACCAGGGCTAGGGCTAACCTGGGCGAGGCCTAACCAGGGCTATGGATAACCTGGGCGAGGGCTAACCCAGGCTAGGGATAACCCCAGCTAGGGATAACCAGGGCTAGAGCTAACCTCAGCTAAGCCTAACCAGGGCTAGGGCTAACCTGGGCTCAGGTTAACCAGGGCTAAGGCTAACCACTGCTAGGGATAACCAGGGCTAGGAATAACCTGGGCTAGGGCTAACCCTGGCTCCGGTGTGACACCTTCCCATGGTGGCTGTGTCGAGCACCAGCTGTGCTGTGCTCCGGCTGTTCCGTGCTCCGGCTGTCCCCGCCACCGCGCCGGCTGTCCCCAGCGCCGTGCACTGCCCTGGGCATGTACCCTGCTGCTGCCAGCGCTGCTGAGAAACTGGGGAAAAATCCTAAAACCGATCCTAGGGAGGGAGGAAGGCTCCGACGGCGAGAGCGCCAGCCCTCGCGCTGCCGAGCCTGCTAAAAATAGGAGCGAGGTGACTTGATTACAGTGTTGAAGGGCCTCCGGAGAGAGAAAATAGATGGCATGGAAGGACTCTCTAATTTAGCGAGATGAGGCAGGGCTGGCGTCGGCGCCAGGCAGGTTCCGGGGGCCGTGCCGGAGCACGGTGCTCGCCGGGGCGCTGCCGGAGCCGGAGCCGGCCCGGTGCTTGCATGGGCTCCCCTGCGCCGAAGGGCCAAGGGGAAAAACCCCCACGCACCCCCCAAACACGTCAGGGCTTCTCCCGTAATGCAGGAAACCCTGCTGCATCCTGGGGCTAAACTCAGCACCGTTCGAGAAAAAAAACTACTGAAAGGCATTTTCATCGCTTAATCGTTTTTTCCCACTTTTTTTGGCTGACAAACCGTTTGGGCCGAGCTGAGCGCGGGCTTTTCTGGCAGGCGAGCGGCGCGATGGAGAACTCGTCCTGGGCCGCTGCAGGGTGCAAACGCAGCACGGTGCAAACGCGGCACGGTGCAAACGCGGCACGGTGCAAACGCAGCGCGGTGCAAACACGGCACGGTGCAAACGCGGCGCGGTGCAAACGCAGCGCGGTGCAATGGAGCAGGGGGCCGTGGGGGCCGCGGCGGGAGGTGGAGCCCGTGCATGGCTGCAGCTTGCAGTGCTGCCGGCGGCCGCCAGCCGGGGCCGAAAAGGCCCGCGCGAGGCGCAAGCGCCCGCCCTCCTCGCCGGCGCGCCGTGCCACGCCGGCGCCCCCAGCCTCCGCCGTGCCCTGCCGTGGGGCCTGCCGGGCCCCCGCGCCTGGGCCCAGCGCAAGGTGGGCCTGGGGGCTCGGCACTGCCCGGTGCCCGTCCGGTTGCGCCGGCTGTGCCCTGGGCACTGCACCCCACAGGGACCCCCTCCCGTGCCCTACACGCTGCGGGGACACCCTGGCTGTCCCCTGTGCACTGCGGGGACATCCCTGACATGCCCCGTGCATTGCAGGGACACCCCGGCCATGCCCTGTGCACTGTGGGGACACGCCGGCTGTCCCCTGTGCACTGCAGGGACACCTCAGCCATGACCTGTGCATTGCAGGGACACCCTGGCCGTGCCCTGTGCTCTGCAGGGACACCCCGGCTGTCCCCTGTACATTGCAGCAACACCCCGACTGTCCCCTGTGCACTGCGGGGACACCCCAGCCGTGTCCTGTGCCCTGCAGGAATGCTCCAGCTGTGCTCCGTGCACTGCAGGCACACACTGGCCGTGCCCTGTGCACTGCAGGGACACCCCAGCTGTCCCCTTTATACCGCAGGGACACCCCAGCTTTGCCCTGTGCCCTCTGGGGACACCCCGGCCATGCCCTGTGTGCTGCGGGGACGCCCTGGCTGTCCCCTGTGCACTGCAGGGACACCCCAGCCGTGTCCTGTGCCCTGCAGGAATGCTCCAGCTGTGCTCCGTGCAATGCAGGAATGCTCCAGCTGTGCTCCGTGCAATGCAGGCACACACTCCAGCCATGCCCTGTGCCCTGCAGGGACACCCCAGCTGTCCCCTGTGCCCTGCGGGGACACCCCAGCCATCCCCCGTGCACTGCAGGGACACCCCAGCTGTGTCCTGTACACCGCAGAGACGCCCCAGCCATGTCCTGTGCACTGTGGGGACATCCCTGCCATGCTCCGTGCACTGCAGGGACACCCCGGCTGTCCCCTGTGCCCTGCAGGAATGCTCCAGCTGTGCTCCGTGCAATGCAGGCACACACTCCAGCCATGCCCTGTGCCCTGCAGGGACACCCCAGCTGTCCCCTGTGCCCTGCGGGGACACCCCGGCCGTGCCCCGTGCATTGCAGGGACACCCCAGCTGTCCCCTGTACACCATAGGGACACCCGAGCTGTCCCCTGTGCCCTGCGGGGACACCCCGGCCGTGCCCCGTGCATTGCAGGGACACCCCGGCCGTGCCAGCGGTGCCGCTGCCGGCGCGGCGGCCGGTGCCAGGGCCAGCGGCGGGGGAGGCTGGCAGCGCGGGGCTATAAATAGCGGCGCAGCCGGCAGCGCGGCGAGGGGACGTGTTGCCAGGGAGACCCGGCTGGCGAGGGAGCGGCGGAGCAGCGGGGCGAGGGGGGGTGGCGGCGGCGGTGGCCCCCCCCGCGCGGTGCAGCCAGCACGGCAGCCCCGGGGAGCGCGGCGTCCCCGTCCCCGTCCCCGCTGCTCCGTGCACGGCGCCCGCGGCTGCAACGCAGGCGTCGACGGACGCCCGCCGCGGCGTGACGCAGGGCCCGGGCGCGCTGGCTGGAGCGGGGCGCTCGGCTCTCCTCCGCGGCCCTGCGTCACGGCGCTCGCTGGTTCCCCGGGAAACGGGCAGGGAGCGGCTCCCGCCGGGACGCGCGGGAAAACCCGCCGGCAGAAAGCGGGGGGAAAGCGGCGCTGCGGGAAGGGCCCCGCTCGCCCCCCGGGACGGCGTTGTCTTTCGAGGAAAGCGGCCGGCGTTCGGGGCCGGGCCCTGGGGCCGGGGCAGGGAATCCGCCGCGGCCTGACTCGAAGCAAGAAATGAAACTGCCCGCTCTGGTCACACCGGTCACGGTGCGAAAGCAGCCGCAACGGCGGGGGCCGGCATCCGGCTGAAACCTCGCTCGCCCTGACTGCCGGCGCCGTGGCGAGCGGGCTGCCTCGGGCCGCGGAGCAGCCCCGGTGCCACCCGGCCGCTTTGCAACGGCGGCTGCGGCGGGGAGGTGCTGGTGACAGCCCCGCGGTGCAGCACAGAGCAACACGGTGCAGCGCGGTGCAGCACAGAGCAACACGGTGCAGCGCGGTGCAGCACGGTGCAACACAGCGCAGCACGGTGCAGCACGGTGCAGCACGGAGCGGCACGGTGCAGCACGGCACGGCGTGGTGCAGCACGGTGCAACGCGGTGCGGTGCAGTGCAGCATGGTTTGGTGCAGTGCAGCAGGGAGTAGCGCAGTGCAGCACGGCACGGCACGCGGTGCTCCGGCCCTGCCGGCCGGGCAGCCGCAGCCCTTCCCGCGCCAGCCCCCATCCCGCGCCGGCTGCCCCCCGCGCGCCGCGGCGCTTTCCCGGCGCGCTGCCCGGGCGCCGCGTGCTTACCTCCCTCTTCCAGCGCGCCAGCCACTCGTCCCGCTTGCGCTTGCTGATGTAGTAGGGGTCGCCGGCCTGGAAGGTGTGCCGCTGCATGGGCCGCTGGCGCAGGCTCGACTCCCAGCCCAGCCCTCCGCGCAGCCGCCCTCGGGAGCCCTGCAAGCCCGCCGCGGCGGGAGAGAGAGAGCGGGCTGAAGCGGGCGGCGCGGGGGCAGAGTTCAGGCGAGAGGCGGTGGGGAAGGAGCGGGGCCGCCCCGCGGCGCTGGAGCCGAGCTCCCGCCGGGCACCGGGCTCTGGGGGCTGCACCGCGCCGGGATGCTGCGCCCGGGGGGCTGCACCGCGCCGGGATGCCGCAGCGCTCGGGAGCGGGACGGGGACCGCGCCGCGGGATGGGGCTCCCGGCACGGACCCGACGCGCTGCACGGGCTCTCGGGGTGCAGCGGGCTCCGGGCGCCCGGCCCGGCGGCTCCGGCTGCTCCGCCGCCCGCCGGGATGCCGCGGGCTCCTCCGGACCGGGCACGGGTCGGCGGCCCCGGCACATACTTGCCTCCATTTTCAGGGTGTCGAAGCTGTTTTCTTCCTTCTCTTCCTTGCCTGCGACACAGAACAGAGAGGAGCGATGAGCCGGGCGGCGGGGCGCCGCGGGGCCGGTCCGGGGGGCGCGGGCCGCGGGGGGCCGGGGCGGCGCGCCGAGCCCGGCCGGGCCGCCGGTTTCCTGTGCTATCGGCCCATCTCGCGCGCTGCAGGTAGGCGCCGAGCCGCTGCCGGGAAAGCGGCTAAAAATAACCGCAGCCGTTTCTGGGGTTGCAAAGCCTTCGCGCGCTCGCGGCAGCCGGGTCACGCGGCCAAGCGGCGGGGGGGCGGGGGGGACCGCGGTGCGGCGCGGTGCGGTGCAGCCCCCGGCCGCCTGCTCCCGGCCCTGCCGCGGGTCCCGGTGCTGCCCCCCCGGACCCCCCCCGCCCCGAGACGTCGGGGCTGCGTGACTGCCTGCTTGCAGCGCTGCTCCCGGCCCGCTGCAGCCTCCCCGGCTCGCTGCCCTGCCCACGCCGGGGACCTCGGCGGGGAAACTGAGGCACGGGCGAGGCGGGGGCCGGGTCGGCATCCCGGGCGGCTGTTGCACGCTTGCAAGGACGAGCACGCGGTCCGCCGGCGCCCCGTGCCGCATCCCTGCCGCCGAGCATCCCACGCCTGCCGGCAGCCCCTGCGCGGCCCCGACGCCAGAGCAGCCTCCCGCGGGGGCTCGCCGGGGGGTGGGCACGGCACCGGCACCGGCACAGCACGGCACGGCACGGCTCATCCCGGCGCGAGCAGCCGCTGTGCTCGGGCTGTGCTCGCCGTGTCCCCGGGCAGGACGGGACGCCAGAGCCATCTGCCACGCGGACGTGGGGACCTCGCCGGCACGGGCGAGGAGGGACCGATCCCGGGATGCCGCGGGGTTCGGCACCGCTCTCAGCCGCCTTCCCACGCTGGCAGCTCCAGGGAAGGGACCAGAGAAGAGCAGGCGGGAGCGGGGCGAGCACCCAGGGACCGATGGGATGGCCGGAGCCGCGCGGCCGCGGCACGGGAAGAGCAGACCTGCGGCCGAGAGCCGGGGCTGCACCGGAGGGGAGCCCAAGGGAGAAGCCAACGCACGCCGAAGAGGCAGCAATCGCGATACGAGGTGTGGGATCGCAGAGAGGGGAAACCAAGGACGTCGTGGACCCCTCCGGCAGGGCGAGAGGCAAGCAGGAGCCTCGGGACTAAGGGGCAGAAACCAGAGTTTTCTTAGCCAGAAGAAGCCCTGGTGGGAACGCAAGCCCACCACGGCCAGGTGAGGATGTGAGACATGGCCCAAGTGGTGAAAATACGTTTCTAGGAACACCTGGAAACGAAGAAAGCTCCTGGACGTTGCTAAAGGACTTTGTGGCTCACTGAGGATGGAGGAGGAAAGCAGACCACCTCCGGGAGGGACAACCGCTTCCACATCGTCCCCCCTGGATGCTTCGCCCCCGGAGCCTGGCGAGCGGATCGGCGTGCGGCCGTTGGGTTTAATCGTGGGGAATTCCAGGCTCCGGGAATGCTCAGGCGGTGCCAAACCCGCAAGGAACAAGAGGAGCGAGCGGCCGGCGGCAGAGCCCGGATGAGGAATTCGGGGGCAGGAACACGAGCGGTGCCCCGACAGGTCCGACCGAACCAGCCGGAGTGTTTCCTTCCGCGGCGATTGCAGGTCCGGCAGTAAAAGCAACTGCTCGGATTTAACAGACGGGGCTGGCCGCTTGGCTAACGTTGCACAGTTTTTGGATTAAAACGATGAGGGCTGCAAAATATTAATAAGCCACAAGCAAAGCAGCTAAGCAACAGGTTTCGGGAAGTGGATGCTTGCGGGGAAGTCGCTAATGGACCGGTCTGTCGTGCCCAGTGCTCCCCGACAGCTGTGCTAACAGTCCGCGTGCGATCAGGGCTGCAAAAACACACCAACGGCAGCAAAATACTGCGGAAGATGGAGAGCCAGGACGCGGGAGGGGGTTTCTTGGTGCCGGGGGGCCGAGGCGATGCGATCGCCTGGAGAAGAGGGCTGGAGAGCGGGGCGAGGGCAGGGAGGGGGGATTCGCAGCCGGGGGGAGATGCCCGGGGCTGGGAGCCGCAGCCAGACACGCTGCCCCTGGCACCAGCACAACGAGGGTGAGTCATGGGCTGGACCGGGACCCGGCCGCAGCGGGGGGTCTCCTCCGCTTCCCAGCCTTCGGATGGGATGAGGCCTGGCTGCAGGGCCGGCTCTGCCCAGCACGGCCCCGCGGGCTCGGGCTGCTCAGGAGGGCCTGGTCCCCCCGGTCCCATCGCGATCGCGGCAGCAGCCCGACGCAGGGGCTGCCCCACGCATGACCAGGGCCATCCCCCCCCCCCCAGCAAGCCCCCCCGGCTGTCTCTGCTGCCCTGCCAGTCTTCTCTCCCTTAGCTGGCTCCTCCGTGCCTCGTGACTGCAGCATCATCTGCCTCGCTCATCTCCATCCCCAGCCCTGCCTCGCTCATCTCCGTCATCCTCCCGGCCTTGCTCATCTCCATCCCCAGCTCTGCCTTGCTCATCTCCATCCCCAGCCCTGCCTTGTTCATCTCCACCCTCCTCCCTGCCTTTCTGATCTCCATCCCCAGCCCTGCCACGCTCATCTCCACCCCAGCTCTGCCTTGCTCATCTCCATCTCCATCCCCGCTTCACTCATCTCCATGCCCAGCTCTGCCTTGTTCATCTCCACCCTCCTCCCTGCCTTCCTGATCTCCATCCCCAGCTCTGCCACACTCATCTCCATCCCCAGCCCCGCTTCACTCATCTCCATCCTCCTCCCTGCCTTCCTCATCTCCATCCTCCTCCCTGCCTTGCTCATCTCCACCCCAGCCCTGCCACGCTCATCTCCACCCCCAGCCTCGCCACGCCGCCCCCTCCCCACCGCTGTCACGAGCTGCCTGCCGGTGCTCAGCCCCGCGCAGCCCGGCCCTCCTGCTCCGTCCCCGGCAGCCCGGCAGCGCGCGCGTCGGAGCAGCCCCCCCAGACCCCCTCCTGGGGGGCTTTTCCCCACGCAGGCCTGGACGGGGTGCTCTCTGCCGCGGGTCTGCAGCGGGGCGGCCCAGCACGTCCTGCCTTCCAGCTCGGCTCTTGCAGCGCGAACCCCAGCCAGCGCCTCGCGCGGCAGAGGCGCAGCCCGACCTCCATCCGCGGAGGAAACCCCCACCGAGCCGCTCCACGCAGCGCAGGCTCCAACCCTTCGCCGCCGCGCAACGGCCAGCGCCGCTCTGCCCGCGGAGGCCAAGGGACCGTTGCAGCCCTGGGCCCCTCGCGCCAAACCAACCCGCCCTCGCTGTGCCGAGGAGCCTTGCCGTGTCCTCCTGCTCCTCCCCAAGCCTGGCCCTTGCCCATGGTTGCCTCGGCTTCTCCAGCAGCCCAGCGAGAAGGTGCAAGGCTCCGTGAGGGCACCAAGAGTTGCCACAACTTCCCCAGCAGCAAACCAAAGCGGTGCTAAAACTTCCTGGGTCTGGAGAACCGAACGTCTGAAACCCACCCCGAGCTCACACGGCTCCCAGCACCTCCAGGCTGGCGCCTCGGGGACCCTGTGCCACATCCCGCCTGCGGCGGGGGACCCCCAGACGTGTCACCTCCGCTGCGTGACACCGGGGGAAGCCGCGCCGGAGAGGAGCCGGCACGCAGCAGCGGCCACGCTAGCTCTCCCCGGGGTGCACCGGGGCAGGGCCGGGCCGCGCCCTGCCGTAACCGGAGCCGCCGGAGCAGCGTGCCGGGAGAGGGCGAGGGGCGGCTCCGTGCCAGGCGCCGGGGGCCGGCGGCGGGAATCGAGCGGCCCCGGGTGGACGGGTGGCCGCCGCGGGCGGCGTGCCAGGGCGGGTGCCAGCGTGGCCATGGGCAGACCCGGCGCCGGGAGCAGCCGCCTCGCAGCGAGCTCCGGCTCCTGCAGCGCCCCGGGCAGCACGGGCACCGGAGCTGGTCCTGGTGCCGGGACACCACCCGGCCACACCGGCCCTGTGCCCTGGACACCACCCGGCCACAGCAGCGCTTGTCCCCTGGATGCCACCTGGCCACACCAGAGCCTGTGCCCTGGACACCACCTGGCCACACCAGAGCCTGTCCTCTGGATGTCACCCCAGCCACACCAGAGCCTGTCCCCTGGATGCCACCTGGCCACACCAAAGCCTGTGCCCTGGACACCACCTGGCCACACCAGCACTTGTCCCCTGGATGTCACCTGGCCACACCAGAGCCTGTGCCCTGGACACGACCCGGCCACAGCAGCGCTTGTCCCCTGGATGTCACGTGGCCACACCAGAGCCTGTGCCCTGGACAATACCCGGTCACACCAGAGCCTGTCCCCTGGATGCCACCGTGGCCACACCAGAGCCTGTCCCCTGGAGGCCACCTGGCCACACCAGCACTTGTCCCCTGGACACTGTATGGCCACAGTAGAGCCTGTGCCCTGGACACCACCTGGCCACACCAGCACCTGTCCCCTGGATGTCACCCCAGCCACACCAGTGCTTGTCCCATGGATGCCACCTGGCCACACCAGCCCTGTCCCCTGGACACTAACTGGCCACACCAGAGCCTGTGGCCTGGACACCACCTGGCCACACCAGAGCCTGTCCCCTCGAGGCCACCCAGCCACATCAACACTTGTGCCATGGATGCCACCTGGCCACACCAGCCCTGTCCCCTGGGCACCACCTGGTCACACCAGCACCTGTCCCCTGGATGCCACCTGGCCATGCCAGTGCCTGTCCCCTGGGCACCAACCCGGTCACACCAGCGCCTGTCCCCTGGACACCACCAGGCCACACCAGCGCCTGTGCCCTGGACACAAACACGGCCACACCAGCACTTGTCCCCTGGAGGCCACCTGGCCACACCAGCACTTGTCCCCTGGACACTGTATGGCCACAGTAGAGCCTGTGCCCTGGACACCACCTGGTCACACCAGCCCTGTGCCCTGGACACCAACATGGCCACACCAGCACCTGTCCCCTGGATGTCACCCCAGCCACACCAGTGCCTGTCCCATGGGTGCCACCTGGCCACACCAGAGCCTGTGGCCTGGACACCACCTGGCCACACCAGAGCCTGTGCCCTGGAGGCCACCCAGCCACATCAACACTTGTCCCCTGGACACTACATGGCCACACCAGAGCCTGTGCCCTGGAGGCCACCCTGGCCACACCAGCACTTGTCCCATGGATGCCACCTGGCCACACCAGCCCTGTCCCCTGGGGGACACCCTGGCCACACCAGAGCCTGTGCCCTGGATGCCACCTGGCCACATCAACACTTGTCCCCTGGACACTACATGGCCACACTAGAGCCTGTGTCCTGGACGTCACCCGGCCACACCAGCGCCTGTCCCCTGCGCACCAACCTGGCCACACCAGTGCCTGAGCCCTGGGCATAACCTGGCCACACCAGCCCTGTCCCCTGGGCACCACCTGGTCACACCAGCACCTGTGCCCTGGATGCCACCTGGCCATGCCAGTGCCTGTCCCCTGGGCACCAACCCGGTCACACCAGCGCCTGTCCCTTGGACACCACCAGGCCACACCAGCGCCTGTGCCCTGGACACAAACACGGCCACACCAGCACTTGTCCCCTGGAGGCCACCTGGCCACACCAGCACTTGTCCCCTGGACACTGTATGGCCACAGTAGAGCCTGTGCCCTGGACACCACCTGGTCACACCAGCGCCTGTGCCCGAGACATCGTCTGGCCACACCAGCCTGTCCCCTGGACACCAACCGGCCACACCAGAGCCTGTCCCCTCAACACCAACATGGTCACATCAGCACTTGTCCCCTGGGCACGACCTGGTCACACCAGCCCTGTCCCCGGGAGGCCACCCTGGCCACACTGGAGCCTGTCCCCGGGAGGCCACCCTGGCCACACCAGCACCTGTCCCATGGATGCCACCTGGCCACACCAGCCCTGTCCCCTGGACACCAACATGGCCACACCAGCACTCATCCCCTGGATGCCACCCCGGCCACACCAGCCCTGTCCCCTGGACACCGGGCTCGGCCCCGCCGGCCTGGCGGAGCGCCTTGCCCAGGCAGGGCCAGGAAGCTCCGCGCGCGGGACGGGGCAGCGGGACGCGGCGAGGCCGCGGCATCACCGTCCCCCCGCGCGTGCCCCTCCCGGCTCCGCCATGCACCCCCCCACGGCCCCCCCCGCCGCCCCCGGCGCACGCACGCACGGCTGCCATGCAAAGCACGGGGCGGGAAGGGGCCGCGGGAAGCACGGCGTGATGCCACCAGCATGCACTGCTCCGCCCGGGGCGCGGGGGGGTCCCCGGCCACCCGCCCTCGCCCCCGGGGGCCGGCACGCCGGGGGGGACCCCACGTCCCCGGGGCGGCGGCGGGGCCGCGGGCAGCCGCGGCGTCCTGCCGGCGGCCCCGTAGCGGGCGGCCCTGAACGCCAAGGTCTTACTTTTCTCGGCCGCCTCCAAGAGTTTCCTCCTGCCTCGTTTCTTCTGGGGGTCGGAAGGGGCCAGCTCACCCTCATCGGCCTGGGGGTCCAGGCCCTCCTTGGGGGTGCAGCGGCCGTTCTCCAGGGCCCGGCCCGTCTCGCCGTCCGGCAGGCTCTCGGCGTCGTCCTCGTCGCGGCGCCCGCCCTTGGGGCTCCCGTCGCTCTCCTCCGCCCCCTTCCACTGGGCGCCGTCGGCCTCCGCCTCGCCGTTGGGCACCTGCTCGGCGGCGCCGGGCTCCGGGCGCGGCGGGGGGCACCTGGGCGCGGCGGCGGCGTCTTTGGGGGCGTCGCTGCTTTCCACCTGCCGGGGCAGAGAGGGGGCGGCTGAGGGACCGGCGCCGGGCGGCCCCACGGCCCCATGGCCTGCCCCACGGCCCGCTTCCCCCCGCCCCCGGCCCCGGGCACCGGCGCCGGCCCCTCCCCGCGCTGCCGCCCCGGGGATGCCTGCCGCTGGCATGGCCACCGCCACCGTGGTCACCAGCACCACGGTCACCAGGGCCACCACTGCCACGGCCACCACCGCCATGGCCAATGGCTGCCATGGCCACCGCTGCCATGGCCACCACTGCCATGGACATCAACAAAACAGCCACTGCCGCCAGGGCCACCACTGCCATGGCCACAACTGCCACAGCCACTATTGCCATGGACATCAACACCATGGCCACTGCTGACAGGGCCACCACTGCCAAGGCCGTCACTGCCATGGCCACCACTGTCATGGACATCACTGTCACGGCCTCTACTGCCATGGACATCAACACCATGGCCACTCCCACCAGGGCCACCACTGCCATGGCCACCACTGTCATGGACATCAACACCACAGCAACGGCCACCAGGGCCACCACTGTCATGTCCACCACTGCCATGGCCACCACTGCCATGGCCACTACTGCCATGGACATCAACATCATGGCCACTCCCACCAGGGCCACCACTGCCATGGCCACCACTGCCATGGCCACCACTGCCATGGACATCAACATCATGGTCACTCCCACCAGGGCCACCACTGCCATGGCCACCACCGCCATGACCAACGGCTGCCATGGCCACCACTGCCATGGCCATCACTGCCATGGACATCAACAAAACAGCCACTGCCGCCAGGGCCACCACTGCCAAGGCCGTCACTGCCATGGCCACCACTGCCAAGGCCATCAATGTCATGGCCACTACTGCCATGGACATCAACACCATGGCCACTCCCACCAGGGCCACCACTGCCATGGCCACCACTGTCATGGACATCAACACCACAGCAACGGCCACCAGGGCCACCACTGTCATGTCCACCACTGCCATGGCCACCACTGCCATGGCCACTACTGCCATGGACATCAACATCATGGCCACTCCCACCAGGGCCACCACTGCAATGGCCACCACTGCCATGGACATCAACATCATGGTCACTCCCACCAGGGCCACCACTGCCATGGCCACCACTGCCATGGCCACTACTGCCATGGACATCAACATCATGGTCACTCCCACCAGGGCCACCACTGCCATGGCCACCACCGCCATGGCCACCACTGCCATGGCCACCACTGCCATGGCCATCACTGCCATGGACATCAACAAAACAGCCACTTCCGCCAGGGCCACCACTGCCAAGGCCATCACTGCCATGGCCACCACTGTCATGGACATCAACACCACAGCAACAGCCACCAGGGCCACGACTGTCATGTCCACCACTGCAATGGCCACCACTGTCATGGCCACTACTGCCATGGACATCAACATCATGGCCACTCCCACCAGGGCCACCACTGCAATGGCCACCACTGTCATGGCCACTACTGCCATGGACATCAACATCATGGTCACTCCCATCAGGGCCACCACTGCCACGGCCATCACTGCCATGGCCACTACTGCCATGGACATCAACACCATGGCCACTCCCACCACGGCCACTACTGCCATGGACATCAACATCATGGCCACTCCCACCAGGGCCACCACTGCAATGGCCACCACTGTCATGGCCACTACTGCCATGGACATCAACATCATGGCCACTCCCACCAGGGCCACCACTGCCAGGGCCACCACTGCCACGGCCACCACTGCCATGGACATCAACACCATGGCCACTGCCCCCAGGGCCACCACTGCAATGGCCACCACTGCCACAGCCAGCACTGTCACGGACATCAACACCATGTCCACTGCTGCCATGGCCACCACTGCCATGGCCAACGGCTGCCACGGCCACTATTGCCATGGATATCAACACCATGGCCACTCCCACCAGGGCCACCACTGTCATGTCCACCACTGCCACAGCCACTACTGCCATGGACACCAACACCACTGCCACTGCTTCCAGGGCTACCACTGCCATGGCCACTACTGCCACAGATACCAACACGCACAGCCACTGCCACCAGGGCCACCATTGCAATGACCACCACTGCCATGGCCACTACTGCCACACACACCACCACCACAGCCACCACCGCCAGGGCCACCACTGCAACGGCCACCGCTGCCAAGGCCACCACCACCATGGCAATCACCACCACAGCCACCACTGCCACAGCCAAAACCACCATGGGCACCGCTGCCACCAAGGCCACCACTGTGGCTGCAGCCCGTGGCTGCCCCTTCAACATCTCCAACGCAATCGCTGTGCTGCCACAATGCCAAGGAGCAGGCAGGGCAGCCATGACACCCAGGAGCAGGCAGGGCGGCCATGACGCCCCAGGTCCCCTTGCAGCTAGGCCAGCCCTCGCATCGAGGCTCCCTTGCAGCCCCTTCCCGCTTGGCTCGCTGTGCCGCAACACTGCTGTGGGGCCACTGCGGCCCCTCCGATGCCGATGCCGAAGCCAAAGCCGAAGCGGGTGCAGCACCCAGCAGCTCCGTCGCCCACGGGCACGTCGGGCCGGCGCAGGCTGTGCCGGCACACCTAGCAAGGGCTGCGCGTGCACGCGTGTGCCTGCGCGCTGAACCCCGCGCGCGTGCGTGCGTGTAGCATGACGTGTGCGTGTGTGTGTGTGAGACACACGCAAGGACTGCAGTACGCGGGTTCGTGCAAGGGACAGGCAGAGCCGGGGACCGCGACGTGCGCGGGCGTGCGCGCGTGGCAGGCACAGGCGGGGACCACGCCGTGCGCATGTGACAGGAAGAGCCAGGGCCGGTGACAACGTCGTGCATGCGTGTGTGCATGACGGGCTGGAACAGCCCATGACGTAGCTGTGCGTGTGTGTGTGTGTGTGTGCGTGCGCATGACAGGAAGAGCCGGGACGCGGGTGACAACCGTGCGTGCGTGCACAAGTGCGTGCCGGGCCGGCAGGCAGGAACAGCCCCCGGCGGGGCGCGTGCACGAGATGCCGAGCGGGCGGCAAAGAGGCAGCGCCGGCGCCGCGCCGGGGTCTGCAACGACGCGCGCGGGCAGCGGCCGCCCCAGCGGGCGAGGGACCCGAGAGCGGCCCGCACGGCGCCGGCACCCGCTCCGGCGGCGCGTGCACGCGTGCACACGTGGCCCGGCTCGCTGCGGCACGCGGCGCGGCGGGGCCGGGGCGATGGCGGTGCTGCCCGAGCGCCTTCCTGCGGCGCCGGCTCCTCCGGCGGCCGTGGGAGCCCGGGATGGAGGCGGGAGGCGAGGAGTCAGAGCGAAAGGACCCAGCCTGGCTCGGCGGTTTCCGTGGCGAAGGAGAGTGAAAGTGCTCGTGCGTCACTGCGAACCCAGCCGAGGCGCAAACCCGGCACCGCAGCCGGCGACCAGGCCGGGCGCCGGGAACGGCTCCGGCTGGGGGGAGCGCGGCTCTGTGCCGCCCGGCACCGCGGCTCCCCGCCGGCTCTGCCTCCCCCCGACGCCGCCGAGCTGCCGGGGGGCAGGGGGGCCGGGGGAGCCCTTGCAAGGCGGCGCAGAGCCAGCGGCACCCACGTCCCCCCCCCCCCCCCGGCCTTGGGCATGCAACCCGCGTCCCCCCCAGCGCAGGATGCACGAGGCCGGGCGCTTGGCCCCGCTTCCCGCGCTGCGGCCCGGTGCCCCCACGCACACGTCCCGGGATGCCGCGTCCGGGGGCAGCGAGCGCCGAGCGCGGCGTGGTGCCGGCCGGGCGCCCGGGGGTGCCCAGGGCACCGTGCCCGGCGCCGGGGGCCGCGGCGGGCTTCGTCCCGCCAAACTCCCGCATCCCGCGCGACGTCACCCCCCGCGCGGCTCCGGATGCCGGACCCCGCCCCGAGTCCCGATGCAAGGGTCGGGGGGGGGTGCGGGCGGCGGGTCCCCCTCCCCGCGGCGCCCCTTACCATGGCGCGCGGGCCGCGGCTCGGCGCGGAGCCCCCCGGGCGGCGGGCGCCTGCCTGCGCTAGGCGCCTCCTCCCCGCGCTGGCGCGCGGCCCCCGCGGCTGCCGCTTCCTGCCGCCTCGGCTCGGCCCGGCCCTGCCGCCGGCTCGCCGGCACAGTCACTTCCTTCGCCGCGGCCGCCCGGGGAAGGCCGAGGCGGGCGGGCGGCCGCGAGCGCCGCCGGCAAGGGGGGGACGAGCCGGCAGGGCGGAGGGGGAGGACGGGGGCCGGCGGAGGCCAGCGTGCACGGATCCGCTTGCACGGATGCCGCCCGGCCTCTCCGCTTGCCGTGCCGCCCATGCGCGGTGCCGGCCGAGGAGCCCGCCGGGCCCGGGGGCGCAAGGATTCTGCAAGCCCCCGGTGCAAACGCAGCCAGCGGGCGCAAAGCGGGACGACGGGACGTGGCCCCATTTGCGCGGCGGCGTTTGGGCCGGGACGGAGGATTCGAGCGAGCAGCCGCTCGCACGCGCTGCTGCGCAGGGAGCGTGCACACGTGCACCCATGCACTGCTGCAAGGGTCGGCGCACGCCTGCGCGCCGTGCGTGCACGCTGTGCTCGGCCCCTCTCCGGAGCCCGAAACGCGCCCTCGGGGCCGAGCGAAAACACCAGCCTTCCAGGAAGAAACCGGATCCGGCCCCCGCCTCCCCACCGTCCCGAACGGGTGGCACCTGCTGCCTCGGCCTCCCTCCGCGGGGCAGGGACCCCCGGCACGCCGCAGCCAGCGCAGGGGCTGCGAGCGCGGGGAGCTGGGAGGCGGCGTGCGGAGGGCTCGAGCAGGCAGGAGCCGCTGCCGGGGCCGGAGGCGCCCCGAAATGAGGAGGGGGCGGCCGGGAGCGAGGCGGGGGGGGGGGGGGGGCTGCCGCCCTGCAAAGGAGCCGCCTGCGCCCCGGGGCTCTGCGAGGGGCCCCCCCGCCCCGCGCCGCATCCTGGCCGCCGCGCCGAAAACAATGCCGAGGGCCGCGCGCGCTTCCCGGGAGGAAGCGGGAAGCCCGGCACGGCGGTTGGGCTCAGGCGGCGGGACAGGGCCGGGCGGCAGCAGCGCCGGCGCGGGGCAGCCTGGGAGCCCCCCGCGCCCCCCGGGACGGGGCCGCGGCCAAGCGGAGCAGATGCCGCCGCGGGGGCTTTGTGCGGCGGCGGCGCCGAGCCGGAGCGCTGGCCCCGCGCCAGCCCTTCCCTTGGCAGCCCCTTCCCGGCCCCGGCGGCGCTCGCGAACCTTCCCGCGGGCACGGCCGGCTCCTTCCAGGCCCGCTCCGGTTTCAGGAAACGGGGCGGCGCCGCGCGGCAGCGGAGCTGCTCCGGATGGCTGCGGCGGCCCCGGACCCCTCCGGCAGGGCGGGCACCCGCGGGAATGCCGGCATGGCGTGGGAATGCCAGCATGGTGCGGGAACGCCGGCATGGTGCGGGAACGCCGGCATGGCGTGGGAACACTGGCAGGGCGTGGGAATGCCGGCATGGTGCGAGAATACTGGCATGGCGTGGGAACACCGGCATGGTGCAGGAATGCTGGCATGGTGCAGGAACGCCAGCGCAGCGTGGGAACGCCGGCGCAGTGTGGGAATGCTGGCATGGTGTGGGAATGCCAGTGTGCAGTGGGAATGCCAGCACGGTGTGGGAATGCCAGCATGGCACGGGAATGCTGGTGTGGCATGGGAATGGTGGCATGGCACGGGAATGCTGGATGCAGCGCAGGAATGCCGGCATGGCGTGGGAATGCTGGCATAGCGTGGGAATGCCAGCGTGGCATGGGAATTACAGCATGGCGTGGGAACGCCAGCGTGGTGTGGGAACGCTGACGTGACGTGGGAATGACAGCATGGCGTGGGAATGCTGGCGAGGCGTGGGGACACGGGTGCAGTGCGGGAACACTGGCATGGCATGGGAACGCCGGCATGGCGTGGGAACGCTGGCATGGCATGGGAACGCCGGCATGGCATGGGAACGCCGGCATGGCGCGTGAAGGACAGTATGGTGTGGGGATGCGGGATGCAGCGCGGGAATGCCGGAAGGCGTGGGAATGCCGGCGCGGGCAGGTGCAGTCGCCTGCTCCCCACCTGGGGCTGGGGGGCCGGCTCAGCCCTGGGGGCCGCGGGCAGGTCCCGCTCGGCCGTCGGAGCGGGCGGAGGGGAGGGGAGGGCCGGGATCCGCCCCGGTGCCCCGTCCCTGTCCCCGTCCCCGGAGGCAGGCCCGGCCAAGGACACCGGGAACACCGCGGGGCCGGGGGCACCGGCTGCTTGTGCCTGCGCCTGTACTGCGGCAAAGCGGGGAGGCGCCTGTCCGCGTGTCCCCCCCCATGTGCCGTGGGGATGTAGGTGCACGCGACAGGCAATTACCGCTAACGAGCGCCGAGCGGGCGGCTCCGCCGGAGCCCGGGGAGGCCACGACGGGCCCAGGTTTTGTCAGCCGGAGCATCCTGCTCGCGGCCCCGGCCCCCTGGGGCACAGATCCCCTGGCGTCGCCTACCGTGCGCGCTGTGCACACCTGGCTACACCGTGACACCCGGCCCCGCTGGGCTCTCCGGCTGTGCACACCCGGCTACATCGCGACACCCGGCCCTGCTGGGCTCTCCGGCTGTGCACACCCGGCTACACCGCGACACCCGGCCCTGCAGGGCTCTCCAGCAGTGCACACCCGGCTACACCGCGACACCCGGCCCTGCACTCACAGATACGCCATGACGCTCAGCCTCACCAGGCTCTCTGGCTGTGCACACCTGGCTACACTGTGACACCCAGCCCCACACTCACAGTTACACCACAACACTCAGCCCCGCTGGGCTCTCCGGCTGCGCACACCCAGCTACACTGTGACACCCGGCCCCGCACTCATAGCTACACCATTATACTTGGCCCCATACGGCACTCTGGCTGTCCACACATGGCTACACCGTGACACCCAGCCCTGCACTCACAGCTACACCATGACGCCTAGTCCAGCACTCACAGCTACACCACGACACTCAGCCCTGCCAGGCTCTCCAGCTGCGCACACCTGGCTACACCACGACATCTGGCCCTGCACTCACAGCTACACCACAACACTCAGCCCTCCTGGGCTCTCCGGCTGCGCATACCCAGCTACACCGTGACACCCAGCCCCGCACTCATAGCTACACCATTACACTCGGCCCAACAGGGCTCTCTCACTGCGCACACATGGCTACACCGTGACACCCAGCCCAGCACTCACAGCTACACCACAACACTCAGCCCTGCCAGGCTCTCCGCCTGTGCACACCTGGCTACACCACGACACCCGGCCCCACACTCACAGCTGCACCATGACACTTGGACCTGTAGGGCTCCCTGGCTGTGTGCTCATGGCTACACCGTGACACCCAGCCCCACACTCACAGCTACACCATGACACTCAGCCCCACCAGGCTCTCTGCCTGTACACACATGGCTACACCATGACACCCAGCCCCACACTCACAGCTGCACCATGACACTGAGCCCTGCCAGGCTCTCCAGCTGCGCACACCTGGCTACACTGTGACACCCGGTCATGCACTCACAGCTACACCACAACACTCAGCCTCGCCGGGCTCTCTGGCTGCGCACTCAGCTACACCATGACACCTGGCCCTGCACTCACAGCTACACCATGACACTCAGCTCTGCAAGGCTCTCCGGCTGTGCACACCCACCTACACTGTGACACCCAGCCCAGCACTCATAGCTACACCATGAAACCCAGACCCGCTGGGCCCTCTGGCTGCGCACACCCAGCTACACCATGACACCTGGCCCCGCACTCATAGCTACACCATGACACTTGGCCCTGCAGGGCTCTCCAGCTGTGCACACACGGCTACACCACAGCACCTGGCCCCACAGGGCTCTCTGACTGTGCACACACGGCTAGGCCGCGATGCCCAGTGCCATGGGGCTCTTCAGCTGTGCACATGCAGCTACACCGTGACACCTGGCCCATGCGGCTCTCTGGCTGTGTACACCCAGCTACACCATGACACCTGGCCCCGCACTCACAGCTACACCATGACACTCGGCCCCGCAGGGCTCTCCAGCTGTGCACACACGGCTACACTGTGACACCCAGGACAGCACTCATAGCTACACCATGACACTCGGCCCCATTGGGCTCTCCGGCTGTGCACACACAACTATACCACAACACCTGGCCCCACAGGGCTCTCTGTGCACACACGGCTAGACCGCGAGGCACAGTGCCATGGGGCTCTTCAGCTGTGCACATGCAGCTACACCGTGACACCTGGCCCATGCGGCTCTCTGGCTGTGCACACGCAGCTACACCATGACACTTGGCCCTGCAGAGCTCCTCAACTGTGCACGCACAGCTACACCGTCACACTTGGCCCTGCACACACGGGACCCCCCAGCGCCTGGCCCCTGGGGCTCTCTGGCCCCAGACACAGCTACACCACAACACTCGGCCTCACGGGGCTCTCCGACTGTGCACACACAGCTACACTGCGACGCCTGGCCCTGCGGGGCTCTCTGGCTGGGCACACACAGCTACAGCATGACACCTGGGCCTGTGGGGCTCTCCAGCTGTGCACACACAACTACACCATGATGCCCAGCCCCTGGGGCTCTTCGACTGTGCACACAGGGCTACACCTCAAAGCCCGGCCCCATGGGGCTCTGGCCCCACACATGGCTACACCGCAATGCCCGGCCCTGTGGGGCTCTCCGGCTGTACACACATGGCTACACCACGAAACCTGACCCCATGGGGCTCTCTGCCCCCCCCCCCCACCGTGATGCCCAGCTGTGCACACACAGCTACACCACAACACCCGGCCCCTGGAGCTCTCCGACCCTGCGCACACAGCTACACCGTGACGCCCAGCCCCACAGGGCTCTCTGGCTGAGCACATATGGCTACACCGTGACGCCCGGCCCCTGGGGCTTTCCAGCCCTGCACACATGGCTACACTGCGTCATCCGGCGCTGCAGGGCTCTCTGGCTGTGCACACACAGCTACACTGACACCCGGCCCCCAGAGCGCTCTGGCTGTGCACACACAGCTATACTGTGACACCCGGTCCCCGGGGCCCTCTGGCTGTGCACACACAGCTACACTGACAGCCAGCCCCGGGGTGCTCTGGCTGTGCACACACAGCTACACTGACACCTGGCCCCCGGGGCCCTCTGGCTGTGCACAAACAGCTACACTGTGACACCCAGCCCCGGGGTGCTCTGGCTGTGCACACACAGCTACACTGTGACACCCTGCCCCCGGGGCCCTCTGGCTGTGCACAAACAGCTACACTGTGACACCCAGCCCCCGGGGCTCTCTGGAGCCACATACACAGCTACACCATCCTGCCCAGCTGTGCAGGTCACTCTGGCTGTGCACACAGCTACACCGTGCTGCCCAGCTCCTGCGGCTCCCTGGCTGTGCACACACAGCTACACCGTTCCACCCAGCCCCGGGGGCTCTCCGGCTGTGCACACACAGCTACACCGTGCCGCCCAGCCTCGGGGGCTCTCTGGTCCTGCACACGTGGCTACACCGTGCTGCCTGGCCCCAGGAGCTCTCCAGCCCTGCACACACGGCTACACCGCGCTGCCCAGCCTCGGGGGCTCTCTGGCTGTGCACACATGGCTACACCGCGCTGCCCAGCCCCGGGGGCTCTCTGGCCCCACACACACAGCTACACCACACCGCTCGGCCCTGGGAGCTCTCCAGCCCTGCACACACGGCTACAGCATGCCACCTGGCCCTGGGGGCTCTCCGGTCCTGCACACACGACTACACCGTGCCGCCTGGCCCCAGGGGCTCTCCAGCCCTGCACACACAGCTACACTGCACCGCCCGGCCCCGGGGGCTCTCCGACTGTGCACACACGGCTACACCACGCCACCTGGCCCGAAGGCTCTCCGGCCCCACACACGTGGCTACACCGCGCCGCCCGGCCCCGGGGGCTCTCCGACTGTGCACACGCAGCTACACCGCGCCGCCCGGCCCCGGGGGCTCTCCGGCCCCACACAGGGCTCCGGCTGGCTCCGTGCTGGGAGCGGCGTGCTGGGGCAGAGCCGCCCGGCTCCGGGCCCCGCTCACCTGGCCGGGAACGACACACCCCAGGCGGAATTCCTCCCGACACCTGGAAAAGCAGCCGGTCCGGTTCCAACCGCCGGGGAAGGGCTTCCTGCCCCCGCCCCTCGCCGGGCACCTGCCGGCTGGAGCGGCTCCGGCATCCCGCGCCGGGCAGCCCTCCGAGGCCTCGGGACGCGGCGCAAAGTCCCTCCCCGGGGACGCGGCCCGGCCCGGCCACCGGCCTCCCCGGAGCAGCCAGCGCCGCCGGGCTCTCCAGCTGCGAGGGATATTTATAGCAAGCCGCGGGCGGCCGCCGGGGCTTTCCCCTCGCAAACAAGCACGGAGACGCTCTCCTGGCAGTGTCCGGGCGGCGCATGGGCCGCGCCGCTTGCCAGCTCCCTCTCGCTTGGCAGCGCAGCCGGCGCAGGCAGCCCGGGCTGCACGGGGCAGCGACTGCAAGCCGGGCTGCCGGGGCATGCATGGGGCATGTGTGGGGCTGCACGGGGCTGCAAGGGGCATGCACGGGGCTGCACGGGGCTGCATGGGCATGCACGGGGCTGCAAGGGGCATGCATGGGGCTGCTGGGGCATGCGTGGGGCATGTGTGGGGCTGCACGGGGCTGCATGGGCATGCACGGGGCTGCAAGGGGCTGCTGGGGCATGCATGGGGCTGCTGGGGCATGCACGGGGCTGCAAGGGGCTGCTGGGGCATGCATGGGGCTGCTGGGGCATGCACGGGGCTGCAAGGGGCATGCACGGGGCTGCACGGGCATGCACAGGGCCGTACGGGGCTGCACGGGGTTGCATGGGCATGCATGGGGCATGCATGGGGCATGCACGGGGCATGCACGCGCCTCCTCCAGCCTCTTCTTGCCAGACACACCAATTGTGCCCCATGCCGACGGTGCCACCTCTCCCATCGACACCCGCCGGGGTCCGGACCACCGTTGCCGCCGTCCCGGCCGGGCTCACGAACCGCTCGCTTGGGCTGCTCCCTGCCGCGCGCCCGCCGCGCTCGGTGCCCCAGCCCCGGCGCCCCCGGGGTGCGGAGCCTTCGGGCCTGGCCGGGCCTTGCTGCACCGCTGCAATGCACCAATTAACGCTAATTATCAGTGCGACGCGTATCAGCGGGTGCAGAGCGACGTAGGATGGGGGTCCCAGGTGGCGGCAGCCCCCCCTCCGCTCGGCCGCCTTCCCGGGTCCGACGGGAGGATGCTCGCGACGCGGCTCCGGGCTCGCGGGCCGCCCTGCTCCGGCGACCCTGCCTCTCCGGAGCCTCCCGCTCCGATGGTCAGAAACCTCCCGGTTTCCAGGCTCCGTCTATTCCTGGCCGACTTCTCCCCGCTTGTTCCCCTGCCAGTATTGTTCTTCCACCGAAATAGCTCCTCTCCCTCCCCGGCACTTACCTCCCACCGGCTGTATTTATAGCCGCGCTCGGAGCCCGCCGCCCGCTCGGCCAGGCTGCCGCGTGCCCGTGCAGGGGCTCCCGCTGCTCCGGCCCCCGGGGTCGGCATCCCGCGGGATGCCGCGCGTGCTCTTCCTCGGGGACGGTCCCGTCGCCGGATCCCGAGGACCCGGCGGGCGGCCGCATGCCCTGGCACGCAGCGCGGCGCAGCGCGGCGAGGCCGGCCGGCCCGTGGCACGCCGGGAGCTGTAGTCTCCGCAGGGAGCGAGTCACCGGCCGCCTTGCAACGCAGCCCCGGTGCCGGCCTCGCCTCCGGCCCCTGCTCCTGTGCTCAGCACGCGGTGCCTGTGCCGGCAGGGCTTCCCCGCTGCTCCGGCAGCCATGCACAGTTGCACCATGCTCTGCACTGCTGCACCGTGCCCCGCACCGTTGTGCCGTGCCCTGTACTGTTGCGCCGTGCCCTGCACTGCCGCACCGTGCCTTGCACCGCCGTGCCGTGCCCTGCGCCGCAACACCATGCCCTGCACCGCAACACCATGCCCTGCACCGCAACACCATGCCCTGCACTGTTGCACCGGGCCCCGCAGCCCTCGGAGGGGCCCTGCACCGCTGCACCGCGCCCGGCAGCCCCCGGCGGGTCCCGGCAGCCCCCGGCGGGGCGATGCAGGCGGCGGGGCGGCCGCCCGGCCGGGCTCGCGCACTCACCTGGGCATGTTTGCGCTTCCGCCCCGGGCGCCCAACTTTCCTCATGGGCGTCCCCGGATCCTGCTTCTCCTCCTTGCTCTGCGTCTCCTCCGGCTCCTCTTCCCCCTGCTGCGGCACCGAGGGAGAAAGCGGAGGGGACGGTTACGGCGCTGGGGGTGGCGGGGGCCCCCGGCGCGTCCCCCCCCCTCCCCGGCGGCGGCTTCACCTGAGCCCCCGGAGATCCCGGCCGCGGCCGAGGCAGGAAGAGGCCGGTGGAGGGGGGAGGACGGGAAGGCGAAGGGGCCGGCGGGGGGGCTGGGGAAGGGAGAGGCCGGGGAGGGGATGAGAGCTGGCAGCCAGACAGCTCCCGGCAGCCAGCTGCGCTCGAGCGGCTCCGCGCCTCGCAGCCGCGCCAGGCGCCGGCCCCGGCCGCATTCCTGCCCGCGCCTCCCCTCCCGCTCCCCGGCCGGGCATCGCGGCGCGGCGACCCCCCGAACCGCCGCAGCGCCCGCCCGGCCTCGGCGAGGCCGCGGTTCGGCCGGCGGCACGCGGAAACGGGCGCTTCCCGAGCAGCCGGCGGCGCGGAGGCCGGCGAGGCAGCGGGCACGCGGCGGCATGCTCGGCGGCACGCTCGGCGGCACGCTCCCTGCCCGGCGGCGCCGGTTTTGCCCGGGTTGCACGCGCGGCCGGTGCAAGCGAGTCGCGTCTCTTTGCAACCCTGCCAGGCGCCCGGGCGCTGCCGGGGCTGGTTGCAAGGTGTGCGGGCACCGCCGCAGCCCCTGCTCGGCCGGGCGTCGCGCCAGGGCTGCGGTTCCGCTCCTGGCGGGGCGGAAAGCCGCGACGCCGCTGCACGCCGCGGGGCTCCGCGCGCTGCATCGCGGCCGGGGCTGCAGAGCAGGGCTGCCCACCCGGCGCGGCACGGCGCGGCACGGCCTCCAGTCCAGGCCGCCTGCCCGCGGGGGAGAAGCGATGCCGTCTCGCCGCGGGGTCAGGCCGGGACAGCTCCGCGCCGGCGGCCCACGTGCTCCGCCGGCCCCGCGGCAGCACGCGCTGGGCACCGCCGTGAGCACCGCGCCGTGCCGAGCCCGCAGCCCCTCGGCGTGCCGGATCCGCGCTGCATCGGGCTCCTCGGCGTCGCCTAGAGCACCGAAACCTGCCTCCCCGGCTGGATTTCGGAACCCGCAACCGCGCCGGCTTAACACCCTCCCGCCCGCTGCTGGAGCGGAAAGTATTTTATCGATACTATTATTTATTCATTGCTCCCAGCTGTGCCAATAACGCGCTGGACGCCTGCCAAGCGGCACACGGATCTCCCCCCCTCCGCCGAGGCCGGGAGCGGTGGCCGGAGCAGAGGAAACGCTCTCCTGCGCGGACCTGGGAAGCAGCATGGACCTGGGAAGCAGCATGCACCTGGGATACGGCATGCATCCAGGAAAGCAGCATGCACCTGGGAAGCAGCATGCATCCAGGAAAGCGGCATGCACCTGGGAAGCAGCATGCACCTGGGAAGCAGCATGCACCCGGGAAGCAGCACGGACCCGGCCAGCAGCCCGTTTCCGCCGGCGGGGAGCGGCGCCGCGGCCAAGCAAGCCCGGAGAAACTCGGATGACCCGAGCTGCGGGCGGCTGCGGCTGCCCACACGGGGCCGCGGTCCAGCTGGCCGGCCGCCCCGGCCCCCACGCCGCCTGCCCTCGGCCGCGGCCCCGGCGTCCGGCAGCCCGGCCCGCCCGCAGACGGCTCTCCGCTGCCTTCGCAGGCGCCGGCCGGGAGGCTCCGCTGGGATGCGCGGGAGCCCCGAGGATGCAGCCCCCTGATCCCGGTGCGGCTCCTGGCTCCACTGCGCCCTTCCATCGGGACAGGGTGCCAAATGCCTCTGCTCGGCCCCGTTTCCCCCCGCAGCACTAAAACAACGTGGCAAAACGCAGGGCGACTCCGGATGGGAATAACCTTCCCCGGGAGCCCGGGGCAGTGGGGACCAGGTCAACCCCGGCTGCGCGCCGCACCCGCCCGGCCAAGCAGGGCCCCCCTGGCAGCAGCCCCCCGGCCAGCATCGACCCGGCTGCACCACCCGGCCGTGCTCTGCTCTGCCCAAGAGCCGCCCCAGCCGCTCCCGGCAGCACGACCCCGATTCCCGGCCAGGAGCCGCTCTCGGCCTGCGGAGCCGGGAGGGGACGTGCACCGGGGACCGGCAAGGACTCCGCCACCCGGCCCAGAGCGGCCGGAGAGGAGGAAGACGGGGGTTCACCGGCCGGGCCGAGCACGAGGTGCCCGTGCGATGCAGCGATGCACGAGGTGCCCGCGCGATGCAGCGGTGCACGAGGCACCTGTGCGATGCAGCGATGCACGAGGTGCCCGCGCGATGCAGCGATGCACGAGTCACCTGTGCGATGCAGCGATGCATGAGGTGCCTGCACGATGCAGCAATGCGTGAGTCACCTGTGTGATGCAGCGATGCATGAGGTGCCCGTGCAACGCAGTGATGCACGAGGTGCCCGTGCGATGCAGCGACGCATGAGCCGTGTGCGTGATGCAGCGATGCATGAAGCGCCTGCACGATGCAGCGATGCACGAGGTGCCCGTGCGATGCAGCGACGCATGAGCTGCGTGCGTGATGCAGCGATGCATGAGGTGCCTGCACGACGCATGAGGCACCGGCACGATGCAGCGATGCATGAGGCGCCTGCCCCATGCACGAGCCGCCTGCCCGATGCGCACGTCCCGTCTTCCTTCCCCTCCGCTCTCCTTGCCGCTCCACCAAACCCTGGCACCGGTGCCGCTCTGCATCCCGCCAGGCGCTCCTGCGCCGGGGCCCCTGCCCGCCCCCAGCACCGCGGCTCCTCCTGCCCCACAGCCAGCGGGCCGGGCCTGCGGCGGGCCCTCCCCAGCCCCCCGTGTGCTCGCGCCCCTCGGGCCTGCACGCTGCGCCCGCCGGGGCACGGGGACGCGCCTCGGCCCTGGGCACCGACAGACGCGTGTCCGCCCCACGCACACGGACACGGCTCTGCCCCGCGTGCACGGATGTGCCTCCGCCTGTTGCACACAGATACGCGTCTGCCTGTTGCACAGGGACCTGTGTCCACCTGGTGCATAAGGACATGCCTCGGCTGTGCACACAAACACGCGTCTGCCTGGTGCACACACACATGCCTTGGCCCTCTGCACACGGACATGCCTCCGCCTGTTGCACAAGGACACGCGTCTGCCTGTTGCACAGGGACACGCATCTGCCTGTTGCACATGCACATGTGTCCGCCTTGTGCATATGGACATGCCTCAGCCCTGCGCACACAGACATGCCTCCGCCTGTTGCACACGGACACGCATCTGCCTGTTGCACATGGACACACATCTGCCTGTAGCACAGGGACATGTCTCATGTGTCTGCCTGTTGCACAGGGACATGCGTCTGCCTGTTGCACAGGGACATGTCTCTGCCTGTTGCACATGCACACACGTCCGCCTGTTGCACACGGACATGCGTCCGCCTGTTGCACACGGACATGCATCAGCCCCATGCACAGGGACACGGCCGCACGCCTGCAGCACCGCGAGAGCAGCCCGGCACGCGGGAAGGGGCCCTGCCCCAGCCCGGCCCCCCCTTGGCCCCTCCGGCCCCCGGCAGCGGGGCAGCCCCCGCCGGCCCTCCCGGCCCTCCCGCCGCCGCCGCGGCGGAGGTAACAGCCGGTCTCGGCCCCTGCACCCCCTCCCCGCTCCCCCTCGGCCAGGAATAGCTCAATCCGCTCTAATCCCGGCCGGCAGCTCAGGGCTCCCCTCGCGCCGCCCCCCCCGGCAGCAGTGCTGCTGAGACCCGGCAGACTCGGTGCACCCGCCGCTGAGACCCGAGAACTCGGTGCACCCGCTGCTGAGACCCGACAACTCGGCGCACCCGCCGCTGAGACCTGGCAGACTCGGTGCACTCACTGCTGAGACCCGACAACTCGGTGCACCCGCCGCTGAGACCCGGCAACTCGCTGCACCTGCTGCTGAGACCCGGCAACTCGGTGCACCCGCCGCTGAGAGCTGACAACTCGCCGCACCCGCCGCCGTTACCTTGTGCGTGTCGAGCGCCTCGCGGTCCGGCGCGGGGCTGCTGGCGTCGAGGCTGCCGCTGGACGGCATGGCGCGGGGCGCGGCGGGACGGGGTTAAAAAAGAAAAATCCAGGGAAAAGCAGCCCCGCGGAGGCCGGCGGAGGGGAGGCGCTCCGCTGGGGGGGGGCAGCCCTCGCCCGCGCAGCCCCTGCGTCCGGGTGTCCGTGCGTCCGTCTGGGCGTCCGTGCGTCCGTCCCGCCGCCGCCTGCTCCTGCCACCTGCGAGGGAAGGGAGAGGGGGTGAGCGCCGGCCGCCCCGGCCCCCCCCCCCGGCACCGTTGCCATGGCAAACGCCGGCCGCGGCCGAGGATGCCGCCGCTGGCACCGCCGGCCGCTTCCAGAGCCTTCCAGCCCGGCACCTCCCCGCAGGTGCCGCGGCCCCCCCCGGCCCCCAACGCAGCCCCCGGGCCGCTCCCGGCAAACCCCGGCTCCAGACGCACTAAAAACAGCCAGGCCGCGCTCGGCACGCGGGAACGCGCCGGCGGTATCCCGCACCGGAGGGCCGGGGGGGCACAGTCCCGCGCGCCGGCACGGCATCGCCGCGAGCAGCTTACCTGCGGCGGCTGTACCGGGGCCTCCCCACCCAACACCCCCCCGGTTTTGCACGCACGCTTTGTGCACGCGCTTTTTGCACGCACGCTTTTTGCACGCACGCTTTCTGCATGCACTTTTTGCACGCCCTTTTTGCACGCACGCTTCTTGCACTTGCACGCTTCTCGGCCCGTCCTCGGGTGACCGCAGCCGCCGCGCTGCCCGCGGGAGGGTCGCCGCAGCCCTGGGGGGGGGGGACGCGCGAGGGACCCCGTCCAAGGCGCTCGCCCACGCCGCGCGCGGCGGTGGGCTCTTGCTGTCACCGCTTTGAGTCAGCGCCGCCCCCCGCGCCGGCAGCGCTCCGCGGCCCCCTCCCCAGCGCCGGCAGGGAGCCGGGGTGACTCAGAGGGGCCGGGAGCCGCGCCGTGAGTCACCGGCGCCCCCGCCGCCGCCCCGCGCGCGCCCTGACTCACCGCGGCCCCCCCGGCCGCCCCCCCGAGCGGCTGAGCCCCGCCGGCCCCCGGGACCCCCCAGCCGCCCCAGGCGACGCGCGGGGCCGGGGTCGAACCCACGGCGCGGCAGCCCCCGGCCCCGCTTTGCGGAGGGGACGGTGCAAAGCGCGGTGCGTCCCCCCCCCGTGGGGACGGCGGCGGGGCAGGATGGGACCGCGGCGGCAAGCGCGGCGGGGAGGGCGGCCGAAATCGGGCGCGAGTTTCTAATTGCGAGCGGCGTCGAGCACGGCACCGAAGGCAGCCGGGAGCTGCGGCTTCCCGCGGCGCGGGCGGCTCTTCCCGTGGCCCCGGGAGCCGGGAGCATCCCCATGGGACGCAGGGCCCAGGAGCATCCCCTGGGATGCAGGCCCCAGGAGCTGGGAGCATCCTGGCGGGATGCAGGGCCCAGGAGGCAGCACTACGGGATGCAGGGCCCAGGAGCCAGGAGCATCCCCGCGGGATGCAGGGCCTGGGAGCATTCCCACGGGATGCAGGGCCCGGGAGCCGGGAGCATCCCCATGGGACGCATGGCCGTGGCCCCGTGAGCATCCCAGTGGGATGCAGGGCCCAGGAGCTGGGAGCATCCCCGCAGGACGCAGGGCCCAGGAGCCGGGAGCATCCTGCGGGACGCAGGGCCCGGGAGCATCCCCGTGGGATGCAGGGCCGTGGCCCCGGGAGCTGGGAGCATCCTGGCAGGATGCAGGAGCCGGAAGCATTCCCGTGGGACGCAGGGCCCGGGAAGCAGTGCCGTGGGATGCAGGGCCCGGGAGCTGGGAGCATCCCGTGGGACGCGGGGCCTGGGAGCATCCCCGCGGGATGCAGGGCCCGGGAGCCTGGAGCATCCCTGCGGGGCCGCGGGAGCCGGGAGCATCCTGGCGGGACCCAGGGCCCGGGAGGCAGCGCCGCGGCCCCGCGCGCAGACGCACAGCCCTAAAACACCCAGGCGAAAGGGCAGCGGGAGCTGCGCCGTCCCCGCGCTCGCACCGACCGGCCCGGCGGGACCGTCCCAAACCCTCACGAACTCGGAGATTATTTAGGCAGCGCCGCCGCCGCCGCCAGCCCCCCGCGCCGCGCCGCGCACGGCCGCCCTCTATTTCCTCGAGGTGCTCTGGACATTTCGCTTTCACAAAAAGGCCCCGGCTAGGAAGTTTCGAGCTGACTCAGCACGGGAGGCTGCCGCACGCGCGGGGGGTTGCGGCGCGCGGGGAGGCCGGTGCCTCCGCTCGACCCCGGCCCCCGCGCTCGGCCCGGCCGCGCCGGCGGGTCGGGCGGTCCCGGCGTTCCCGGCGTTCCCGGCGTCCCGGCCGCCGCGCGCCCGGTGCGCCCGCCGCGGCGCGATCCAGCCGTGACGCCGGCGACGTCAGCCCGCGGGAAGAGGCGCGGAAAGAGGAACTGAGCGCAGGGGAGGATTTCATTCGCTCGCAGGTTCTCGCACACGCACGGGCGCGCGAGGGAGGGAAAAAAAGAGGGGGAAAAAAAAAAGAAAAAGGAAGAAAACGCCAAAGCGAGCCCCGCCGCCCCGAACCCGCCGCCCGGGAAGCCGCGGGGCGGCAGGGGGGCCGGCGCCGCTGCCCCTCCCTCCCCGCAGGGTCCGGGGGGGTCTGGGGGCTTGCGTGGGTGGGATTTTTTGGTGGTTTTTGCGACTGACCTGCTGCTTTTGGAAAGTTTAGGGTGGGGGACGCAGCGCGCCGGCCGACCTCAGCTCCCGGCACGGGCGGGCAGGACCCCCCCGGCGCCCCCTCCCCGGATTTTGTGCGCTGCCAGAGGGTCCCGCTGGATCCCGGCTCCGCTCCCCGGCGTTTCTGCAGGACAACATCCACTCCGGCGAGTTTCCCGCGGGAAAGCAGCTTCCCCGTCGCGCTGCCGCGGCCGAGCTCCCGCGCTGACCCCGGCGCAGCCGTGCTCCCCCGGCACGGCGAGTGCTCCGAGCCGAAAAGCAAGGCGGGAAAAAAAAAGGGAAAAGCGGGAGACCCGACCAGCGCTTGCAGTCCTCGCCCGCAGCCGGGAAGGCGCGAGCTGGCAGCGGTAGCACCGGCGATGGCCCGTGTCCCGGGGAAGGTGCCACGGCGGTGGGGATGCCCTGCATCCCGGGAAGGTGCCACAACCAGTGGGGATGCCCTGTATCCCATGGAAGTGGCCCGATGCCCCGTGTCCCGGGGAAGGGACCACAGTGCTGGGGATGCCCTGCATCCCAGCAAGATGCCATGGCCAGTGGGGATGCCCTGCATCCCGGGAAGATGCCACAACCAGTGGGGATGCCCTGTATCCCAGGAAGATGCCACAACCGGTGGGGATGCCCTGCATCCCAGGGAAGTGGCCTGATGTCCCCTGTCCCAGGGAAGGTGCCATGGCCAGTGGGGATGCCCTGCATCCCAGGGAAGTGGCCTGATGCCCTGCATCCTGGGGAAGGGACCACAATGCTGGGGATGCCCTGCATCCCAGGAAGATGCCACGGCCGGCAGGGATGCCCGGCACCCCAGGGAACTGGCTCGATGCCCCGTGTCCCAGAGAAGGTGCCATGGCAGTGGGGATGCCCTGCATCCCGGGAAGATGCCACAACCGGTGGGGATGCCCTGCACCCCAGGGAACTGGCTCGATGCCCCGTGTCCCAGGGAAGAGATCGCAGCCGGTGGGGATGCCCTGCATCCCGGGAAGATGCCATGGCCAGTGGGGATGCCCTGCACCCCAGGGAAGCGGCCCGATGCCCCATGTCCCAGGGAAGGTGCTGCGGCCGATGGCAATGCCCTGCATCCCGGGAAGATGCCATGGCCAGTGGGGATGCCCCGCACCCCGGGGAAGTGGCCTGATGCCCCGTGTCCCAGGGCAGGTGCTGCAGCTGGCGGCAATGCCCTGCATCCCAGGAAAGCGGCCCAATGCCCCCTGTCCCAGGGCAGGGACGACAGTGCTGGGGATGCCCTGCACCCCAGGAAGATGCCAAGGCAATGGGGATGCCCTGCTCCCCAGGGAAGTGGCCCGATGCCCCGTGTCCCAGGGAAGGGAGCACAGCAGTGGGGATGACCTGCATCTCAGGGAAGTGGCCTGATGTGCCCCGTCCCAGGGAAGGTGCCGCGGCCGGCGGCGATGCCCTGCACCCCAGGGAAGGGGCCTGATGCCCCGCGTCCCAGGAAAGGGAGCACAGCAGTGGGGGAAGTGGCCTGATGTGCCCCGTCCTAGGGAAGGTGCCGCGGCTGGCGGCGATGCCCTGCACCCCAGGAAGGTGCCGTGGCCGGTGGGGATGCCCCGCACCCCGGGGAAGGGGCCCGGTGCCCCGCGTCCCAGGAAAGGGACCGCGGCCGGCGGCGCTGCCCCGCGTCCCGGCGCAGGGCCCACGTCGGGCGGCGCTGCCCCGCGTCCCGGGCAGAGGGACCCGGCGGCGCGGCGCGGCGCGGCGGGGCAGGGAACGGGGCCGGGCCCGGGGCCCCGCGCTGCGGGGAGGCGGCGCGGCGCTGCCCCGCGGCCCGCGCGGGGGCCCGAGGCGGCGCCGCCGCCGCCGCCGCGTCCCGGAGCGGTCGGTCGGCGGCGGCGCCCCGGGGAGAGGCCGCGGCGGCGGCGGTGCCCTTCAGCAGCGCGGATGCGGCGCCGTCAAGGACACGTCCGCGCCGCGGCCCGCCGACCCCCGCCCGGGCCGGGCCCCCCCGCGCCGCCGCCCCGCCGGGCCCGGGGGCGCCGCCGCCGCACGGGGCGGGGGGGGAAGGGGGGGCGCTCCGTGCGCGGCGGCGGGAGGCGGAGGAGGAGGAGGAGGAGGAGGAGGAGGAGGAGGAGGAGGGTCATGCCAGGCTGCCATGTTTTCCTGCTCCGCCGCCGTGCCCTCCCTGCCAGCGGCGGGGGCGCGCGGAGCGGGGGCGGCCCGCCCCGTCGGGAGGCGCCGCCGAGCGCGCACGGCCCGGCGCGCTGCCGGGGGGGGGGGGGGCGGCCGCGGTGCCGGGGCGGGGGGGGGGATCGGTCCGGGCGCCGCGGGGCTCTGCCCGCCGTCGGGGGGCCGCGCCGCCGCCCCGGCGCGGGGGCGGCCGGGCAGGGCAGAGCGGGGCCGGGCCGCGGGCGCCGTTACCTGGGCCGGTGCGGGCCCGGCGCGCCGAGCCGAGCCGCCGCCGCCGCCGCTGCTGCGCCGCCCGGCGAGGCCTCCTCCCGCAGCGCCGCCGCCTCCACTGCAGCACCGACCGCCCGCCCCGCGCCGAGCCGCGCCGCGCCGCGCCGAGCCGCGCGCGCGGTCCTAGCGCCCGCACGCCGCCGCCGCCTCCACTGCAGCACCGCACCGCCCGCCCCGCGCCGCGCGGTCCTAGCGCCCGCCCGCCCGCCGCCGCCGCCGCCGCCGCTGCCGCTTCCACTGCAGCACCGCGCCGCCCGCTCCCGGCGCCCGCGCGGTCCTAGCGCCCGCACGCCGCCGACACTGCAGCACCGGGCCGCGCTGCCCGCCCCGCGCCGCGCCGCCCGGTCCTAGCGCCCGCCCCGTCCCAGCGCCCGCCCGGCCAGGCCTCCCCTGCAGCACCGGGCCGCGCCGCCCGCCCCGCGCCGCCCGGTCCTAGCGCCCGCCCACGGCCTCTGCTGCCGTGCCGTGCCGAGCCAAGCCACGCCGTGCCGTGCCAAGCCATGCCAGGCCAAGCCAAGCCAAGCCGTGCCAAACCAAGCCATGCCAGGCCAAGCCAAGCCGTGCTGGGCCATGCCAAACCAAGCTGCACCGTGTCAAGCCAAGCCAAACCATGGCGGGCCATGCCAAGCCATACCGTGCCAAACCAAGCCGCGCTGGGCCATGCCAAACCAAGATGCACTGTGCCAAGCCAAGCCAAGCCATGCCACGCCAAGCCGTGCCGGGCCACGCCAAGCCTTGCCGGGCCAAGCCAAGCCACACTGGGCCATGCCAAACCAAGCCATGCCATGCCAAGCCAAGCCAAGCTGTGCTATGCCAAGCCACACCGGGCCATGCCAAACCAAGCTGTGCCAAGCCAAGCCAAGCCAAGCCACGCCAAGCCACGCCAGGCCATGCCAAGCAGTGCCCATGCAGGCTGGGCCAAGCTGGGCCGTGCAGGGTGTGCCGTGCATGGCAGTGCCAAGCTGAGCAGTGCCGTGCCGTGCCGAGTCGGTGGAAAAGCCCTGAGCCAAGCAGCTCTGTGAGATATCGGGCCACGCCGTGCCGTGCCGTGCCGTGTGCACCTGCCCCGCACCTTGCACGGCGCATCCGCCGGCGCCCTGCCGCCGGGATGCACCCCGCGCTCTCCGCAGCGAGGCACTGCCCGCGCTGCACACCCCTGCCCTGCGCCGGGCACCCCGCGAGTGCCGGAGGAGCCCGGCGCGCGCTCGCGTTCGCAGGGGCACCCCAGGGCCCGCGCCTCCTCCGGGCGCGCTTTTCCTCCGAGGCGCTCGGGATGGAAACTCCTCGCGCGGCTCAAAGCCGGGTAACGGGCGTAAACGCGCCGTGAAGGCTCGGGGAGCAGGGGCTGAATAAGAGGCGTCATCAATTAGGATGGCGTTAAGTCTTGTGATTCGTAAACACGTGTGGGCTTTCTCAGGGGCTGATTCACAGCGGTGCAGCGCGGGCGGCACCGGGCAGCGGGCAGCGAGCAGCTCCCTCGCCGCCGGCTCCCCTGGCCAGGGCTCCTTGCAGCTTTTTTTGCAAATAGGCGCCAGTAATTTGCAGCGCTTTGCACCCCCCGGGGAGGGGGGGGTCACCCCGGAGCCCCTCGGTGCCCCGCGTCCCGCTCGCTCCCGGGGTGGGCGTCGGGCTCGTGCAGCGAGCGGGGAGCCCGGCTCGTGTTCGGTGCTGGAAGGCGCCTAGCGCACATGGGGGCACTGTAAAATAAGACATTAATTAATAATAATAATTAATGCGACGTTCCCCAGGCTTCGTGCAAACGCCAGCACGATCGCAGCCGCCGCGCACGCTCTGCCCCGGCCCCCCGGGCCCGGCCGCCGCGCTGCAGCAATCGCTGCCGTGCAAAGCCCACGCGCCGCCCGTCCGCATTTTGCATTTATTTCCCCCAAAAGCACGTGCGTCCTTCCCGGCCGGTGCCCGCCGCAGCGTGCCCGGGTTCGCCCCCGGCGCGGCTCCCGCCCGGCTCCCCGGGTCCACGCCGACCGCCGCTGCTCGGAAACGCGCTTCCTCGGGGGCTCCGGTTCTCACTTTGGCAGAAAATGGGAAGTGAAGGGCTTTTTTCTTTCCCCTCCGGATTGCTGCCGCTGTTTTTCTCGCGATTTCTGCGGAAGTTAATTTGGAGAGAAATAGGATTTTGCTCCCCGCGCACACAAGCGGCGTCATAAGGTGTTATCTGTTAATTGGGTGACGTTACCAGACGTGCGCTCGACACAAGGCGGGGGGGAAAAAAAGGCAAGTTTATTTAGAAATAATTGGCACTTTTAGCTCATTTACTAGAAGAAAGGAAGTGCCGTGGGCAGCGAGCCGGCCAGCAGCTTCGCCCCGCGGCGCGGAGGCGCGAGCAGCACTGCCACCCCCCCCGCCCCACTGCAGCTCTCGGTCAGGGGGTGACAAATAAAGGCCGTATTGAACATTTGCAACATGTGCAATATTGCAATATTTTTGGAAAACGAGCCGGGTTTGGGCCCCAGCCCCAGCGGCAGGTCGGGGCCCGGGCGGCCCCGGGGCAGCACAGCTGGCGCACAGCTGGTCCCGGGGTGCTGGTGCCGCCGGGGTGGTCGGACGCTTTCCGTCCAGGCGGCTCCCGGCCCGGCAGAAGGCTTCGCCCCGTGCTCCCGCTGCTGCTGCTGGCAGCTTTCGGGATGGAAAACACGGCTCTTCAGAAAAACGCAACTTTTTTCTGTTCTGACTCCCTTTATTTAAAAGGAAAAGTCGATGGGAAAAGCATTCGCTGGGTTTTCCCGCTGCTTCCCGTCGAGCTGCAGCGCAGGGGCTGATGTAGGATGGGCTCCGGCGGCGTGGGGCATCCCGCACCGGGAACGCCGCGGGAAGGAGCATCGCGGGAATGCCATAGGAAGGAGCATCGCGGGAATGCTGCGGGAACACCGCAGGACGGAGCATCATGGGATGGAGCATTGCGGGAACAACGTGGGAATGCTGCGGGAAAAAGCATCGCGGGAACGCCACGGGAAGACTGTGGGAAGGAACATCGCGGGATGGAGCATCGTGGGAACGCCATGGGAACGCCGCGGGAAGGAGCGTCCCGGCATTTCGCGGCGGTCGCAGCCCGGGGAGAGCAGCCCGGGGTGGGCGGGCGGGCGCTGGAGCGTGCCGCGTCTCGAGGCAGCGCGGGTGCCCACGGGCCAACGCGCACATCCTGCCGCCGCCCTCCGAAAGCGCCGGGGGCAGGAAGCCGCGGCGGGGGCTGCCGGGCCGGGGGCTGCATGGCTGCACGGGCGCTGCAGGGCTGCACCGGGGGCTGCACCGGGGGCTGCAGGGCTGGGGGCTGCAGGGCTGCACTGGGGGCTGCAGGGCTGCGCTGGGGGCTCCCGCTCCCGGGCGAGCAGCTCCATTTGGGCTAATGGGGGCAATTACCCCCCTCTAAATCTCCCGGTGACAGCGGGGGTCAGGGCTGGCGGCAGGAGGGCAGCAGGCTCCTGCGAGGAGTATCCGAAGCGCCGTAAATCTCCGGCCCCGCCGGTGGTGCAGCGCCGGGAGCGAGCCGGGACAAGCCGGGATGAGCCAAGCCGAGCCGCCAGCACCCTCCGCAGCCAGGTGCCGGGTTGTCACCGTTGTTTATGGCCTGCAGCGGTGCTGGCCGGGCGTTAACGGCCCCGCTGCAGGTGTGGGAGGAGGCGGCGGGGCAGGAGGCTGGTGCCAGCTTGGCTGGGTGGCGGGTGTATCCCGCTGTGCACCTGGAGGGTGACGGCACGCCGCCGCTTCCCCTCGCCCGCCCGGCGCATCGCAGCCCGAGCCGAGCCGGAGCCTGTGCCCTGCCCCAGCGCCGCGCCGTGCCGATGCGCCCGCCGCCCTCTCCCACCCAATGCACCGATGCACCCGCCGCCCTCTCCCACGCGGTGCACTGATGCATCCGCTGCTCTCTCGCACCCACTGCCCTGACACACCTGCTGCCTTTTTCCACCCGCTGCACCAGTGCACCCGCCACCCTCTCCCACGTGGTGCACCCACCACCCTCGCACCCAGTGCACCGATGCACCCGCCGCCCTCTCCTGCCCAATGCACCCGCTGCCCTCTCCCACCCAATGCACTGATGCACCCACCACCCTCTCCCACACAGTGCCCGCTCTGTGCCGGTGTGGAGGGCACGATCCCAGCCCCGATGCCGTGCGGGGTGCGTGCCATGCCATGCCGGCCCGTCCAGGGCACGGGCTGCCGGGAGCAGCATGGGCACGTGGCCGGCGGTGCGGGTGGCCCCGCGCCATGCAGCAGCGCAGCCGACACCAGCCGCCTCTGCGCATCCGTCCCGCCCGGCAGCCTGTCCCCGTCCCGTCCCCACTTTGCAGGGCGGCTGCCTCCGGGGTTCGGGTGCAGGGACCGGTGTTGCTGGTCTCCCCGAGAGGCTGGGAGCCAAATGCAGACAGTGACACCGGGCAGCAGCAGAGCCAGAGCCACCGCGAGCGCCTACATCTCGCCTGCACCGCGGTGGCAACAGGGCCACGGCTCCCTTGCGGTGCTGTTCTTGCCACGGCCCTTTTCCCTCGGTTTAAAGCCTTTTCCATGGCTCCCCCCCGTTCCCAGGGTCCGAGTCCCCATCTGCAGCTGTCGCCGCACCAGGATTTATTATCCCGACAGCGGCTCTGCCTCCATCTTCCCCCTGGTTTCCTCCCCCTCGGTCCCGAGCAGCGAGGCTGCAGCGAGGTGCACGGAGCTGTGGCTGCATCCAGAGATTTTCCACAGGGAGCTGGGCCAGGCCATTCCCCGCCGCGTGCCCGGGAGCACCGATGTGGCCTGGGCGCCTCGTCTGCCGCTTCGGGACGGCGAAGGCTGCAAACGCCGGGCCCTGCACCTGCTTTGCGCGGGCATTTGCACCCACCGTGGTGCCGCTGCTTTTTTGCACCGCAGGGCACGATCCATCCCGCGGCGTCCGGCGGTGCCGGGCCGGGGGGAAGCGAGCGGGGCCGGCGGTGCCCCCGCGGCCCCCTCGCCCCGATCCCCCGCGGCCGGCAGCCCCGCGTGCGCCTGACCTTGTTTCCGCGGCGGATGCCTCGGCGTTATGTAATTGCTGCTGAATTTCTGAATAAACATTCGGGGGAAATATCTGCCGACGCGCGCTGCCGCCTCAGCCAGCGCTGCACCGAGACGGCCCGGCCGCTGCTGCCGGCACCCTGACCGCAGGGGCCCGGGGGCTGCAGGGGGGCTGCCCCCCATGCTCGCTGCAGCCCTGCGCCCCCCAGGTCCCAGCAAGGAGGGTCCCGAGCAGCCCAAAATGCACCGGCAGCGCGGGTGGCACAGGGCACGTGGCGGTGGCCTGTCCCCGAAGGCAGGGATGGGGACCGGGCAGGAGTGAGCTCGGCTCAACATGTGCACCTGTGTGCGTGCATGCACGCGTGCATGTGCGTGTCACAGGGCAGTGCATGCACGTGCCTGTGTCTGCATGCGTGTGCATGCGCGTGAGATGCAGGGCAGTGTGTGCATGCGTGCAACAGCTCTGTGCGTGTAACGTGTGTGTGTCAGGGCAGTGCGTGTGTGCGTGCGCGTGTAACATGGCACGGCATGCGTGTGCATTCACGTGCATGCGTGTGCATGCGTGTGCGAGCTGCTGCTCGCGTGTAGCAGCTGTGCGTGCGTGTGGGAGACACGTGTGCGGTGAGTCAGCGCCTGCGCCCGTGCGGGGATGCTGATGCGCGGGGCCGCGGGACCGCCGGGAACCGGCTTCTGGATGATATCAAACGCAACATCAAAGCCGGCTGGCTCGCCTTCGCCTTCGCCTTTCCTCTTTCCATAATTCACTTAGGTGTTTCCATGACGTCTCTGGAGCTGCGCGCGAGCGCGAGCAGCCGCTGCCGGCAGCCGGGGGGGCTCTGCCTGCCCGCGGAGATGGGCAAGGCTGCGGCCCCCCGCGCTGCGTGCCTGCGCCCAGCCGGGCTGCGCCGAGCTGCACCGAGCCAGGCTGTACTGAGCTGTGCCAAGCTGCACTGAGCCAAGCTGTGCTGAGCCATGCATAGCCATGCCGAGCTGCACCGAGCCAGGCTGGGCTGAGCTGTGCTGAGCTGCACTGAGCTGGGCTGTGCCAAGCTGTGCTGAGCTGCACTGAGCCGGGCTGTGCTGAGCCATGCACAGCCATGCCAAGCTGCACCAAGCCAGGCTGAGCTGCACCAAGCCATGCTGTGCCAAGCCATGCTAAGCTGCAGTGAGCTGTGCCACGCCGAGCCGTGCCAAGCTGCGCTGAGCTGAGTTGCACCGAGCTGGGCTGTGCTGAGCCATGCCGAGCTGTGCCAAGCTGCACTGAGCCAGGCTGTGCTAAGCTGTGTCTAGCTGCACCGAGCCGGGCTGTGCTGGGCCGTGCCAAGCCATGCCAAGCTGCGCTGAGCCATGTTGAGCTGTGCCAAGCTGCACCGAGCCGGGCTGTGCTGAGCCATGCTGAGCCGTGCCAAGCTGCGCTGAGCTGCACCGAGCCATGCTGTGCCGAGCCAGGCTGCAATGCACCGAGCTGGGCCCTGCCGCGCTGCGGGCGGGCGGGCGGCAGGTGCCGGGGACGTTGGCAGGTGCCCGCGGCCCCGGGGGCCGTGCCAGCACCGGTGCCCCCGCCGCGCCCCGCGCCCCTCCCGCTGTGTTTGCCCTGCGACGCGGCGCCGATAACCCCGGCGGGCGCCCGGGCCTCCCTCATCAATCATTAATGCTGCGCAGGGAGGAGGAGGAGGAGGCCCGGGGGAGGAAGGGCCCCGCGCTGCATCACGGCTCGCGGTGGTGGAGGAATTGATTTTTTCGGAGCCGGGGCGGCTGACGCAGCCCGGGGCTGCTGCGCGGTGCAGCCGGTGCGCAGGCCTGCAGCCACCCCCAGCACCCAAGTCCACACACAGCACCTGTGTCCATGCATAGCACCTTCATCCAGACTCAGCACCTTCATCCATGCACGGCACCCACCTCCATGCCCAGCACCCATGTCCATGCACAGCACCCGCATCCATGCACAGCACCTATACACCCCCCCCCCCACCCATGCCCATGCCCAGCACCCACCTCCACATCCAGCACCCACGTCTCCCCTCAGGGGGCCCGGGGCAGGCGGGGGACCTGTCCCAGCTGCCTCCGGTGGCAGTGGGGACCCTCGGGGACCCCCGGTCTGTGACAGTCCCTGGGGAGGTGCCCTGCACCGTGGCAGCCTGGGGCCGGGGTGCCCTGTGCGGGTTTCGGGGTGCTCAGCCCCCCTCCCGGAGCCCCCCGCACCCCTTCCCAGCCGCGCTGGTCTGCAGCAGCGACTTCCCATCGAAACCGTTTCCCTCGCTCGTGTCCGGCTCCTCCGCTCTTCCCTTTCACGTGCTCAGCAGCCAAGACGCCCCGGAGGGATAAGACGAATTTATTGAATATTTGGCAGATGACAGAACATGGCTTCCAGTTTACAGCTTTGCATCAGACGCGGTGCCGACGCCGACAGGGGCTCGAGCGGCGTTCGGTTGTGAAGCGCTCACGCGGACGCCCGCACCCGCTGCCGAATGCACCCGGGGTCGCACATGCACACGCGTGCACACGCGTGCACACATGTGCACACGTATGCACACACGCGACGCCCGGTTTCCCCGGCCAGGAGCCTTTGGCAACTGCAAAAAATCCCCAAACACACAGCCAGGCGCAGCCGTTTGCAACGCGCCCGCTCGGAAATGGCCGTTCCCACCCTGAAAGCAGGATAAACCCCATGGAAAAACACGGCCGAGCGGAGGAAGGAGGCGGTTTCACAAAAAAAACGCATTTTAAGCATTTCTGGTGTGCTAATATGCATTTTGGGTCTACATTCGTAATCAAAGCACACGTCCCCGGGATTTTCCTTCTAGCGGGCACTCGCCCCCCGGCCTCGCCGCCCTTCGCTCGCCACCGTTCCTACTGCAGTCTGACCAAAATTAACCATTGCAAAAAAAAAAGAAAGCAAATTTGAAAGGAAGGCGGCTAGCTGGGGTTGTTGTTTTTTTTACGGGCAGCTTCCCGGTGCCGCGGGGGAGAGGTGACCCTGTGGGAGCCGGGCAGGGATGCCGAATGCAGCAGCTCCGGCTGAGCGCGGCACCGGGCGCACGGGACACGCTCTCTGCCTTGCACTCACCCCCACACGCATGCACACACATGCACATGCATTGCACACGCACGCACATGCATGCACACACATGCACTGCACACGCATTGCACACTCCACGGGCGCCCTGCCGTGCTCCTCCCGGGGGCTTAAGGCGATTGCTCCAAAGGCAAACAACAGCTCATAAGCAGTTTCCAAAATTAACCAGAAGCAAGCGAGGGGCTGTTTTTTTCCCCCTGCACAATGTCACGGCATGTCACCAAAGGAAGGGCCTGGGTGACGTGCACCAGCGTCTCCTCCGCCCAAGGCGGCCGGCCGAGGGGGACAGCTGCACCAACGCTCCCCAGCTCCTCTCCTCCCTGCTGCTCCTTGCAAGGTGCGTTTTAATTACCAGATGCATTTTAATTGCAAGGTGCGTTTTACTTGCAAGGTGCATTTTACTTGCAAGGTGCCCGTGGGAAAGGGCTCTGCAAGCCACGCCGGCGTGAGGGTGGCGCAGATTTGTTCTGCTCCAGCGACAGCCCGTTAAAATCACGCCATCCTCCCAGTACAAGCCGACGAGCTGGGCTTAGGGGGTAGCTCGACACCAACCCGCAGGCCCCATCATTACAGTAACACAAAGCATCTGCTGAACCGCTTTGCGGGCTGAAATAAATGGCACGGTGGGTGAGGTAATGCAGAGCCATGGCGTGTGGGGTCACGTTTAACACACACCCCCCGTATCCCGGCGGCGTCTGTAAAAACCCCATGGATCCCATCAAGTTTTATGGACGAAGAGCAGATGCCGGGCGCTCTGCAGAAGGGAGAGCTTCCGCCGCGCCGGGGGACCTGCCGCTTTGCTCAAGGGCCCTCGGTGGGAACGGAGCCACGGCGAGCACGAGCCGCAGACCTCAGCGGGACGAAGCCCTGAGCGACCTGCTCCAGCAGAGCCCTGCTCTGCCCGGGGGGCCGGACAGGCACCTCCTGAGCATCCTTCCCGCCTGCATCGCCCTGCGGATTGGGGACACCCTCCCTGGACCACACCGATGCCTCCTCCCCTCCCAAGGGTGTTTCCATCACATCTCCTGCCTCTGAACACCAGGTCAACCGTACGGGTGACAGTGGAGGTGGGGACCTGCTGCAGACCCTGTGCTGTTGGCCATCGCGTTTGAGCAGCTCTATCTTGACCTATCTGAGACGGAGCTGGACCACAGGGACGTGCATCTGCCTCCAGCAGCAGTGGTGGAGGTGACACTCGCGGGAGGAGGTTCGGCCTCATGTTGGGAGAATGGTGGTAGCAAAAGCGAGAAGGGAAAGTAACAGGGTGAGTAATAACAGAAAAGAGGAGCAAATGCAACGCTTCGCTGTGAATCTGGGTTTTGGGCCACGCTGTGCTGTTCCTGACGGCTCCAGAAGATGTGTCCATGCCCTCGCGCCAGGCCTGATCCCGGTCCGGGCAGTCAGGGACACCAGGCCCTGGCACCCCTCAGGTACCCCCGTCCTTCTGCACCTCCACGTGGGAACGGGAGGAGGGGAAGACTTCCAGCTCACCACGTCACGTACCGCCCGCGCTCTCCTAGCACCCACCGAGTCCTGCTCCGCTTCAGACTCACGGCCTGCTGCACGGACGCTCTCACGAGCTTCGGCTTCGCTTACAGACATCAAACCCTGGAGGACATCTGCGGCCAGCCTCGGGGGCACCCGGCTGGGAAACCCGCGGGGCCGCCACGACCGTACGGGAAAGGACCCAACGGTTGCACAGACCCAACACCTCCAAGCGCCGACGGTCTTCTTCACTGCACCAGCAGGTCCCTGAGCACGGCCATGAGCAAAACACTCTCAAGTGCGTCCTGAACGCTCTCTTAAGCATCCCAAAACACGCTCATCCTGGATCCGCACAGCCACAACCAAGGGAGCTGCTGGTACTAATTCAGCTGATTCAACTGAAAGTCTACCAAGACGACCACGAAACCGTCCAAGTCCCCACAAGTGCACTGCGTTTGGCAGCCCAAAGCTAACACGCTGATCCAGGTTATCATCACTTCTCTCTCCTTCTTGACAGCTCATTCACAATATTTATATTCGACTAAATCTGTGGCCACCATGTATGTTTATTTTTTCTCTCCCAAAGGGCTGTAGGTACCTAACGAGCACTTTCCGCCAAGAACCAATGCAGCATATCGGTTCAGACAGGAAGAAAAGCTGAGAGTTGGTTTCAGGGTTTATCACTCCTTTCCATTCATCACCCTTGATAAATATTTATAGATGCATTAGGGCACTCAGCTTCTTCCACTAAAAATAACATTCCTAAGCACCAAGAAAAAAAAAGTCACTAGTGATTGGAACTGATTACAATGTTTTCTAAATAGCTATAAAACTGGAGCCTAGCAAGGACCCAGAGTGGTGAGCTTCTAACCTCAGACTACACAACTTTTTTATTTCTCTGAATTTTAAACAAAACCGAACGTGACTCTCGAAAATGAATGCACGGATGCTAAGCTAAGCCTAGCAGTGGCCGTCCCTGAATTCCCTGCTTGCAGAGGGAAGTTTTTTAACAGTCTGAAGAGAAGTGTAGAGGCAGGAACCCCCAGGAGGCATCCACCCAGGCTTCGCGGCCCGTAATTACGGCTGCTCCTCCTCTCGTGATGCATTCCTCTACCCTTGACATGCCCTGTCATTTACTCTCTGAATGACACGCAACATCAAACACTATGGCAACCAAACAGTAATAGACAGCGTGGTATTTTTAGAAGGTGTGCTCTTTTCGAAGGATCTGTACTCATAACGCCCTTTGCATTACACGCACAAAAACGCAGAAGGGTCTAACGCCGGTTTTTCATGCATACCGAGGGTCAGGAGCCAGGAGGAAACCACCAGCGTGTGATGCGATCATGACACCATTTGGTAGGAAATTAAAAAAAAAAGACCGGTGCGCTTTACACGAGCTGGGAGTGTTATCTTTCCTCTTGGTTTTAACCTCCCATAAGTTGCTGAGTCCGATGGGGCCTTGTCGGATCACCGTTAGTAAACACATTTAGGAAAATAGTACATGCAATAACCTAAGAGGCGGACGCCCGCAGAGAAAGCCCTCCAGCCGGCGAGGAGCGGGCTGCGTCTATCGGCAGGTGGTTGCGATCTGTCACGGTTGCACGATGGTGGATGGATCGGCGGAGACGTGCCTCTTCCCAAGGCCGCGGAGACGTTTTTCCGAACACGAGCTCGCTGCGCGCCCCTGCGTGCCTGCGCCGCTGCAAACACAACGCGCGGTGAGCGACGGGACCCGCCGAGCCGGGGCCTCCCGAACCTCCCGGCTGGCACCGAGATTCCCGGTGCGGTGCCAATTCCCACCGCGGTTGGGCTTGTCCAGGAGGAGCGAGGTCCAGGAGGACGTATGGTGGTCATCCACCCAAGGTCCTTTGCAAAGGAGAAAACCAGGGCGGGCATCCCGGGAGAAGCGCTGCCCTTTCGAGGTGGTTAGAAAGGGGGTTTCTTTCACAGACTTGCCTTTTTTTGACTTTCTGGAGCATAAAGAAACCCTGACACAAGTTTCTCTCTCGTATTTCTTCAGTTGTCTCTAATTTAGTGCTCATTGGGTCCAGCCCTCGCCTTTGGTGGAGGCTCTGCTGGACTTTTCGGAGGACACTGAGCTTCTCATCTTCAAACCAGTGGTTCAGGGGCGAACGCTGTCAAAGACCCCCTTTTCTCCAAACTCTTATCTGGCCATTAGCGCTAAAGGGATGTTAACAGAAAGCCACACATAGCCAGTGCAAACAGCTCTCCGGGGCTACCTTCGTCCCTAATGGTATAATTTTACTCCTTCTTGAGTTACCAGATTGTTTCCCAGCCTGGGCAAGACTTGAATTTCGTATGTAAAAACTCTCAAACCACTCTCAGGTTATCTCCGTCCATCAGCGAAGTGGCAGGGAGGCAGAAAGGGCAAAAGCCCTGGTTTTCTCCTTTGCAAATCACCTTTAGAGGACGACTGTGCCAGTTTTATCACGGAAAATTGTGTTTTACATATATCACGGCTAATGAATCTGGCTCACTATTGACTTGGTAACCGGTAATTTAAAGAGGAAAGTCTGTTTCTCCTGTCCGGTTTCTACAACTAACCAATCTACTGACTTCAAGTGCAATAGAAAAAAACCTTGAAAGAACGGTCCTCTCGCTCCCGCTCCCTTTCTGGCTAATTCAGCGTGTGCCTATGCTGTGTTTTTCGACCACACGGACCCTCCCTCGTCCCGTTGGAAATGGTGAAAGATCACCATTGTGGCTACGACAAATATCATGCGAGCGGATCAAAGCGCGGAAACCCGAGCCAGCGCCCTCCTACGGGCTTTTCCCACGGGCACCGATAGGGATCTCGCTCGGGTTCCTCGGCCGCATTGTCACCGCGGGGCTGCCGCTTTCTCCGCTAACCCCGTCCCATGCTCTCCCACCACCTGTTTGTCTGTCCATCTGCTGTGCCTTATTATAACTTAAGCTGCAGGCTCTTTAAGGGTAGAGATTGTATTTTTAGTACATCTGGATAGTGTCCATCACAATAGGGTCCTATTTCCCGACTGAGGCCTCTCGGTAGAAAAGTAACGCTTATAAAACGAGCGATAACATTGGAAATGCCATTCTCACCGAAGTGAGTGATGTGTCCCCACCGACCGCAATAGCAGAATCGGGTCTTCATAACTCAACGCTATTTTGAAAGCTTGTGGAGGAAGTGACAGGCAGGGAATGTCCCTCATCTCGCACACAAATAGAAAGGACGCTGGCAGCAGGCTACCCGGCACCCGGTCATACGCGTTACAGCGACGGGTACCGAGGAGGGCTGCTGTAAACGTGAAGAAAGAAGATACCCATACTTACTTGAACTACTGTACAGTCTGTGGTCTTCTATCTAACCTGTAATATAGGGGAAAAGAAAGATTTATGAAGTAGGTAATTTTGTTTCTTGTAAAATCAAAAATCTAACCCCCCCATGTCTTATTGCTCTAATGAGTACCTCTCTTTTCAGGACTGCAAACAGCTTTACAGGCATTTGGATAAATCTCAAGTCCGAGAGATACAAGGTAGATTAAAGAAGAGTTCCTCACCATACATGATCACAGGATTATAGAATAGTTGAGGTGGGAAGGGACCTCTTATCTAGTCCAACCCCCCTGCTCAAGGCAGAGTCAACTGGAGCAGGTTGCCCTGGACCGTGTCCAGTTGGGTTTTGAGTATCTCCAGGGATGGAGACTCCACAACCTCTCTGGGCAACTTGTTCCAGTGCTTGGCCACCTTCACCACAAAAAAGTTTCTTTTTTGTGCTCGTTGTTTCTTGTCTTTTTACTGGGCACCACTGAGACAGTCTAGCTACGTCTTCTTTACTCCCTCCCATCAGATATTTATACACACTGGTAAGATCCCCCTGAGCCTTCTCTTCTCCAGGTTGAGCAGTCACAGCTCTTTCAGCCTCTCCTCGTATGAGAGATGCTCCAGTAGCTCCATGTCTCTCTTGTACTGGACCCAGCACTCCAGGTGTGGCTTCACCAGGGCTGAGGATCACCTCCCTCCACCTGCGGGCAGCCTCATGCAGCCCAGGACACCACTGGTCCTATCCCAGTGGGACCCTTGACCAAGGAGCAATGTTTGGCACGTGTGTGAACAAGGATCCCTGTATTAATTTCCAGATTTCTGGGAGGGGTAGCACAAACAGGCAGCGGAGGCTGGCTGAACCGCAATGGAGTGATGCCTAATGTGATCAGATGGATGGAGCTTTGTCAGCTCCTCTGTGCTCTTCTAGGCCTGAAAACCCGTGTAGACAACTTCTCTTAAGATGCTGCCTAATTTGTAATCGTAATCACAGAAGACACAGCCAATTTGGAGTCTTCCTGAATGATTTCATCCTATTAAAATAGTACAATGTCATTGCAGTATCAAACGCATGAACACAAGCCTCCCCAGAGGCAGTGGGAGTCTGGGGGAAGAAACCTGTGAGCTGGATTAATGGGGACACGCAGACCTCCGAAATAACTTTGTGAAGAAACTCGTGTGGAAGCCAACGGGTACCGCTGTCCTCAAGAAACACATTGTAAGGGCAAGGCTTTGCGAGGACCTGCATCTCCCTCGTCCTTCACGCTGATGCAGAAATTTTGAAAGATACAGGCTACATGAAGGGGTGGTGTAAAGGCAGGTCGCTAATGTCCGGCATGGGGGACCCAGCAACTATACCAATATCACATTGAGAAAAGCAGTGAGAAAGATGGGGCTGATATTAGAGAGGACCTAATTGTTCTTCACGTCCGTTCTGGAGAGGGGCAGAAGTAACGGGCTTACACCGCAGCAAGGGAGAGCCTTCCTGAGATGGGGACATGAATGCAGTTGCTGCAAAAAAATAAAATCAGGGCAGCTAGAGCTCATCACGAGCACTTGGCACTGCTGCCCAAAACCCTCCCACCCCATGTAGCTGCAGCATCTGTAGCGTTCATCAGCCCGGGGTATAGCTTGATGCTGAACCCAGAGACTCATCTCCACGTGTGCTTTGGTTTCTAGAGGAGCTTCCAGCATTTCCATAGCATTCCCAAGGGTCTGAACCCTATGGGAGCACTGTAGTTTATATATTGATCGTTCCTTGATTTTTCTGCTAGATCTTCATCTAACCCTGTGGCATTAACAAACCACTTAATCTCTGGCAGCAATAATATTTACATTCCACGTGAAAGCTACTGGGGCAAGTTCTGCTTTTGGTTACGCGTCCCCAGTGCCACCGATTCCACGGCTGCAGCAATAACAAAGCCGAATTTGTCTTACTGGGTGTCTTCTAGCATACATCGTATTTCAGCTCCTCAAGCTCCCCCGTCCCTATTTCCCATGCAGGATACAATACACATTTGGAAAAAGCAGGAGTGTCATCTCCCAGGAATCTAAACTATTTAACATAAGAGGAATGTTCCAGGACAAAGAGAATTCTGTGATTTAAAGCCAATGTGATACTGCTTTGAAAAGTGTTGTTTTAGCTAAGGTCAAACTTATTGCACTTCTCTGTATAAACTTATCGTTTCGAATACTGATGGAAAAACCATCAGGAAACAGAGCAGTCCCAAACACCTGAACGCTTCACAGCACTTACTGGACAGGAGAACTTGGGAAAACAAGCTCTTTTAGTATGAAATGTGAGCCCCCTTCCTTCATGTTCGCCAGAATAAAAATGTGCATAGAACAAAAACAGAATAAAAAGTTCAAGTTTGCCTATGCTGAAATCAGATCTGGCTCAAGTAAGACAAGTGCTTGGGCTAATTCGTCCCTATCCAAGCCTCTTTCTCCAGCTTTGGTTTAAAAAGTAGAAAACACAAGTAGAGCTCTCTAAGCAAATCAGTGTCATGTCTAGAATAAAGACTGAGCTAAAACATTGAATGATTTACTTTCCTGACTACAAGAAATGTGGTATTTGGACAAATCTGCATGGAAACTATTGAATACGTAAGGCAGGAGAGTTCCTGTCACTCACTTTAAAAATGAAAGACGAACTGGCAAACTGCAGCAGTCCCCATCACGGTCTGCTGGCGTTTCCCGCTGATGAGGGCACTCTTGGGGCTCGGCGGTGGCTCTCAACCTCAGCAACAAGCTGACTGCCAGATTTGGGGTCAGGAGAGCATCTTCTCCCCAGATTAGACTGACAGAGATGGTTAAGGATTGTGCTCTCCTCCTTGGTTTGGGCAAGGTCTTTTCTCAAGGGGAGCACCGGGTGCTTCGGGCTCCGGGAGCGTGACGTGAGGAGTGGACACCCTACGGACCCTTCCAACCCAAGGACACCCTGCACAGCTGTTTGCAGAGCGCAGGGCTACGCTCACGCCTGGGGTGATCACGTCCAGCGCGGGGAGCAACCGTGCTAGCACATGTCGTTTATTCATTCACACCAAAGAAAGAAGTGGTCTGGGGAGGATTAGCATCTAGACCCGAAATCCAGGGATATCGGAGATGAAAGGGACCTGCGAAAGCCCGCTTAGCCGAGCCCATTGCCTACGTGGGATCAGCGTCGACAGAGCAATTCTGAACTTCTGTCCAACCAAGCTTATGTGTTCAGCCCTTGGTCGCACAAGGCAGGGGTTCATCGGACGACAGCTGTTGAGTGACTCTCCTGGCAACCAGCCCACGTTTTGTTGTTCCCTAACATATCACTCCATTTGTTTGAACTGGATTTCTCGCAGCGCTCAAGCTCGTCCTCCCGTAACGCGTTTCGAATATCTGTGCGTGGCCTTCGTTAAACAAAAAACACTCTCTAAACCTGAACACACGGACTGTAGAAACCGTTGCAATGACGTCATCGCAAACCATGGCAGATGTGGAGAGACAATCCGGAAAAAGGGAATGACCGGAGCGGAAAGACAAACCGGTCGAGTGTCTGCAGGTGGCAGCAGCAACAGCAGCAGCACGAGGCTGCCGCGACCCGGAATCGCTTGCACTAAAAGCCCTCTCCCGGGGCCCTGGATGGAGAGCTCGCGAGGGCAAACGGACCTCTCACAGGGGAACAAACCACAAAATGCTTTACAGCTCAGACACCGTAATTTGTCCTTTTACCTCGGTCCTTCCCATTCTGCATTTTTTCTGTTTCTTCTTCATCTTCTTCCTCTGCTTCAAAAAAAAAAAAAAGAAAAAAAGCATGAGTCAAGGAGGTGAGAGAACAGATATGTAGGGAACTTTTCTGTGGCAAGGAAGACGTGGCTTTTCAGGCACAGCTGACACTGGAGGGGATGGAGGGCAGGAGAGCAGGCTCCCAAGCAGAACTTGGATGGAAGTGCCACCACCCTTTCCATGGGCACAGTGTCTAGTCATTTCTGGTGGTAACACAGTCCCCGCTTCATCCTCATCGGATGAGCAGAGGTTGCAAAGCGCTAGCTGGAAGCAGCACCTGCAACGTCCAGTAAAGGTGTATCTGGCCCAGGTCCTAGTGGGACCAAAGTCCCTTGCGCACTCTTATTTTAGCACTGTAAGAAGCAAAGCACTACACAATACACACAGTGGAAAGGAGGCCAAGGCTTAAAACCCAAGGTCAGGTCTAGGAAAGAAAAACGAACATGGTTTATGGCGATCCAAGGCGAAACCCTGGAGGTTCCCTTCTGAAATCGTGGAGTTTACCCATTCAGGGCGTTCAGTGACACCAACGCTCACAAAAACCGCTGGGGCAAAGCTATATAACTAACAGGCTGTGCCCCGAGAGAACACGCTCATTTTATGTCTGAGAGCTGGTGGTTCATTATATTTAACTCCAGTTAAGATTAAGCGAGTTTATGGCAAGGCTCGTATTTATGTAGCAGCGAGTGGGAGCAGAAGGTCACATTCTTCCGCAGATGGTGGGTCATATCTTGCTGTGCAACGTTTCAACGAGACCTATGTAAACAGGTAACGGTCATTATGAGCGCTGATATCACTTCTGCCTCTTTCACATGCTGCCGAGAGCAAAGAAAGGCAGAAAACCCTGTAATAAAAGGCACAGTTTGAAAAACGTAGGTATTTTGAGTTGCTCTGATCAAAGGGGATCTTGACTGTCATATAAACATTTGCTCTCTTTGCTGCTTTGATAACAGGACCAGTGACACACATGGGAATCACAGCGATGAGTCCTTAATGTGGGCGCAGAAGACACCGCTGACCAAGCCTAACTCTCCCTTAGCAAGAAGCGAAGGGGCTTCTCAGTTCTGGCCCACAACTTGCCTCCTGTGCAGGAGCAGCTTTGTAGGGCAGAGGCTCAGCCATCTTCCGAAGCGTTGCGCTTGGTCCTTCCTTGGACGTCAGAAGTATCTTTTTAAGCTCCTTTTGAGTAAAGATGGTACTAAACAGCACCTAGTCAGCACCAAGAGTGTGACGACTGCCAGCAGAGGAGAAGGCAGACCCGGGGATGCTCAAACCGTCTACGAGGAGCCCGTACTGTGTACAGAAATAGGTAACCTTCTGCCAGATATACCCCGCAGCAGCGTTTCCTTCCAACGTGATCTGCTTTCTGGGTTCATGCAAAGGTACCGAGAGGCGAACAGGAGGGGCGGGCAGGGCACATAGCATCTCCCAAAATGCTCAAAACCCAGTGCCTGCGGCTACAGCTGGTGGGAGCTGGGGCTGGAGGAGCTGCAGCAGCTCACGGTTCAGCTCCTGGACAGTACACGCTAAATCCCGCTGACTCTCATCAGCTGAGTATAACTCATACTTTTCCTAATTCACACAAATGAAGTGATTTCAGGGATCCTTCTTTAGTATCTGCATATCATCAGTTAGGAGACTGTAATTAATTTGATCTATCTTCCCTCCCTCGTGAACCATAACGACGTTGCACGACAACTGGCAAGGCTGAAACGACCGTCAATAGCGCAAACGTGCTTTTTTTTGCATGTACCAAAGTCTCAGGGATTTCAGAAGAGCGCAGGAGATCGGAAGCCTCGCTGACATTTCGACTGTGCCACAAGGCACCCTGGACCAGACACCGAGCTCAGCCATACCAGTGTAAATCTGCTCTTCCATTAAAAGCAAAAAATAAATTACCGCAGACATCTGTTTTGGGCAAAGAGTTGGTTCACTGTGTTTCAGCCTAAAGGGAACACAACTGTGGGTCTTGGAACATGGTGATTTATTAAAGAAACACAAGGCCCTTTAACTATAATGGCACTAGTGATTCCTGCTGTAATACATGAAAGACTTTATTAACTCACAGCTGCCTTTGCAGCCAAGACACGAGATTTAGATGAGGTGAATTTACTGCTCAGCAGTAAAATATCAACCTGGTTTATAACTAGGGTTTCTGCTTTATAACTATAAATTCTCTATTAAGTGTGGTGGGAACAAAAACTCTAACTAGTTTTAAGATGGAGCTTGATAAGTTTATGGAGGGGATTATGTGATGCAACTACCGGATACAGAAAGGGCCTGGAGGAGACGCCTGGCAGGTCCGTGAGGAATAGAAACTGCGAGTTTCAATCTGAACGCAGAATGCTTGACTTCTTCCTTAAAACAGAAGGCCCACGAGCAAGCTGCTGGAATACTAAATAATCATATACTTCATCACCGACAACGCGAGAGTCACGGGATGCGTCCCTGGATAGAGCAGAGCTCCTGCAGCCCAATCAGCGTGTTTACTTTCGTTGGCATGGTAAAAATGCATGAAGGGAATAATTACTTTTTTTTCATGGCACTATTTAATCCTTTGCTGAAACTGGGCTCATGCACATTGTGCTACATATTTGCGATTACAGCATCCAATGGGGATTTGTTTCAGAGCAGTCTCACCTGCTGTTAAAATACTGCAGTCATCAAGCAATAGTTTGTGCGCACTTACTCAAAAATCTACCCCGACTTCTAACTTCTAGCTTTTGTTGTTAAGGAGCTCTCATTTTCAGAAATATGACTGTAAAAGCGGCAATTCTCTTGTCTAGTAAGTGTCCAGGACATGCCTGCACGCTACTCTGGAAAAGCTTTTTAGTATGATTACATGTGCACAAATCAGTGTGAGCAGGAGCGAGCGAGCTTGATTTCAGTCTGCTTCATGAATCACCAACAGCGAGAGCAGCCACGTTTCTATCTGCAGGATATTACCTTAACTATCGGTGATAAAACCAATGGACACCCTATTCAGATGGAATTTGGAGTCCTCAATAATGTTAGCTATAAAAATTATCTTTCATTTTAGCATGAAAGAAATGAACACATAATCTTGCATCATTTGTTTTAAATACAGTTTTTATAAAAAATAAATCTGAAGATAAATCTCCGAGTTGCGGCTTTAAGCTCCCCTTTTTCCGCTGCACGTGCACGCTGTTAGATCTACTCTTACCTGAATGGAGTTCCTTCACCAGAGATGACATCGTGTTTGTAATGGAATCCGCCGCTACCAGGAGATCATTGCGGAGGTTCCTCCTCGCACCTGGGAGGAAAGCAGACACAGAAGCGCTAGGTAGCAAACGCTGCATTCCCCTTTCCCAACCTACTTCCACCAAGATGCTCATGATGCTCAGGCACACATCCCTCACCAAGCTCCACATATGATTAACTCCCCTTGGAAAGGAGGAGGATAGTGTTAACACCTCTGCCTGCCCAGCGGCCTCTCAGCCCCCCCAGCTGTAAGGCAGGACCCCTCTGAAACCAGCTTGGCTTAGGGAAGGCTTCTCTGTTGCAACAGATATTGCTGAGGTTTGGGAGGAATAAAGGACAACTGCATTGCGGTCCTTTGCAGAACCCTCCTCCTGCATCGCTGGAGGACGTGACTCTCCTCCTCGATGCACCACGCAGGGAGGGGGACTGGGACCCTGCTGCCGCCTGGCCCTGCAGGGACACTGACCTACCGCCTTCCAGCAGAGCAAGTGGCCCGGGGCGCTCGTGCTCTGCAGGCCTCTGCTAGGGGAGAGTTGCCACACAGGCAACTCGAACATCTGCCATGGCTGCGTGCGTACGGCGGGGAATAGTGAGTGCCCCGAATTTGCAAAGGAAATGTGAAATTGGCCCATAAAAGCGATGAGCAAGGCCAGCGGGAGCTGCTGCGTTTCTGGGATGAGTCTTGCTGCCTCTGGGAAGATAATGATCTCGTTATTAACCATCTACTCTGCCTTCCCCGCGCTGGTCCCGCCGTCGGAGCGAGCTGTGCTCTAATGGCAGAGCCTCCCGTTGACTTCAGTCCAATTTGGTCGCACCCCAGCGACCGCAGATGTCGCGGACGTGACTTCCCGGCCTTACGCAGCCCCCTCTCCCTGGCATTTTTTCTGCGCCGTGCAGCGCTGTTACGGTTTTATGGGGAGGCTTTGATGGCATGGCTTCGCATCTTCTGCCCCGGCAGCTGGTCCTCGGCGGCAGGTCCTCGGCTGGTGGGAGCGCCGGCGCGGAGCCGAGGGCTCGCCGCGAGCGCGTCCTCCCAGCGTTTCACTGTCCTGCCTCTCGCCATTCCCCATTAACTCCTCGCAGAAAACGGCTCCAGGCTGTCTGCTGCCCGGCGCAGGCACCAGATGTCCAGATCAGCGTAGCCTCCACGAGAGCTGCTCCGATGCGGCGTAGCGACCGCGCCCTGAGGTCTCCGTGTTTCGGACCCCGTCCCGCCGTTGACTCCAGCAAGGGCAGGAAGGCAACACGTGTGGAATTAACGGCGGCATCTGATGTGACGTTCTGCAGCTGCACCGAACGGCAGTAACGACAACTGTACGCTACATGCTCACGTCTGTTTGAAGTTGGATGCCTCTTTCGTTCCAGACATGCTGCTTTGATCTCCCAAATGCTGCGCTGGCTCCGACTCTCCTCTGTGCAACGTTGTCATTAGCTGTGGCGGTGCGCGATCGCCTGCTGCTACATTTTGCCTACGGATTTTAGCGTTTTTTAGCAATGTGAGCACACGCTCTTGAGCTGACGTGCTTTCCAGCGAGGTTTCTTCTTCCTCCAGTGCTGGGACAGCGAGGTACGGGGCATCCTTAAGCCTGCACAAACACTGCGCAGTTTACGGGAGAAAAATGCAGACTGAAGGCCAACAGGTCTGGGACCTTGGCTTCGTGGAAGCCTCCACAACTCAAAAACGCCTGTGGCGATACAAGATGAAAGGAGACGCGTTTATCCAACATCCCCAACGCTGTCATTGCAAGCAACGGTAAAGCAGGGCCGCTGCCTTGCTGGGTGGCACTTCTGACAGCGCAAGGCTGCAACGCTCCAACCTGCGCCTCCTGCGAAACGAGGCACGAACGATAACGAGCCTGTCTGGACAGCTATGTGTAGAGGCCTCTGGAAGCCCTCCTGGCTGGTGGTATCAAATTATTTTATTATGTGAAAACATGGAGATTTTTATCCTGTTTCCTGCGTTCTCCACTGGTCTTGAATTTGCCTGATTTTGCATGATTAATGTGAAATCGCAGTAATTGCGCAGATTGCCTTTCCGGAAGGATCATTCCAGGAAACTTATTATGAAGTCTGCTGACCATTTTTTCTTGCAAGAATTTTTTCTAGTTGCTGAGAGAAATAAGCTCTCGCCATGGTTATCACAAGATGAACATTCACCCTTGTTTGCAGAGGTGGATTGTGTTTGCACCCGAGGGACTGCTTTCTTCTCTATCAAGATGATAAACAGCAGTATTAGTTTTCTAATGACATGGTGACCTCTGTATTCGAATATTTCACCAGGAATACCATGAGAGAATTCTTTTAATACTGCATTACTGGGTTCTCCCTGAGGTCAATTGGGAGACCAAGAAATCACCTATGGAGGAATCTCATTTTAAGGCCACATTATCAGGATCGCTGAGATCCAGTTTTTTGAAAGTTTCCTTCTCTAGATCTGCTTAGTTTCCTTCTGACCCTGACAGGGAAGCTCGCAGAAGACTTGTGATCTGGGAGGACAGACCAGATGTTGGCTCCTATTAATAAAAGAAGCTGATGTTCCTACCCATTAGTAGGTCACCTCAACAAGGAGAAGTGGAACAGAGCTGAGATCTTCACTTCTCTTTCCTCTTCCCCCCCCATTGCAACATTTCATAAGAATCTAGTAGATGTGCGTAGGTCAGCAAACATCATTAAAATATTTTTGTTAAAAAAACATGAAATAAATGCCACCTTTTTGCAAGAATTTTGTACTGCAGGCATCGCCTATAGGTTTTCTGCCTCTGCAGAGTCATCACCACTAGCAGCACCAAGCTGTTGTGATGTGCTACGCAAGTCCTTAGCCCGGCCCTAAAAAGTTTTATACAACACCTGATACATGGCAACATACATCTGAGATGCTGTCAGACCTTAAAACCTAGAAAAAAGCAGGTTTCCACTTCAGGCAATACTGACAGGTCCCGATGGAGTCCATGCCCTCGTGAACCAGTCATCCAAGCGACAGGTATCAATGAATCCTTGATGATTACATGAGCTCCTACAAGAGCCGAGGGTCCGAGGAAGGCAATTCTGACTACAAACCATGCAAAGACAACGTTGTTTTGTTGTGGCTTTAGCCTGTGTCTCTGAAGAGAAAAGCAGATGAATAGAGAGCAAATTTTGATGCCAAAGCAATATTGTAAAAAAAAAAAAAAAAAATCAAGCACGTCAGTTAATGTGCTACTATAATCATGTGTTCATTACTCATTACTCTGCAGGAAGGAGATCTTTTCATCTCTTTGTATTTTCCTCATTAAAAAAAGGAAAGGGGAAAAGGCTGAACCAGATAGAGCAGATTTTCTCCGTAACTTGTAGGACTCATTGCACTGCTGTTCCACTTTATGCAGCCTGGAAAAAAGAAAGCCAATCTGCAAAGGGGGGAAGGAAAGGCAGCTGCCAAAGAAATCAGTTGAGAGCTCTCGGCTGCACCATCAAACTCGCTGCAGAGATGAAGAGGAGGCGACCGGACCACCCACAGCAACAGATGGAGTGCTGTGCCTCTGGTATTTGGCATCGTGCCTCTCTGGAAATGCCTGCTGCTGCTGTCGTTTCTGGAAGTGTTTAGAGGGATGAGGAGCTTGCTCCTACCGATGGGATTGGAAAAAGACAGATCCTGCTCGCAGAGGGGTTGTAGATACTCGGTGTTTGCAGACTGGACTTCCTTCATCAACTCACCTGCTCACTGACCAAAATTTTGGAGAACAAATAACAGAGCCTTTAATTTTGCTGGGTGTGCTGAGGGCATGCAGGCCTTGCTGCAGCCCTCTAGACTCAGACGCTAATTAAAAGTATTCCTTGCTACCTCCTGCTCCTCTGCTACCATTTTGTAGTCTCTTTCCTCACCCTCTTCTGGCAGCAGCTCATTTTCCGATCAGCAGCTGATAAATACAAATTGTTGTTTAAAACGTGTTTGCTTTCCAAATGTATCACCAGTTCCACGTTTCCAGCTGTATCATCAGTTCCACGAAGTTTATCTTCATGGTTTCTTTGTTTTGAGAAGACCGTTCAGCTGACAAAGGCTCTGACAAGGAAGATGCTCCTGGGATAACGCGACCTGCAGTTCTGCGATTGCAGTGCGTCAGGGAAACGATGGATTTTCTACCTTTCCTTCCTTTATTGTTGGTAAGTGAAATACGAAATACGAGTGGATGTCCACCTCAAGAAATGTGGCTGGGGAAGGTCTATAACTAAATAACTAGGACTGAGGACTTCAGTTAACAACCAGCCATGCTACAGCATTAAAAGTCTAAAGGGTTGCAGGCAGACGTTGCTACTCAGAAAGGTAAAATAAAACAAACTGCTACGTACATCCCCAGGTGGATGTTTGTCCCTAAGCTGAGACTGTACCGGAGTCTCTCGTGCCCCAGTAATTCAGAAACAACCTCCGTGTTTGCCAGCGGTCCCCAGGGAGGGCAGCTCCGGAGACGGCTCCCTCGGAGCTCTCCACCCTGGCTGCTTCTGCAGTACCAAAGATTCAGAGTTCTGGACCAAAATGGGCAAAAGAGAGGAAAAGAGCGCACAAAACCTGAGTGACATCACTCCTGAGAAAAAAAGAGTATAGGCACGCACTCTTACCGAGAATGACTTCTTTCAGTATGAACGCAGCTGAAATAGGTAGGAGTGAAGAATAACTAATTTCCACCTCCCTTTTTAGAGAAATGGCTCCCTGAAGGTAAAAAGCTCTTATTTGCCAAGTCTCCTGACATCAGCCTGACAGCCAAGTCTTCGCTTGCCTCCTCCTAGCATTCCTGGAGAATCAAGCCTCCACCGGAGAAGCGAGTCTTCCTCCTCTTCAGCATCCGAGGACGAGGTCGTGGTCTGTGCTGGGTTGAACAAGTTTCCATTTCCTCCGGTTGTCTTCAAATTTTGAAGCACTTTTTGAGCCGAAGTGGCCTTGACATGTACAAGTTAGCTTTTTTTAAAAAGGTGCCTGTAAACTTTTTTTTTTTAAAAAGAAGCAGCAGCTAAGTATAAACTCACACTACCTACAGAAGTGGGGGACTAAAAATACGCATGTCAACTGCTGCCCTGGTTTTCTCCAAAGCACTATAAGCTGCATTACACAGAAACGGACAGCTTACCCCGGCAAAATGCACTCCATTTGAGCCCAGCCATATGGATTTTACCAAAGAAAGAGGATAAAGTGCACAGAGAGCAGCCGGGCTAAAACTCCTCGATTATCCAGCGCTGATAATGTCTATTTACAGAGCAGTTGGCAACAATAAGATTAGGCAAAAAGAGGGGTTTTTTGGTTTTTTTTTGTTTTTGGTTTTGTTCTTTTCTCAAATGCAAAGGGGACTAACATATAGAGAAAGTGCAAAGGAAAAAAACAAGTTTTGACATTTAGCTCAGAGCGAGGTAAGGGCAAACGGGTGTCCACGCTCTTACGTGCCCTTGGTGTTGAAGGCAGCATCAGCCAGCACGCAGCGGACGGAGAGGGGTCCGATCAGGCAGCTTGGCCTCTGCATCCTCCAAGAGCATCCTGATGCACCCAAAGGACCTCCAGAGATGACATGTCACTGCTCCATTTCTTTAAATTATCTCTTCTGTTTCTTCCTTATGGCTTTCCCCTCTCCCCTTCTCTACTCCACTTCTTGTTTAGTACTTTCTCCTTCTCCTCCTCCTCGCAGGGTTGCTGCACGTCTGTGTATCGGCGAGAGCTTGCCGTTCACAGCTGTGTACGCTGGCTAAGTGCTCCGTTCAGTACAAGCTTCACTGATTTGCACTGCAAAATTTCCACTTTCTTTTCACCTCACAACCAGCAGACAGGTAACTAAACGTTAGCTGAATATTCTGGATAAGAGTGCTACTTGTTTCTTTGCTTTCAGTTATTGAACTGCCTTTTTGCTTAATCTTTGGGTCACGTTCTGATGAGAGGGCTCCGATTTTCCTCTCGCAACACACTGCACAGCGATGCAAAGTTCAACTACACGGTTTGTAAATACAACCAGTTTTTCATGTATAACTGCTCCATTACTTGCAGGCATAACTTTGCGAGATGGGAAGATCCTTGGCGGGAAGCTCATGATCACAGAAATAATTCTATCAAGTTGTAAAGATTAAAAATATGCCCCCAATCCATTTGGTCCAGAACGCAAGAAAGTGTTGCATTAATTGCTGCGTCCGCATTTGGGAGCTACGCTTGTGCCACGCGTAATAACGGCAGGATTAACCCCAGACGTGGTCCTGCTTTGCACGATACCCACCTTGGGCGAAGGCTTCCTGCACGTCCCCCCTGACACCGGCGAGGGCGTCCTGGGGCACGTGCGTCGGGGTGGAGCCGGCGGAGGTCGACCGGACGGGCATGGGCATGGGGCGGCCCGCCCCGTGGGTGGGCGAGGAGTGGGCAGAGCCTGCTGCTTGAGCCTGCGTGGGAAACACGAGACACGGTTTCCACATTTTTAACTTTACACTTTTTGGGTCAACGTCTAAAAATAATTGTGCAAAAAAAAAAAAAAAAAAAACACCATGCAAGGAAAGGCACTTCGCCCAAATATTCAGAATCTGAGTAATGCGGATGCACGACTGGCAGACGCTAAGCGACCGCTCCCGCAGCGGCGAGGAACGGGAGGCGGCAGCAGGCAGGGCCGGGTGGAGCACGAGTCAGGCCCAAACCCGCGCGGGTTGGGCTGCGGCGTCACTCGCAGCCGTGTCCACGGGGGCTGCCGCTGCTCCGTATGCAGCTACCTTTCCCCCAGGCAACGACGCGGACAACCCCGGAGCTACGAGGTGGCACGGGGACGGTGAAGGTGCCTCCTCCTGCCACGCCGGGCAGCCGCAGCCCTGCTCCGCCGCCCTCCAAGTGCCCCCAGTTCGTGCACATCTGCAGTGAGATTCGGGGGACCCACAGCAACTTGCATCAATTCAGGAACCAACATTTAACTTTGGAAAAAAACCCACAATTGCTTATTATTAAATAAAACACAGAAATTGAGTTTGGGCACCTACCGAAAGAAAGGAAAGAGCGCTGTTTTGTAACGTACAGGTAGCATGTTTGGCGTGCACACGGAAAACCGATGACCAGAGGTTGACCAGACACGCAGGCCATGCAGATGTTTTATTAATTATTACTTGATTAATTGCATTAATTATTAAATGATTTATTTATTATTGCAATTTATTACTGTGCAAGAAGTTCTCATGTACTATTAAAATCATGATCATCACCGCAGTGATGGACAAGCCAAGGAGAGGGAGGGATGAACACACGAGGAGAGGATAAATGTGGCCGCTACCGACATGCACTTGTTGGTTCCAGGTTTTCTAGAAGACGATTTCATTAAGTGCCCGGTATTTCACGGCAGCAAGAGCGCAGAGGCATTCATCAAGCAGCGCACCTCGCCAGGTACTTCACGGCATTTTCAGAGGCTTCAGCTTCCCATTTCCCTCTTCCTGCCGGATCTGCGCAGCCCAGCTCGGGAGGGGAAGGATCCCGCCGAGACCCGGCCGGGCCGGGGCCCCGCGCCGCGCCAGCACGCCCTTCCCCTCCGCTCCCCCGCAGCGAGACGTCAATCTTGCGCGGAGGCAAAGCTGTTACTCATAAGTGCTCTGGGTGCACCGAATCCCACTTTATTGTCAGCAATCTTGTTACCGTCCGCAGTGATTTGTATCTTTCCACAATCTCTAAATCTTATTGCTCAACTCCAAACTCATCACAGATCAGTTTTGTCTTGCTTTGCTAGCGCTGATTTACGAGCTGCAACCGTATTCCTATTTAAACGCTGCCTGTGTGCTGACATTGATCGCAGGAGCGCTGCTCATAAATAACTGCATATTAAGGCTGGTCTCGCCGGGCAAACCAGCACTATTCCCACCTGCTCCACCGGGACGGTGGTTTCTGGCGGGCTTCTGGGTCCTGACGGGTCCCCAGGTCACCGGGGTAAAACTGCAACCAGCCTGAAATTGCTGAGCCTCAAGGACCGGGGCTTTCGGCAGCCTCTGCCTGCTCTGTTTCCCTCGACGCTCTTCTCGTTGCACGGGAGAGAAGACGAAGGTGCCGTCGCCCGGGACCGCAGATTTCGGCCACGCTCACACCAAGCCCTGCCCGCCTGCGACGTCCAGCTTTCCGCGGAGACGCCCAAGGACGAGATGCTGCTCGCGACCAAGCACGGACAACTACATCTGCCGTCCGCTTAGTGCCTCCCTGCCAACGCGACCGACGGCCCAAAGCCGATATTAAATGTAACGTGTGAACGTGCTCATGTGGAAAACCGTCATCCCGAAACCATGTTAATAACGCAGGGATTTAAAGAGCTGAGCAAAACATTCTTGCAACACAGGTACCAGCAGGGGAGGAGGGAAAACTGCATCTTTCAAATCATTAGTAAATAAAGAAAATGCACGCACGACACCAGCAACTCCATTTCCCTGCACTGAAAAGCAAAATAAATCCACAAAAAAAGACCTGACAATGCACAGTAACTGGCAGGAGGGTCTGGATTTGCATTTGGCCATGGAGAAAGAGTGTCCACTGCTTGGAGATGCCGGCTTTGTCCCAAGCTGGTCCTGCCAGCCCAGGGCTCGGCGTGAGCAGCGAGGGAGGGATCTGCGAGCCGCAGCCTTCGCACAGGCCCAGGGCTTTGGTTGGCAGGAAACTGCTCATTCCCACTTATCCTCCCAAACTACGTGTCAACCTTGGCAGCCACTTAGATGAGGGAAAAAACCCCGTGCGTAAATTAAGAATTAAAAACAGAGCTGAAACAAGCATTAATACCCACATCAAAGGCAGAGGCCAATTAGCTGGCACTTACCTTTCCCTACAAGAACACTAACGAAGGATGTGGGAAGTATTTTACGTCCTGAAATTTGTTCCCCAGCTTACACCTCTCGGTTACGGGACCTCGGTACACGTTACTGCTAATCACTTGAGACCTGTCTATAGCGGCAGGTGTGAGAGGGATTACAAATGAAAAGCCTTCGACGGAGATTTTATTTGGAAAAGCAAGAGTTCGATTAATAGCATAAGACTTCAGTAGTGACCTTTTCACCTTTTCCCTCCCCAAAACTGTATTCTCCTAAACCATGGATGGCCAAATCTAAGTCTGCAAGGCAAATTCAACCCACTCCTCCACGCGCGGCCCATGGCATTTGCTGCAAACGTGCCTCTCCTTGGATCCAAAGGGGACTTTGAACCCTGGAAACTTCCGTTTCGATGGGCTGAATCCAGTAGCAAAAATCAGGAGAGCAGCACCTAGACACGTCTTATCTACATTAAGACTTGAGCCCTGGGGAAGGCAACTCCTCTATTTATTGTCATTCATCTTTGAGATGTCTTGTCTATACAAGGTGCCCAAGCACTTGGGATTGAGCTGGTTTTCATCCCCTGGGCACGCAGACGAGTCGTGGCTATCGGCACACCGCAACCGCCACAGCCGAGGGGCCGGGACTGTCCCTCACCTGGCGTCCCTCGCAGTGACACGGCACCCGGAAACCTTAGCCGTGCTGAGAACGGCTCCCAAACGCACACACACAACGGATCCCAGGGGACACCAGCTCCAAGGGGGCCCACGAATGCTTGCTGGACCTGCGCATGGAGCTCGCAGAGCCGGTCGGCAAGCTCAAGACTGCTGCTGTCCCCGAGCTCTCCTGGACCTCCACCTTTGCCCCCTTACAGCTGCTTCTTGCAGGGTGAGCGGGACGTGCCAGCCCGCTGGGCTGGAAGCTCCCACCTCACAGCGGTCTCAGGCGAAGGGACTGCCCAAAAGCCTCATTCTGCGAAGGGAAGAGGACAGTGCACACCTACCATCCGGCTGCTATCAAAGGCAGCCCCAGCCTGGCAGTTGGTGGCTTATGGAAAAAGAAGGTGGGCTACCTTCTTGACCGCGGTTGGAATAAAATTCAGACACTATTCTGGCAGAAAATTAAGTCTTGAGGGTGATCTTATTAAGAAAAAAAAAGACAAATATAGGATGTACTCTAAAAGACATACATCTCTTCACTCCTTCTGACTAACAATCTCAGTATTAAAAAACCTGTTTTCATTGAAAGACGGAGAAGAGAACACAGATCCATCAAGGATGGGAGCACTCATATCCCCAAAACAGAAAAGTCTATCAGAAAACTCTGATACAGAGTCGGGATGAGAAAAACAAACTCAAAAGCCCATCTCCTGTGGTTGTACCTCATCAAACTAACAAATGAGAGAAATACTTTTGGGTCTGGAAGTTAAACCAGAATCACGAGTAGCAAGGACTGAAACTGGATACCATCTCCCAGCACTGCAGGCCAAAGTGAGAAGCATCTCTCATCACTGACCTAGAAGACCAGTGAAAAGGCACCTCATGGCAAACACCAACACTTGTCAAAGTATGAGAAGTCCTAAATATTTTGCATTACCAAGGCACCTGCCAAATGACAGGCGGGAAAGGAAATGGTCCGAGCTATTCCTGCCTGTGCGTTGCACGTGTAATCTTGCAGGAGCTGCTGCAGGGCCCTCAGAGTTCGTGTGTCCAGGAGGAAAGAACGCATCTGCTCTCCTGCATCTCTTCATGCATCAAAGACATGAGGAAAAGTGGCAATCATCACTGCAGAAATTAAAACACAGAAGTAGCACTGACATCCTGGATTAAATGAACAGAAGCTTTGAGAAGGAAAGGAGGAACGATTGAGTCCAAGTAAGTCTGCAATGATGCACTCACAAAAAAGAGCAATAAATGTTGATTCAATCTCAGCAACAGTCTCGGGGGGGCTTGGGGGTGTTTGTAGCTGCACACATTTGAGAAGGACTTCATGAATATACTCTACAGGCACTGCTGAAGCAAAAAACACTGTTGCCTTCGGTGGCTGGATGTACTCCCAGTGAGAGCAAACACATAAACAAGTACTTGAAGGAGAGGGAAAGTGTGTTTTTCAGGCTTAGGGCTGACATGTGGTTCTCCAGTTCCTGGTAATACCTGTTTTCCTCTAATTCCAGAAAAAACAAAATAAAATAAATCTATTTTACATGTTGATCTCCCTATTCTTATACTTTATACAGTGTATGCACTCTCAAATAGGCCTGAGTGTTTTCTCTCTGCACCGAACGATAACAGGTCCTGTGGAAAAAATGAGGTATGTGGAAAAATGATGCGCAACCTTTTGACAGTAATTATGATGCATATATATAGCCAAAAAAAAAGAGAGAATGTATGAGCTGTCTTTAACCTGGCGTTTCCTAGCTGTTAACATTATTCATATTACCCTGTACAGGGTCCCTCAGCCTATGGGTCTCGGGCAGCATGTTGTTTATGGGACCCTCCACTGGGACCTGCACCCCAAGAACACAAAAGATGAAACCAAAGGAGGATGCTGAGTGCCCAAGTGAGACCCGGGGACACTCGTAATGACGGCTGGTCTCACCCACAGCATCATCTCTCAGTGTCCAGAAGCAAAACACGCCTGTCCTAGAGAGCACGTCACCTACGGAGAGAGCAACGAAGACATTTGGTGGACACCAACAAATACGGCGGCAGAAAGAGCAGCAGAGCCCCTGCCAGCAAAGGCAGCGATAGCGGGAGCCACGGGTGTCAGGGTGCAACGCCGGGGCTCGGCCGGGAGGAAAGGAAGCGGTGGGAGGAGGCGGGGGTTTAGTTGCGCCTCTGCACACATGCGGCAAGCGAACCAGAACAGCCCGGGGGAGCACGGACAGATAACGGATGCTCTTGGGAACCGCTTCCAAGGCCGAATGAGAAGGTATCGCTGAGGGCAAAGCAATAAATCAGCCCCACAGCCTTCTCCAAAGACCGACGGCAAAGAGAGTACAAGAAGAAATGGGGCAAGGTCATAAACACTGGATTTAAGGCCACTCCTGTGGATTTTGAAGCTGCTAAAGTGGGTCTGTGTCGGGGCTTTTGGTTCAGTTCCTCTGCTCCCCAGCACGGGCAAGCGCGTTTTCAGCTTTGCTTGATAAGGAGATGGGGCTACGGAGGAGCAGGCGTGGGTCTAAAGCCGCATCCGAGTTTGTTGGCCGACGAAGAGGCAATGGTGCCCTGCGGAATTACAGCCTCATAAAAACCCTGGGAATGGACACGTTATACATCCTTTCCGAAAACCGCACCAAGGAGGATACAGATGATGGATTTCAACTTAGGGAAACAACCAAGGAAACCTCTGACCCAGCTCCTGAAATGTTTGGGAGCTGACTTAGATTTATTGGCACAAGTTTATCAAGTCTTGTATACAACAGTTCTGAGGTTTAATTTAACGAAACTGTAATATTTCCTGAAAAACCTTGAAGAGGCAAAGCTCTGGCCCTTGCATCAAAGATAGTTAAATAGAGGTACAGGAAGAAGTGACTGTAATAGCTTTTAATAGATATACAAAATACTCTCTCACCATCACTTCCCTTGTCCCAACGGTTTAACTGTTGTCAAATTTTCTACAATCATCATGACAGAGAAGAGTTTTAAAGGAAAACAGGATTGCTGAATCACTGAAAAAAATAGGTGGGAAGGGACCTCAGGAGGGGCCGAGTCCAAAGGTCTCCTCCAAGCAGGGTCATCTCCAAAGCCAGACCAGGTTGCTCAGGACCTTGTTCAGCTGAAGTCTGAAAATCCCCCATAATGGAGATTCCACCATCTCACTGGGCAACCGGTTCCAGATTTCAGCCACTCTCATGGGAAGGAGTTTCTTTCTTATATCCAGACAGAATTTCCACCATGGCAAATTTTGGACATTGCCCTTGCTCTGTCTCTCTGTGCCCCTGAGAAGACTCTGGCTCTGGTTTCTCCTCAGCCACTCTTCAGGTGATGGAAGACTTCAGCTGGGTCCCCCCTTTACCTCCTCTTGTGGCTACAAAACCCCAGCTCATATGGCATATGCTTTAGCACCCTAACCAGAAAGCTTTATAGACGTTGGACGTTAGGATAAATTTTTTCACTGGGAGGGTACCGGAGCACTGGAACAGGCCACCGGAGAGGTGGGAGATCTCCACCCTTGAGGTTTCCAACACTTGCCTAGATGAAGCCAGGACTGACTTGATCTAGTGCTGGCAACAGTGCTGCTCAAGGGGAAAGTTGGACTAAAGACCTCCAGAAGGCCCTACCACCCAATATTTCCGTAATTTTATGATCCTACAGATGTTTACTGAGAAATTTAAAAAATTGTTTTGCAAGTAATAGATATTTAATTTAATACTTTTTATTCAGTAACGTATTTCTGCGGATAGATTAAGATAAAAGGGATAGTGTATACGCATAAAAACAAAGCTCCGACATTACTTAGATAAGTGAGTTATATAAGTAAACATCTCATCATGCCCCAAATAAATTTATTCCAGAAGACATGGCAGAAACGGAGCAAAAGTGAGAATATGAACACATGGCCTACAATTCTCATTTTTTGTTCCGCATCTTTTCCATAGGAAATAAAGCAAGTCAGACTATGTCAAATGGCATCCAAGAAAAAACAGATCTTCATTAGAAAGTGAAATGGGAATGGGTTTTTCATCTGCATAACATACGCATCCAATTTCTAATTCAGCTGTACCCTGCTTCCTCTGCCTTTATTTAAGAAACACGAAATGGCTCTCGAGCCTGGCTTGCTCACGTCAAGCATCACGGGGCTAAAGCTGGAGAGCGTCTGTAATATTCACCCAAAGTAATTGGAGCTCTTTTTCATGCCGCAGCGGCTTTCTTTAAAACAAAAGCCCTCTCTTCTCTCCCAGGTGCTCTCCGCAGGCGGCGGCCACGAGAGGCCGGGATCCATGGCACGCTCGGCTCGCTCCGCCGCCTCCCCGGCTCGCTCGGCCCCCGCGGCCCCGGGAGCCCCGCTTCTGCCGACGGCACCGGCACCGGCACCGGCACCGGCACCACCGCGCTCGCCCGCGCGCGGGAACCGCCGCCGAGCCTATCCCGCGTGACGTGACCGCAAAAAACAGGGCAAAAACTTCCCTTTCTCCATGTGTCACCAAAAAGCTGGCAAGGAGGAAGCCAGACTGTCCTTTATGGGGATGCACAGGTCATCAGTCTAGCCGACATCATCTGTGTTTAAAATTTCACACGTAGACACAACCCGAAAGCGAGAGCGCCCTTGCATTCCTCTGCTCATTTTGGGTCCGGGCCAAGTCAATAAATAGCATGGAAGAGGCTGAAAACAACCAGCTGAGATGCTCTTTGCACGGAGGTTAATTTTGTTTAGAAAAGTCCTGTAATATTGGGGAAATTTATGAGTGCTGAGGAGTGTAAACATTTTACCGAGCAGGATAACACGGATGACGACGGGCAGGTTGGCCAGGCAGCCGTCCTCCGCCAAACAGCCCAGCAAACCAACAACCAAGAAACAGGGAAGTTTCTGACTTACGAGGGATAAACGACAGAGACACAGCAGATGTTGGGCAACATGGTTTTGCTGAAAACAGGCCTTGCCAAATGGGATTTGATTTCCGCCCTTGAGAAGATTATGAGTTTTATTGACAAGGGTAATTACGGAGAAGTAATATCCTTTATAAGGCATTTGATTTAATAACACGTGACGGTCTCAGGAAGAAGTTAGCGCTAGACAACACGGAGAAAGCACACGCTGCACGGGCGGAGAGATTTCACCGGCGGGAGCCGTTCGCCGGCACGGGCGGCTCTACGGGAACAGTACGATGGCATAAATTCAATATTTTTCTAAACGCCTGAGAACGAAGTATAAAATTGCATGAACTTTTGGAAGACAGGCAAAAAGACCGCGGGAAAGGTAACTGCGGCTGCCCAGGGCCCTCCGAGCACCGTGCGACCTCCAGCAGCCCCAGCTAACGCTGCCTCCTGACCCCGGGACTCAGGTGGTGGCACGGCCAAGCACGCAGCCTCTCCCCAGTCCTTTGGGTCCCTCCTGGGCTGCTGGGAGGAAGGAGCCTGCGCTGGGCTGGGAAGGTATCGGGCTAACGTGCTGTCTGGCTGGTCCAAGCGGGCAAGCCGGTGGTGACGTGCCATACCTGTCCCTCCGAGAACCAAGATAAACCTGCAAGACGAGCACGTTCCCTCCCAGGACATCCAGCCTGGTGTCACAACTCACGGACACCTTCGTACAAGGAGGTAGTGAACGGCAGCAGAGAAGTGATTTTTGCTGGATGGTGACTGAAGAGTTCCTCTGGGTTAATTTCTGCTAATTTCTGGACTTAATTTCTGCAAATCAGCATCCTATACACCCAACATCGCACTTCCCATTGACCCAGGTGTGAGTTGGGTTTGGTCTTCAAACAGCCACCCCACGACAACCGCGCGTATGCACCAGCTCCTCCGGCCTGACCACTTGCTTGCACAAGTCTCCCCACCTCGTTTTGCAGTTTTCTCCACTGCAATTCCCTGGAGCGAGAGCAAATCTGTTGTGAATATTCACGTGCATGCGCACATGCCCCGGAGCGGGCCAGAAGCTCCTCTTCCAGCTTGGGTCTATCACAGCACGCAACCATTACCACTCAGCTAACAAAAATAAACTCTGGTTATTGCAATTTCAGGTACTTTCTTCTGTAGTCAAGAATTATGAAAACTCTTGTTTTAAAAGGCGAGGTGCTGAGAAAGGACATTATTTGCTGACAAAGGCCTACTTTGGTCTCAAATGAACAGAATCATAGAAAAACAGAGTTGGAAGAAATCACCTAACCCACCCCTTTACACCGCAGCTGGCCCAGCTCTTCGTAATCCCTTCCTGACACATGTTTATCCAACATGCTCTTAAAACCCTCTTCATTAAGATTTTCCTAAAGTCTAAATGAAATTCCTAAATGAAATTTGCAGTAATTGAAGCCTGCTGCATGGCCCAGCCCTGGTGGATACGGACAGGAGTTCTTCCCTTTCTCTTTCCAGTTATCTTCTACTTATTTGAAGGCTTCTAAAATCCACTCCCAGTCCTCTCCTCTCTGGAGCAAACAGCCCTGGTCCTTCAGGGTCTGATGAGTCAGAGGCTTAGAAAACACGAGCTTTCTCCCCAAGCGGCTCTGGACTTTCTCCCCCTTTTTGGGAGCCCGTTGCCCCGCACGGGACACCCAGCCACAGGCCAGCGGAGCAGGGGGCTGCGCTTGTGCGTCTTCGAGAGAGCCCCAAAGTAACGTCTGCCTGGTTTTAATGCCATGACAACGTTGGCTCGTGTTTGTTTCGTGATCCAGCACAGCCCCGGGCGCTTCTCTGCAGAAGCTATCCTTCCAGCTGCTCTACGTTTTATATTTCTTTAGTTGATTTTCCTACAGAAATATGTGCAACAACCTGTCCTTATGGAGAAAAATCAACTACATTTTTTTTTTACCTTCCAGATATTGTTGCAATTTCTGAGGATAATTCTGAACTCTCATCCCGTTCTCCAGAGCCCTGGCAATCCCCTTCCACCTGATGTCATAAGCTAACCAAGTCCCTTGTAGGAAGACCGAATAGTAATTAATTCAAGGCAGAAAGAATGAACGATGGAGTTCACGTCATACATCTTTCTGCTTTAACAGGAAGCCCTTGACACCGATCTTGGAGCACTCTTTTCCAACAAAAAGTTTTAACTGCTTGACATTGGATTCCCATAGACCACGCTGCTCGCTTAACAGAGAGAAAATAAGCGTTTGCCGTAGAGCAGGCCTGCACGAATATAAATGAGAAATACAAGCGCTATGCCTGAAGTTAGCTTTCTTCTAATACAAATTTATTTTAATGGCTTTAACTTGTGATAAAAACTGAAATTGTATTAAGTCAGTTTGATATAAGGTCTTGTCCTTACAGCTTTTCACAAAGAAATCGGATGTATAGCAGAAAAACAACCAGGCCAGCACGGCCGCAGGTTGCATATACTGAATTTCATGTTACCGGGAGAGCATGGACGCTCTCCTCCCCGTTATTTGTTTTCTGTCCTGCAGACAGGGCACGGGCAATCAAAGCATCATCTCCCAGGCAAAACCGAAGTGCACGGCTCTCTTATTTGACGGCAGCATCGGGACGGGTTGGGTTCAAATGGAGGATTTGCAGGAGCAACGTTGCATCCCAGCAGCAGGACCGCAGTCACCTGAGCTACAACTCCCCTTCAACGCGTTTCACCGACATTTATTTCTGTACCGTCATTTATGGTTTTCCTCCTCACTAGTACTTTTAAAATTATTTATGTTAACCAGAAATGTAGAAAAAAGCCTCCTTTCCGTGCCACAAGGGAAACTATCGCTGCTTTTGCCTAAAGAATTTCAGCTAGACGGAAGCGTGCGCTAAAAATAATTCACGCTCCCCTTCGCAAATATTCTTTTAAGAAAACAGCTAAAACAGCAAATAAGGTCGGTAAATTCGGAGCCCCTACCAATCAGTCTTGTTAACCTTATTGTTGCACGAAAATTAAATTTGATGGTCCTCTGTGGCACATTAGCCGGGGCTATCTGCTCCCATCGGCCTGACGCTTCCTGCCTCCCTTCCACGCACTGCAGCAAAACCTACAGGAATAACCACATAAAGGAATACATAAAAAGCTTATTACTTCAGTAGGCTAATAACCTTTCTGAAGCGTTAATAAAATCCCCCAACTAAAACCTAAAGCAGGGCTGTTTTCATGGCAACGCGGTGGAAGAGGCGCTCTCGCCGCGCGCGGCCGGCTCCCCAGCGCATGGACGGCAGCCAGGTAGCAGATGGCTCGTGTGGACAATTACCTCCATTCTGCGGCAGCGTGTTTAAATAAAACACACGCCGTCCTCTTCATTACGGGTTTTCAGAACCACTGCTCACATATTGCTCAGGAAAACAGCGTGAGAAAAGCGCTCTGCGCACGCAGCGCCGGGTCCCGGCCAACGTGTATTCTGGCATCCTGACAGAGACGTAGCTATAGATATACATACAAAAATACATATATATAAATAAATATAAACAGAGAGAGCTCGTGCGGGTGTGGGTGGGAGATCGCACTGCAAACACACAAGCACGAACCTCCGGACCGACGCTGCTCTGCTTTGCATCCCTGTGGGCACCGGGCTTCTCTGCAAGGCACAGCTGTCTCATCAAACGGCGGCGTGAAAAGACCCGACAAGAGGCGACGGGATTATTAGGCAGCGCGTTGTCTGCCACGTCGCGGGTTTGGATTTAATTGTTGGAAAATCGCACCATTAAATTGGATGCACGAGGCCGTGGGGGGCTGCGAGACGGGGAATCGGGGAGCAGGGCCGCGGCGTGCCGGAGCGGCGCGCGGGGTGGGAGAGCATCTCCCCCTCTCCGGCCAGCACCCACCGCACGGGACACCCCGGGTCCAGCGGGGCCTCGGGGGAGCTGAGCAATTAACCCCCCCGCAGCAGGGCAGGATTCGTCCCCTCCTTCTGCCAGACTGGTAGAGATCCAGGCTCAGCAGTATTTCCACCGCTCTCCTGGCAACTTGATTATATTACTCAGCTCTTTTCACGATTCGCTTTCTCAGCTTCAGCTCTAACGCGCTGATAACCCATTATTTTAGGACAATTATTTCATGTGCATTTGCTGCTCTGGATACGGGACGTGGGTGTTTGCAAAGCATTGACCCTTCCACGTCGGGATGCTGCCGGGGACCGCGGTGGCATCCCTCCCGCCCGCGTCCCCTCCGCGCACGCCGGCAGGGGAGCGAGTTCACAGGGCCAACGGGGACAATCCTCGCTGAACCGTGACACGGGACGGGGGGGGGGGACGGAAAGCTCCACGTGACTTCTCCATCGGCCAGATTTAGAAAAATCCACGTGTTCCAGGGGTTACCGCTACGAAACCAAAGCTCTCCTTTATTGGTAAAAATAAACGAGATGATGTGCGAGGTTCCTGCCTCCGAAAGGGTGACGTCCACCCAGGGTGGACCTTCCTGCTGCGAGTCGGCCCCGAGCCCGGCTGCGGAGCTGAGACCCCAGACGAAACAGGTCTGCTGCTACCCCCAGGTCTGCTGGATATCAGATAGCGGTTTGAACTCCCTCGCTCATGAAATATTGTTTGTTTTCATTCCTTCCTATCCCCCCAGCTGGGGGGTGCAGAGCAGGGATCAGGAAACAATAAAAGCCCGGTCACCGCAGAGAATGCCTTCTTTCTCCTAGCTCCTTTCAAAGACGGACATTTTTGCTTTCATCCACCATTTGCACAGGCACGGGACATGTGCTGGCTCCCCTTCCAGCAGGGCCTCACGCGGGGATGCCGAAACTGCGCTCAAGATGCGGCAGACTGTTCCCCTCGCCGACAGCTAGTATTTCCTCAAATCCCGCTCAATTTGCTCTCTCGTTTGCCGCCGTTCCCAGGGCTCTTCTGCTTTCGATTCCCACACGATGCCCTGGCCGACTTGTGTTACAGCACGCTAAAAGCAAGTGTTATCTCTCAAAATTATGAGAGTTTTGTTTCCCGGCTTCTCAATTGAGACAAGTACCGTTTTTGATATTTCTTGGGCAGGGTATAGCAACGATCCCGACAGAAGCCAGCTAGATACCTGGACAAGCAAAGAGCATCGGCAGTGAGCACCAGAACTAAGGGGTCTCTGATCAGATCCAGCTTTTAAAGCCATGCATTAATTCTTCCTCGGTAATAAGACTATAAAGCTAAAAAGACGGTGCACAAACAAGTTTACGCATGAGCTTCTAAGCAGGCAAGGACCTGCGACTTTGCAAGAAAGTTGGACACAGACCATAGTTCTGTCTAAGAACATGATAGATATCGACAACAAAGAAGTAATTTTGATGAGCTATGTTCCCTTTTCACAGATCAGAAAGAAGTTTCCAACGCTTGCAACTTCAGGTGGCCATTTTAGACAAAAAGATACACATCTAGAAGCATCAGCTGAAACACTGCACAACATGCGGAGAATGAAGACTTTTTGGCTAGCCTGATACGACAACTATTGCCAAAGACACGACAAAGAGAAGGATAAGGGAACTGCAAGTGTGAGATACTGAAAAGACGGATTGTCAATTTTTGACCGAGAGACAGAAGCGTGAAATCTTGGAGTCAGAAGACGGAGCTACTACACGACGCTCAGCAAACGGAGAGCTATCAAGGAAGGTGCCCGAGGCAGAACGCAACAGCAGAGCGCCGGAGACACACCTGATATCTGGATTTGTTCTCTGCAATGCTTGCCAGCACAGGTCAGCTAGCAAGGCAGACTGCAGCTTGTGATTATATCCCTCCACAAAGGCGAGAAGAAAATGGGCTCTGCTGAAAGGCAACCTACAGCCTGGAGGATACAAGTGGAATTCCTCAAGGATTCATCTTCTTTAATATTCTAATTACGTGCACGAAAATAACTGCACTCTAATGAAACTTCCTGATGACATAAAGGTTAGGATGAATCATTAAATACACAGGAAGATCAAAATATTGTACATGAAGAACGGGATGAACTTGAAGATTAGAACAATAGAAATGGCATGAAATATAGTCATGCAAAATAGGAGGTTATAAACTTAATAGGCAAGAATTTCTAATTCCTGCTACAAGGTGGGAGCCAATCAATCAACGTCAACCGGAGAAGAGAAGACCTGGGCATACTGCACGATCACGGTGTAAGTGCTCGTTCCCAGTGCAGTCACCTAAGTAGCCCCAGGATACACTGTCAAGGTATTACCATTAATATTCCCTTATCTCTATTCTAACACACAAAATGCAGAGGAGACACTTTGCAAATACTATGTACAATTCTGGTTATTCAGGTTTCAGAAAGATGAATTCAAAACGGAGAAGGGGGGAGAGAGAAAAGCTCTCTGCTTTCCATCTTAGCAAAAGTCACTTTTAATCAGAAGTAAAAGTATTACTTATTACTGCTACCTAAGGACAATAGCGTTGTGAAAATCGAGATATAAAAATTTTACAAGTTCCTTGTGTGCCCAAACGAGAAGCACAAGAATTAGAAATCTCGGATAACAGGACAATAGAGACAACTCACAGTATGGCCACAGCGTTCACAGAGAATCTGCATGCCTGGAATGCTAAAATCCAACTTTTTCCCATTTAGGAGAATTAAAGAATGTAAAGAAAGAAAAGATGTGTGGGGGTGGTAGCACATCTTCTTAAACACTTTTTCTTTAGATATATTGCTAACTCAAAACTCCAGGATCTTGAATGCACAGGGATCAGTGAGCTAACTGACATAGGCGAAGAGTGTTCATGCAATTAAGTATCACAGCAAACTAGAGAGCAGCAAGAGCTATTTTTTAAGCACTTCCTTGCAAAGCACAGAAGAGAAGTTGTTTGGTTTTGGAGGATTTAACTTTGAGATGGGTCCGCAAGAGTTCCACGAGGAACCCCGTTAGTATTTACAAAGGTTAGAAATTACAATTTTCTTCTACAAAGAGCACTGTAACCAACACAGAATAACTATTTTGGACTTCACCAAGGTGAACAATGATGAAATAATTGATGCTGTGGAAACTGGTAGTTGTTCTGGGACCAGAATTTTATGACTTGATTACAGCACAGTATTACCATACAGTATTTCACACTATTCTCTGAAGATATTTACTTTTAAAGGCAGCGGGCCGGATAACTTCAATCTAAGAGTCCCTAAAGAGTTGCCGGAAGAGTTTTTTGGCCTAGAGATATCTCTTCTTAATAAATCCTAAAGTAAAGGGAAATTCTGCATATTAACATTTTCCCCAGACAATATTAAAAATGAAAAGCACAGTGACTGGGTAACTAAACTAGTTAGCCTAATGTTAAAACCACGAAAAGTAATAGAAAAGCAGATGACAGATTATGTTAATAAAAATTAAAGAAATATAACTAATGATGATTAGCGGGATCTTTTAGTGGGCTGCTGCGGCAAAGAGAAGTGAAGGCGATAAGAAAATAGGGTGCCAATGGCAGAAGTATTGGAATACCTGAGCAAAATAATTCTGGATACTACATTGTAAAACAGAGACTGAGAAGGAGAAGGTGCTCAAAGAATCCCCCACAAAAAAACAGGCGTTATTTAAAGATTGGAACAAGTGACTGCCAGTGATAGACTCAAGGACCTCTACCTGCTTAGCTTATCCAAAAGAAAATGAACAGATGACTTTTTCTAAATAAGTAGGTAAAGAATCCCAGAACGGTTGAGGTGGAAAGGCACCTCTGGAGATCACCTAGTCCAACGCCCCTGCTCAAGCAGGGCCACCTGGAGCAGGTTGCCCAGAACCCGGTCCAGGTGGCTTTTAAATTTCTCAAAATATGTACATTCACAGGATGAAAATATTGGATATCAGGGATGTTCAATCTAGCAAAGAAAGGTAAAATCAAAACCAGCTGGAAGCTGAAGCCAGGTACACACAACCTGGAATTGAGACAACACATTTTTCAACAACGTGTGGATGAACCACTGGGACAACTTTCAATGCAAAATAATCGATTCTGTGTTTCATCATGTTTTCACACTAATATTAGAGCCATTACTGGCTAAACAAATTAGCATAAGATGGAGCCCTAAATGGTTTCAACCTGGAATAACTCAGTGAAGCGCAATGGCCTATGGTATGAAGGATGTCAGACTAGCTCGTCTAGTGCTCACTTGCCTTAAGGCTTCAGGACTCCACGGTCTATGGAGACTAGTTTCCATGATGGGCATCCATGTTCTTAGGCCAAAGACTGAACTGAAATAAGGGAGGCTAAAAGTCTCCATGCCAATTTGACAAGGAAGCCAAGGGATAAGTGCATGAACACTTCCCTCAAGAACATTTTTGTGTAATACAGCCAGAGAGCTAAAGGTATTTCGGATGGAAATCTGAGGGCCTTGAGCGCACCAACAAGCTAGGCAACATCTGCCACCTCCCCAAAGGTTTGGCCACACGTGCTCAAGGCCGGCTCCGACATGGTGCGGCCACGTAACACGGGATGAGGCTGCTGGGAAAGTGGACTGTGGGCAGGTGGTTACTCATCGTGGTGAGCGTAGGCTTGGAAATGCGAGAGCTTAACACACGGGCAGACTCTGATCTTACACATATTGTATGTCACATACTGTCACCTAGCAAACGGCACACCGTCTCATCCTTACAAACTGGGATGTAATACGCGAACATAAAGAGCACCGTGAAATTGGTATGTGCAACATAATTTTAACATTTCTAAATATCCAAGGAGCTCTGCTACGCAAATTTAAATGTCTTCTGAACATAAAAGTATTCACTGAAAAGCGAATTGCCTAGCTTGGGGGATTTTTTAAACAAAAAATGTTTTCTACAGCTAGACAACACAAACTTGGAGGAATGTATAAATAACAGTTGTAAGGGAACAGGACTCTTCCCAAAGACTTGAAACACTTCAGTCATTTAAAAAAGGATGCTTTGATGAAAAAACACCTCCTTTATGGAAAAAACACATGACAAAAAATGCATTAACAGAATATTGTTATTTTCAAAAGAGAGAACAGTTTCCTACAGTACCATGTAATTACTGAAAAATCTGATTTTTCTGAGCTTGCTCTGTTATTCAATAAAGTCTGGAGAAAGCCAGCCAGAAAGTCAAACTCTCGAGTCAAAATTTTCTTTTAGATCCAACACCTAAATTTGCTTCATGATTTGGATAATTTATCTGACCAGTTCTGACAAGAGCATGAGATACTCCATATTTTAGAGCAATACATCTTTTAAGGAAGACATGCTCCTCTCGATGCATGCTAGGTGCACAGCTGGAAGAACGCTGTTCTATCTGGGCTATTTATTTTACTGCACCATTTGCCATAATTTCAGCATAGCCTGGCCTTGTCTTCTCAAAGGTTTTTTCCAGGAGTCAGTATTTGCTTGCAGCCCCTAGTAAGGAATCTCCCCTGCGAAAGATGTAATTGGAAATCAGCTTTCATGCCATGATGAGGAATGATCTGGGCATAAGATATTTCCTAGGATGTTCCAGTGCTTAGAGATTAAGCTTTATCCACGAGGAAATCTGGTATCCCTATCGCTGAGCTGAAAAGGTGTGTCCCCAGGGCACTCACTACACGGTAACACTACGCTCATCTAATGAATGAACATGCCAGACTGGAAGAAGTCTAAAGCTGGGCTCCTACCTCCCTGGCATACTGCTCCTGCCCATCATCACCGCAGGAGTCACCAGCCAACCTAACCGAGCGGGAGTCAGCCGTGTGCCATCGCAGCAAAGGCCAACTGTGCCCTGGGGAGCGTTAGCAAAAGCAGAGCCAGCAAAGCGAGGGCAAGGATCCTCCTTCCCCGTTCACACGTGCGTCCAGAGCGACCTGCTCCAGCGAGAACTGCTCCGAGCAGGACGTCGGACTAGAGACGTCCAGAGGTCCCTCCCAACCTACACCATTCTCCAAGGCACACAACACAAATCACCTGGCACAAATCCACAGAGCCAGTTCACGAGCGAGCAAGGACCACGAGCAACTTGCAACAGGGATCTCCATGGGCCAGGAGGATTATGTAACCGCTGCAAGTCACGGAGCACAACCTCTCCTAATGGGACCCCATGGTGACAACCGCGTGAAGGAGAAGAGCATTAATTCTGATTCCAAATTGAGCCCTGGAGCCTTTACTGATGTGTGCAAACAAAAAAAGGTACAGAACAGTCCCAGGGGAAGCCTGGTGTGGGGTGGTGATGGAAACAATTACTAATTGGGTTTGAGAATTTGCTTTACTAGGACATTCAGGCAAGGAAGCTAATGCCACTGCTTCAGATTGTGGAAAAGGAGAAAACCCTGGGTGTATTTACAAGCTCATTCATCTGATGTTTAAATCTGTGACCGTAGTGTCAGAGAGGAAGTGTAAAAGCAGCAGAGTGCTCAAGGTTTCTGCAGGACCTTAAAAGGTGTGGCTCGAGGCTTGAATTTGTTGGCAAACAGGGAGAGGAAGCCAATGAAGACAGAATGTGGGCGAGGACAGAAAACTCGGGAAAATATTTAAATTCTTCATGGCTTCCGTCACTTCCTGGAACACTTTCCCAATATCTTATGCAGTCCTTAAGGACCCCAGAGACCGTGCTTGGGAAGCTCTGTGCTGGTGCGACAAGCACTGCCGGCACAGGTATCGCTGCACCTAACCTGGTGCCAAAATAACACAGCCTGGTGTGGTGCCACGCGCATGGCCGAAACAGGCACGGTAAGTTAGACACACGCGCTGCAGCCACACATACATGTTCCAGCGTTGGCCCCGAAACGCAGGTACTGGGGCCAGCACTAGCGCAGAGCACATGAAAGCCAGCGCAACATGCTGCTTGCAGTGCAGAAACCAAGAGCTGCCTGGAATGTGAAAAAATAATGCATTATTCACGAGAGAGATCAGCACTCGTTTTGAAATCAAGTGTTGACAAAATGCCGAAGACTTTCCAGGAGTTGAATTAAGAAGGTTACTATGCCTACTTGTGTTCAGAAGTTAAGACGTGAATCCCCTTCGGCTAGCTGTCCCTAGCAGAGTCTGTAACCAGCCCCCAAGTCTTGTCTTCTCTAGCTTCACATGAAGCTTTATGCAAGCAAAACCGTAAGAAATTAGCAGTGACTCGTGACCAGCCACAGAATTTCCACGCTGCTCCCCGTAAGCAAAAGCAAGCCGTCAGGATAGGGTCTGGGGACTATTTCCAGCGAGCCCCTGAACGGGGACCGAGGAAACCACAGCCTGCCTTCGGCGTTCCCAAGAACGCCGCACAATGTTTGGCTTTTTCATCCACTCTTCCTTTGAAAAACCTTTATGTGCCTGCCCGAAAATCAAGGGAGAGACGAAAACCACTCGTCAATGGACTAAGAATAGCTGCTACGGTGAGAGCTGGGGAGGCAGGGCTTTTTGCAAAGTCCAGTTTCGCTCGGGGAGGCCAATCTCCTGCGGTCACGCTGGAGTCAAGAGTGGGACGGACAGAATAACACAAAGTTATTCAGAGCAGGAGCCTAATTCGGCCTCTCTGACTTGCTCTTGGAGGACTACTGATTACAGGCAGAGTCACGAAAACCGGCTTCACAAGCTAAACTTAGCTGTTGTGAACGTCCCCCGTGCTCCTAAAGAAGTGCTGGCATCACTAACGTCAGAAATGTGAACGCTCCCAGATCCGCAGTCTCTGGCGGTTTCAATATTTACGCTGACCCGTGCCTGAAGTCACATGCTGACCTTTCGCTGCATCTTTTCACCCTCGGCTTCTCTCAGTCTAAAGATCTAAATCTTTAGAAAGTCACACTCCCAGTCCAATTTTCACTTTTGAAAACTAACACAGATTGCAAAATACTATTCCTCTCTCCCGGTTAAAACGAACTAGTCACGCTGATGGATGCTCTTACCCAACGAGAACGTGCTGAGGATCGACCTGCATTTCTCCGAGATTTGGACGGGAAATGGGCTGCGCTGAGACCAAACGACGAATTTGACACGGGAAAATGAAAGCCCTAGAAGTCGTCACACGCTTAGTGCCAGGCTTGAGCTCCTTGTTCTGCAGCTGCTCAGATGGTTTAAGCACCCCGCGCACACCCCCAGCCCCGGTCCGGCGTGAGGACCACGGGGCTACTCCAAACCCTCTCCGACGGCACGTGAAAGGGCCCGCGCATCGCACCGCCGAGGAGCTACCTCCTCAAAGACAAGTGTTAAATGTGGATCTTTAACTCTCACAAACATCAGAAAACCTCTCTGGCCGTGAGCGCTCTCGGAAAACATGACTTCTGTGAAGAGAGCGTCTTTGAGAGAAACGGTACTCCATGTTCCCTAGAGCTTCCGAGCCTGCAAAACCTCCCTCTCTTTTTCTGGCATGGAAAACTGTCTCTCGAGAGGAAAATTTGCTCTTATGCTACTCTGTAATTTCCCCCTTACCGAAAAGTTAAAACGCAAGTCTATAAATAGCCATCCAAATCCACGTCCCGCAGCACAACTTGCCGGGACGCCAGCAGAACGGAGTAGCATGTACGAAACAGAGACGCACGCGCGGGCGATACGAGCGGCAGCGGCACGCGGCATCGTCGGACCTCGTCGGGCTTAAAACCCCCGGGTTCAGCTCCTGCAACGCGGCACCGGAGCCAACGCCGCCGGCATCGCTCCTCAAGCGAGAGAGCCCTTGAGTGTCTGGTCTTCTGCTCAAAGCGGGTTTAGTTTGCTCAGTGCTAGTGAGGTGTATCTACACCCGATACACAAAGCCAAAGTATTAAAAGGAAAGAAGATTAATTACGAAGAAGATACACCTTTCACTGACCAAAGAGTAGCATAATAAATACCTTCTTAACAACGAAACGGAAATGCATATTTTACACTCAAGTCAACAAGCTCAAAACTAATCCTTGAATTAAAAAAATACAGTTTGATTTCTCTATCTATATGTTTTCTCTGAAAAACTGTAAAGCGGAAAACACTGGTTAAAATAGATTAAAAAATAAATAAAGTATTTAATGAGAACAAAACAATACAATGAGGAATACAGTTTAATGAAAGCATACCTCATTGTTAATGTAAAATTATCAACATAAATTTCTGTGGAAACAGATCAAGAAGGAATTTTTTACTTCATTTCAGGAAGACTGTGATTAGAAAAAAATATTTATTTTGGGCTTGAGAAAAATTGCTTTACTATGATGAAATTTGTAATTTTGGGGGTAAATATAGCTATGCATTTGTAGAAAATGGAAGACTGAAAGTATCCTCAACTAGTCATTTCCCTACTTCTTGAAGCCCTGGCTTTGTAGATGTTCATAGGTAGGTAGCAACCAGTTTCTTAGCAACTATCACTACTATTCCGAAGTTTACTACCTATGCAATTTCCAAGGATTTGTCATCCTTTTTAAATGTACTTGGCTCTTAAAAAAACAAAAACAAAACACAGGCAGCTGAGCTGTCTGTAAGGATCATAGTCCAAGGAGTCTATAAATACCTTGCAAATGAATAACCTGATCCATCCGAGCAGTGAGATCACCTCTGTGTGCACTTACTCCTCAGCATGTGCCTCCACAGGCAACGGCCTACGCAAAGACCAGGGAAGGAGGAGAGGAGATAGGAAAGAGCACGACAGTAAAACAGCCTGGCTGTTTAACGCCGAAGGCTCCAGGATGAATCCGATCCATCCTCCTCCCCGCCGCCCAGCCACGTCAGTGATGCACGTGGGCTCGTGAGATGCAGGTAAGCTGGTGGCCTTAGGTAGGGTAGAGAAAGCAAAGAAGAGACAACGGTTACTTACCGACCAAAACTGGGGGCCTTTTGGAGGGCTGGATCTCCCAGGAGATGTCTAGGCACCTCGCGTGCACAAGACCGGAGTCGTCCACAGGCTCGCCAGGACCCCGGTCGAGCCCTGGAGCCCCGAGCTCCCCAGCATGGTCATCGCAGCGCCCAGGGCCGCTGGCCACCGCCTTCGCTACTCCCGAGGTGCCCACGTGAGCTGTGGGCTTTGGAAAGGAGTCATGGAGAGCATGTCATGGGATTCACGCTGACTTCGACAACCGCCGTTACAGCAGGATAAGCGTTGGCTTCCTTTTCCTGAGCATGGGTCAGTGTGAATCCCCCTATACTGGACCGACAAAAAGCAAACTGGACTTAAGCCTTTAGTAAAATGCACAAGATTTACTGGATCTGAGAGAAATCTGAGTAAATAGAATCCGCTCTAGACAGGCAGGAGAAGCATCAGCCGCTACATGAGTTTGACACCAAAAGGACGGCTCGCCCCAACTTTGCCTGAGACCTACACGAGCGTCTCACGCTTAGCAAAAAGCAGCAGGTTGCCCCATTCTGCAGCCACTGCCTTACAGCTGCTGGAGGCATGTTTTGAAAAGCAAGCTCCTCATGTCCTGGTGAAGCTCGTTTGATCTTGGGAAGGAGTGGCTCACTAGCTAATTAATAACACGTGGACACGGAGTATGACGCACTATGAGAGCCTCTCTGATGTGATGCTGTGGTCTTTCAATGAGCTGCAAATAGCCACAAAGAGGAAGGGAAATAATCTGGAAGACTCGGTCCCGTCACTGTGAAACAGCAAGGCCCAAGGAACATCCAAAATAACTCCCTTCCTCCCATTACGGACTGTGTGGCCAGATGGGAAGCTGACCGGTTGATTATTTGGCTGATCAGACTATGCACCATGCGCACGCCGATGTACGACGGTGCAGTCCCATGCACACAACATATCCTGATCGTGGAGGTCAAATGTAGGTGTTGTGCAGGAAATTTGTTACCGACTGAGATCAAAATCCCTAGGGATTTGGTCCCCTATGACGACAGTATGATCTGTTTTGTATTTTCCAGGAGCCTACACAGGAGAGTAAGAACAGGGCATACTCTGGGGGTATCACATTCGAGCTGGAGCACGGTAAGAAGAAAGCAAACACTACCAACAGGAACCTGAGACAGAACACGCTTTTGTTGCATCTTCTTGCATCAGGCACAGGAAAAAAAATCCCTCTTTTCCTTTTTTTTTTAATTAAAAAACACTGGAAATGAAAACCACAATTAGCTCCCATCTACAGCAAAAAGCATGTGCTGTTTGGGAACAGGTTCATGTAAGAAGCCTCACTTCAGTGAGGATCGTGAGATGCGCTGTATGGCACAAAACTGGATAGGGGAAACTTGGGCAATGGCTTCTGCCCCTTGTGTCTGAGGCCAGGGGGAGAGCAGGGAAGCATCTTCAATTCCCTCATTCCCAGGTGCAGGAGCAGCACGCACTGCTGTGGATGACACGGACTGGTGACCTCCACTGTAGCTTGTGTTTTCTCCTGTGGGTAGAACAGCCGTTGTCGAAGATGCTTAGGAAGGGAGCTGAGATGTAGGACAGGCAACGCACAGTGTGTGACACAGCGCACACCGTGTAAGAGCCTTTTAAGAAGTGCGGAGAATGACCAGTCCCCCTGATAACCCCAAGTCCTTAAAAATCTAACCTGGAGCCTGTTCTTTCTGAGGGAATCCCAATGTTTGCACCATGATGCCCTATTCATAATTACATGTGTGTCCTTGATCCCAGAAATGCCTCTTGCTTCCTGATCCAGTTGCCTTAATAGTTTAAAATCCCCATTATCATCTAAGAGTTTCAGTAGGGAAAGAATCACTCTGCTCCAGTTTAAGTAAAAGCTGCACTTGGCTGCTGGGGTCTGGCAGTTTGCAGAGGTGAGATGCAGAAGAGCTTGGGCCTCTGCAGTCACTAACCTTTAGACGTATTCTTGGCAAACAGATATCCCCGCGGCAACGACACAACCGCGTAGCTAGGATGGGAATGGGCAAAAGGTGCACAAATCCTGACAGAAGGGCTTAGCTCCATTTTTCCAACTACTTTCATGTCGATGGCTTGAAGGTTGGATGGTGCAGCAGCGTGGCTGAACCGAGCAGTCTCTCACTTGCAGCCTAGCTAATGCTCACTGTGCCAGCAATCACCGAAACAGCAAACCTCTTAAGAGGTTTTGCTGATAATGACCAGGGCTACTATCAGAGTCCCTAAAACTGTCATGAATTCTTCCAATAATCGTCAGTCACCTGCTTCTTTTTAGGTCTAAAGTAGTAAAAAGCTGGGAAAGACATTCTAGGCAATCAAGGCCTGCTACTCTGGTCAAGGAAGATGATGCTAAGAGGCATGAATCTCTTAACGTCACAGACAACATATCATCTGCTATCATTCTTGATTGTGAAAGTAAGGCTTTGGATCTGAAACCCATGCTGAAGGGTCTTCCATCAGGCAGCAGGTTTGTCCTTGACATCAGCAATGGCTTTATGTGGGGCTTGTGAAACTGCTTGTAACAGCTGTGCCTGGTCTGTAGCTGCGTGCAGACACTGGCCTCTACGTACGCGTGTTTAGGTAAAGTCATTTGGTACTGGAGATATATGTGCCTGCATGCTGCTACAGCCCATGATGCTCACTGAAAGCAAAGCCAGGTCTTTATCCGGCTTCAGATCTTCCTTCATGCACTCATGCCTAGCATGTTGGGGCACAGAACGATGGACATCATAAATCTGCCTGGCATAGGGAATTCTCCTTAGCAGCAGTGGCACGTGTTGTATCCATCTCGCAGTACAACCAGTACAACACAAACCAGAAGATTTGGGGATCACAGGTTTCCCGTCTTCTATGTTGAGGAAAAGGAATGTATAAATGAACGTCTAAACGTATAGGCTGGACTGGAGTGAATCCAGTTTTCAGCATCCAGTTTAGACAGGTCAAAGACAATTACTACGGTTATACATCAATGGATGAAAAAGACTGCAGAAATCTCTGAGAGAAATAACTGGAGCTAAGAATTTGTAATTCCTTCTCACCAATATGCCACCAACAGACAGAGGCCTTAGGGACCGTGGCCCCCATGCCCCCTATGACTACGATGAGACAGAGAGCATACTTGACATCTGGATGCAAAGCACCATTCAGCAGAGTCCCACTTTTGTGTGCATTCGTGCAAAAAAGCATTCATAATGGTGCAACCCAGCTAACGAGATTTACATCTCCTGGAATTCTGTATTTTATTGAATCTGATGACCTTGGTAATGTTGTCAGAAACACAGGATTAAACTCTATGATCGGAAGAACTGAGGCTGCTAGAAGCAAACATGCAATGTTTTCACATCGGTTCAGATGAATGGGGTTTGACTTTACCAAGGATGCATATAGCTTTTCTCTTCAGTCCTAGGAGGCTACTGGAAGTCAGATCTTTCTTAAAGCAAACATCACAGCCCACCTCCCCTTGGTGCATTTATTTCACCAAAGAATTCTTGTCTGTATCCATAAAAGTTCAGAGAAAAGAAAATTATTTTTCACATTAGCAAAGTTTTTACTAAACTACAGAAGCTAAAATACTGAGATTTTCTAGTTCTCTGCCGTTTCAATTCTATGTAGATTTAAGTACAACATCTGCTTTATACTTGCAAAACCGTATGGATATTTACAGTAGTCAGACTAAATCACAGATAGAATACAAGCATTTCTTTCTAGACCCAATTTGCATTACATGATGATTTTAGTAATTAGAACAACTTTCATTTCGCTTTGACAAATAAAACTCCCAAGAGGTTTCAGTTTGAAAGCATCATGAAAGGCCAAAGCTACAGCTGGAACAGATATTTCGTACAATCAGACTGCTGAGTAAGAGTAAGACTATTTTGATCTAGCATTAAGATAGATTGATTCCAGGTAAGTTTTTTCATTTTTGTAGTACAGTGATTTTTTTTGATAGTTATGCCGTAAACATGTGTTGTCACAGTGCTGTAGCCATCACTACATCACGTAAAAGAGGAAACTATCTCTATAATGACTAAGGTAACATCTGAAGTAAGCCAATAGTGAACCTCATCATTTCCAAGCTTCCCAGCTGTTTGACCGGCGATGCTTTTCTAAGATAACTGAATCAACACCAATGCGACAGCAACGAGGTGGACGGCGAAATGCAAATCCTTTCTAGAGATGTTGCGCGCTCCTCAAAACCAGGCTTACCAGCATGCAACGCATTGACGTACGCTGTCAAACCAGACTTCAGCGGCACAACCACTACTTTGAGATGGGGCACTGTGTTGACAGTTATGGGGCTGTGCCTTCTCGCCTCTCTTTAGTTTGTTCGAAGTCAGAGTGCAAAAGTGTATTTGTGGGCTGGGGAAATAGAGAACAAATTGGAGGGAGGCCAATAACCCCAAAGCAACTACCAACTTCAAAAAGATAATTTACAACACAGTTAGTCAAAAAGTGATTTATGCTCAAAGGGATTATTTTGTTGTATCAGGCCATACCTAAAGTCTTGTGCTGCGCATAACATGCTTTAACAAGATGTTTCAGGACTCCCTTTGAAAAAGACAACCCTTATAAAGAAACGAGGTGGAAAAAGGGATAGCTCCTTGCAAAAGAAAGGGCCAAAACGGAGCAATAAAGTCTGTGTAACAGATGATGAAATACGCCCCAAATTGCTGCCATCTGTTAGCAACCTTTGCCCAGTGAAATGAATTTCATGTGAGGTCAAGAAATCCCAAACTGCTATTTCCTGATTACTATTAATAAAGGCCAGGTGCCATATAAACCAGTGCTGGATCCAGATGTCCTTCATGTGGCTCTGCTTACCCTTCCATGCTCGGCTAACGATAGAAAGGAAAGTATTACAATGCACACACAGAAATGCATTTAATATTGATTGCTCCGGAATTACTGGGCAGTAAAAGCATTATATACCTTCCACTCTACTGAATGTCTACAGCTAAGCTATGTGACTAACACTGCTGTAAGGTGTGGAACAGTCCTTAAGGATGAAGTTACAGTACGTGCAGCTGCAGCATGGGCTTCTTCCCTATTTTTCACGACTGCGCACAGGAAGCAATACTTTCTACAAGTGACAGCAAAGATTTAGGCAACAGTTCTCATTTGAATTTAATCAATGATGTCCTGCTGGATAGTCTTGAATGTCTACCTAAGAATCAGTTTTCCCTGTCTCTGAAATGGGCGCACTCAAATTTATCTAGCATAGAAAGACGTGAAACTGTATGCTGACGTAGTTTAGTTAAGATTAAAACGCTATAGAAAAGCTAAGCATATCCACTATTTATGGCACTGAGCAGCTGTATTCAGGTGCCAATCCAGTGCTACAGCACAGCAGAAGGAATTGGTAATTCCAGAGAATAAACATATGCTAGGTCATATCCTAAAGGAGGAATATGCATGCGTCGTTTGCACTGCTCCTAAGCTTACTTTGATACTAGATCAGGTCTTTGACTACAAAATGAAGCAAAACTTGCTTTAGAGCGTTCGGCACGGCTATGAAATTCAAGAGGGAAGCATAAACTATTTCACATGCTGGACTCTACATGGAAAATCATTAAACAGTTACAATTTATGCTCGAAGAAAATATCTGGAAATAAATTATTCCAGAATTCTGTCTTCTAGCTTTCAACTTAGCCAAAATCATCACTAGCATCACGTTTCTTAGGGACTAAATAAACATCAAGTAGAATTAGATCTTGCCAAAGCAAGCGCAAACCCTTCCAGTACATCGCTCCAGTCACCTTAACGATATCTCCACAATAGAAACACAAAATCTATCAGCTCATGCATGTCAACCCAAAAACGTGGCAACGTTAACAAACGCTTTGGCGGAAACATGCATGTGGCATGAAAAATACCACTAACCCGCCGGAATGAATGTGCAGGGACATGCGACAAGGCCTGAAGCACCCATGTTGTAGGAGGGCATCTTCTGCAAAACAACCACTCTGGCCTCACGTACGAGATCCTCAATAGCTATATACAAAATATTCCTACAGGATAAGCCCAGAATGGAATTTTTGATTCTGTCGGATCACTACTTCTGTAGACATTGCTTATCATCAGAACACAACATAACCTTCCTTCTGATTTACTATCACACAAACAATTCTTTCCTCTCGCTGCTCCACATGAGCATTCAGCTGACCACGGCTCTGGTGATACACCTCGCCTGATCCACCGGTGCTGCCCACATCTTTTCTGCCAAGCGGCCTAAATGATTGCCGTAAGAGGATCAAACTAAGGAACTGCATTTAACCTCTTTTAGTTTGGATTTTGTATTTCTTGCAGAGTTGATGCAAGGTCGCTGAAGGTGTAGTTACAACATCTGCTGGCATCACGTTTTTTTCTAGGAAGGCTGTTTTTAACTAGGACAATTTCAGTACCCTGATTTATAGCATGGACCCTCAAACAACTGCATCAACATAATCGCAGGAGCAGTGAATACTGGCACAAGAAAAGAAACATGTCAAGCTGGCGTTGCTGTCAAAGGCAGCTTATTGCAAAGCTGAACCCTCAGTCCAAAACTTTGTTTTATCCAACTGTATCAGATAGCCCAATAAAACAGTATGGCCTCTCCCTACAAACCTGACCTCCTTAACAAAATACTAAGCTTAAAATTAAAATGTTGGCTTTGTTGCAAGAAAATCTGAGTATTAAAAATATCACTAAACTGCTAAGAAGGAAAATTTCTCATATACAAGACTTCTAGAATAAAGACATTTTTAGTATACCCCAGACGGACAGTTTGAGCTCAGACACTTCATAAATACTGTTCTTACTGCGCAGCCTTTAGAGGCCTCACCATTATCTGGACTGTGGGTCATTCATGTCACGGCTGCACAGATCTGGGGGTGTTTATCAGCTCAAGCATCTTCACCCCTACATCCAAGGTACGTTTAGGCTTGAAGACACTAAGCTCTCACATGCAGAGTACTGCTTTGGCACGATGTGGTGACCCTGTTAGCAAACGCTGGTGGATGCACTCTAACTCAGAGGGGCTGGGTGCTGCGCTGAGCTCCCAGACGTGGTGGGAGCAGGGTGTGAAGGCTCCTGCGGTTCCACAGAGCCCGGCTGAGGTCCAGCTAGGTGCACGAGCTGCAGCAGGTCAGACCCAAGCTGACTCCATGCAAACGCACTGTTTCTGCAACAGTTCTCCTGATCTCCACGTTTCTTCGCTGGGGCGCATCGTGATGCCTGAGCTAAAAGGCCCTCCGAGACCCTCAGCTTCCTGGGGAGCGCAGCAATGCTCCCCTAGATCAGCTGCAGTAAGCCTGGGGCAGCAGGACGGGCACTGACACGCTACGAAGGAGGCTGGAAAGTGCTGAGATGTGGGGCTGTCTCTGCACCACCTCCGCTTTGTAAGATTTGGGTTCTTCCAGTGCGTGGGGCATCCTAAGGCTCACTGCAGAAGTAATGGAGAATTGGCTGTATTTAACCCTCCTAAGAAACCTAGAAAACAAGTGGTGCATTATAATCAGCTTTCACATGCTTTCAAACATACAAACACCCTCCAAAGCCGTCCCTCTCACACAGCACAGAGGGCTGGCTGGTGGGACCAGGTGGCCCTACACCTTCTGCACCGACCTCAGGAGCTTTTAGGTGGGAACTCAAAGCCACGTGTCAATCACGGCCGCAGTCATTCTACCTTAATGAAATGCTTCTCGACACTTTTTGTTCCACTACCCAGCTTGCAGGATGAACAGGGAAATGTGCTACAATTTCTGAGAGTCTGCAACATGCATTTTTAAAGCACGCTCCCGTAGCATGGTGGCTCCTGCTGCCGCTACGTGCTTCAAAGTTATTAATATCAAAACGAGACATAGGAAGTAGGGAGAAAATACTTTAAATACAGAAATAACCCTTATGACTCTTGGAATCCTCTGATTACGTGACAGACGACAAGCCCTTGACTTTCCTTCTAACTGCCCCTGAGAAATCTATAGTAATTATTGTATCCTAATGCACACAAGTGCATTCTAGTGTAAAAGCTGTAATATTACTTCATTTCGAATCCTCTTTTCACAAATAATGTGTACTAAAATAAACAAGCAAGCAAGCAAGCAAGCAAAAACCTCCAGAAGATAAAAATGAGAATTTTCACGCTGGGCAGCCTCTTGACAGAGAATCTGTTTAGAAAATAAAAACAACCTCTTCAGCTGGTTTTGAAGCACATTAGAATGAGCAAGCATATTTTTCCCCAAGTCAAAAGCAACTGTAGCCACAATGTTTTTGTACTGAGCTTTGTTAAAAGTGGTAGCAGCTTAAAAGAACTTGGCATACACGTATTTCTCAGTGAAGGCAAGACTTGGGAAAACATAAAAACTGAACAAACTCCTGCCTGTTTTAAACTCTGCAATCCAAACTGTGATGAAGTAGAGGAATGCGATTTGGGAAAGACATGAATGGAATGGGCACTCTGCATAAACGGTTCTACGTTTTGGCTACTACCTCTTAATAGGACAACAGGAACATATAAAAAAAATTTCACACTTCTGCCCGACAATTTTCTCAGCTGCTATTTATGAAAATACCTCAGGTTACTACAATTCACTAAATTTATATAAGTGCTCTCTACTATTTTAATTTGCCTTGTGCATTTGATAGCACTTAGCCAGTCACCCATGCCGTGCTCTCCAGGATGGACAGAGTGATGATTTCCACTCTGGACCCAAAGCAAAAGACAATCAAGTCCCCAGCCAAGTGTCAGGAGAGGATCCTGTGTCTCGTCCTTGCTCCTTTCAAGCAGGGAACCATGCACAGCAGCCGTATGGTGAGCTACCAGACCCAACCAGGAGCTCGGTGGCAGCACTGCATTTATTCAGGAAGGCTCTGACGGACTTTGGCAGCGCTTGGCCTTGACCAGGCATCCACTGGACACACAGCGTTAGAAAGGAGAGCAGCAACCCACTTCCATCTGCTCCTGCCTGAGCCTTGCTCAATCCTCTTACCTCTGCCCTCCAGGCTTGACACAGAGGGCAAAATACAGCAGGAGAGGGCTGAGTGAGGCCACATCGACTTGTTAATGCAATACAGGGAGTGGAATTGTATCTTCTTCCTCTTCAGACAGAAACCAGCCTTCTGTAGACGTGAGCTCCCGCCCTAGGTCTACGTTTCAGCGCACTCATCCCAGCCGGTATAGGAAGCACCTCTGCATTATTCAGCGACTTGTCTCTTACCTGACATCCAGCCGCCACAGGGCAGTGTGATCCATCAGAAAGAACAGATTTCCAGGAAAGTAATCCTCACGCATATCCACGGCTATTCCCTGCCAAGCCTTCCTTCTTGTGTCAGAGAAAGTCATCTGCTAGGGACAGTGCCACCAACTCATGAGCAGGGTGAGATCATCTGCACTACTGATACCTTAGGTCAGCACGGACCCAGCCTTCCTTCCTGAGATGTCTACTGAACGTCCTTAGGTAGGAAGGTCTGGTTCCCTACACAACTTTCAATCTTTAACATCTAAATTGCTCTTTCATGAGCCTTTCTAGCTTTGATATCCTTCAGGAGGCCCATGGAAGTGGTTACTAGTTTAGAGGCACAAACTCAAAGTGTACTCTGTGGCTATTTCTGTCTCTACTAGGGAACTGAACCATGCCCAGGAGTGTGTCTGGCACTGGAACAAGATAATTTTCACGATCAAGCTGTTAGAATACCCCTGGCATGATTTTCACACGTTTCAGCTAGTGCATTCCCAAAAAATTCCCAGGCACATTGCAGTGACCATTCCCAATAGGTAGACTACCACCAGGTGTTGGAGACTAAGAAAATTTACGAGCATAAAGGCAGGCATTTCCATGCCAGTTGGCCTCTGTGTCAGAGAATTTTTCCATGTGCATTTACTAGCACAGACATAGCCCGAATGTCTCAGGAACTGTTACGGTTCTTTTCAGTTTAACCAGAGAAGTCATTTAAAGCTGCCACCGTGGTGGGTAACCAGATCTGGTCCTTCCCCTAAATCTATCTTGAGCAGGCAGTTTTGTCTTCTTAACTATATATCTGACAGACATGATCCATCAATACTGACAGTTTGCTAATCTTTCACAGAGGCCAAAGGCATAAACTGCAAGTGAACGAGGCCATGCAGTAGAAGAAAGCAGCTGATTTGCAGTATTGAGGCATTAGGAGGAATTCCTGATATTTTTGTTAAAATATAGCAGCATGTGATGGTGGGACTCGCTCATTATGGGGTCGGTGTTCCACTTTGGAGAGGAGAACAGGACCTTTGGCTGATGCAAAAAAGGACACGGAGCTGAAGAGCACTCTCGGATTTGGATATCAGTATGATAAGATTTCCTCAGCTGGTACAGGATTCTCCAGTAGCTCCCAATTCCAACATGGGTTGAAATCCCCCACTCCAAGATTTCTACATCTTCTCTGGGAATGATGCAGGTATCATTTTAACTTGCTGTTTGGGATCAGTTTTGCTATAGCAGTAGGTTAAGAAGGTTCAGCTCAGTGAAGGTTGAGTGCATTGAAAGTGAGGTGAAAAAGTACTGCTGTCCGTACACTTTCCACGCTGACTGAAGGTTGTCATCTATTTCTTCTGAAACTTCTGAATGAAGTGGGGAAAAGTGGGACTCTTAACTCACTCTCATTTGAGTTGAGGAGCAACCCTACTAAGATTTCCATGACTTCATGAAGATTATTTGGTGATAGTGTGCCCACCTTTTTGGTTTGGTACAATAACCTCAAAATCCACGAGCCTCATTTGCTCCATTACGACATACGGTTCCTGCCATCTTGCAAAAGGAAACAATTTCAGTTCCAATGTTTAAATATTCCCATGTGAGCTTCTTTGCCATGAAGCCCTTTCTGTGCTTGTTTGGCACTAGAGCAGTCCTCTTGTGTGAGAGTAGGAATGCTTGACCTTCTGCGGGGTTTCTTGTATGTATTGTACTACACGCCAAAGACATGATACATGTGATGTATATCTTTGTGAATTCTTTTAGCATTCTTTTGAATACTGAATAGTAGAGCTGCAAATGCGGCTCATTTGACTATAAAACAAAGAGATTTTAATATTTAACAGATTATTTAAGCTTCTCACCAGCTGTGACATAAAAATAGTCCTGTTGTAAATTAGGATCTACACTGGCAAAAATCTTTGTTAGCTTGGACACAATAATCTTAGTAGTAGTAGGGAATAGTGTGTGGACTGTGACTACCTTCTAGCATAACACCACATCAATGAAAAAATATCTAGCTTTTCCTCAACGGTGCGATGAGGATTGGCCCAACCTATGCAGGGCAGTCCTGCAAAGGGAGAGAGAATACAGAAGCTTTTAAAATCTTTATGGAAAATCAGCTGTGAACATGGGGCACAAAAGTTAATGGACATTCCTGTAAATACCGGGATCAGAAACAACGGATCTCTCCTGATACAAACTGCTTAGAACCTGCCATGATTTTCTGACCAAAACTGGCCAAAGGCCGTGATAGCTTCTAGGCCTTTTAAGGACTTTTTTTTTATCTGGAGTTTGGTCTCTCGGATGTCACTAAGCCCAGCTAGTCTTGCTAGAGATGGAAGTATCTGTAGATGCCTGGTGGTACTGTCAGCAGCTGAGTAACTCCTTACTAGCTCACCAGCAGAAGCTAAGATCTCCACTCAATGCTTAGGCATGCAATCTCTCTTTCTGGCTGCAAATACATGAATAAACTGCCCCACTAGGCTAAATGTCTTGATCAGCTAGGTTGAATGCTTGATCATGATGACAGCTATGCAGTTCAAAACGGCCACGCTAACCTGGGCATGTTCAGCTCCTCAAATGCAGCTTGTGTTGTCTTGGTTAAATGCAAAATGAATGAGATGGCTTTTTTCCAGGAAGTCTTCTTTGCTGGCCAAGCAACTTGCTCGAATGTAGCCAAGAAAGCCTATCCTCTTTGGCCCAACTCTGTAAATCTTGCCAGTAGTATGGAGAAGGCAGGACCAGACTGCAGCTTCACTGCAGCTTCAGCAGTGAAGGGAAATCAGAAATTGCAAAAGTGGATGCTGATGCTACTGCTCTTGGTCTGCTGCCAGTCCTGAATCAGATATTGTCTTGTTGATCTTCCTGTTATTCACCTTAACCTTTCATGTAAATTCATGCTGCCATCACCTAATCAATCCACCATGTCAAGAGTTGAGAGGATCATGACTTTAGATCAGTAAGGCACCTCGGCCTTCTCTTCCATGGGAGCTACACAATGTTCCACATTTCCCTTCATACATGTTCCAGCTGTTTCTGGACTACATCTGGTTTGGAAGCACAAATCAGCAACAAGACCTGATGTGGGTGACTATTTGAATAACCCTGCAATTATTCTCCTTGCATAGCAGGACTTGGCTAGTCCTTGCCAGCTCTTGTCCTGAATGGGTCCTGCTACAGAGAGACAGAAGTCTGTAGGGCTTTGCAAGATACTAACTGGACAGGGCTCGTCTCTAACTTCTTTTTCCAAGTCTGATGTTTGTGGGCATGGGCTGGAGCTGTCGAGCACACTGTAGGCCCCCTCCTAACTACTGTAGGGTTTTTATACACTTACGTAGAGGGAAGATGTGACTCTACAACCACCAAAACTAGCAGAGGTTCGAAAAGACAGTGGGATGTTTGATAAGATTTTAAAGTGCTTAAGTTGGCTGTGTTTCTTTAACCTGAGCTATCACAGACATTCATCCCTTTATTCAAGTATTTCTGTTGTTGGAATAAATGGATGATGATGAAGTCCTACCAAGCCAGCGTATGGTCCAATGAGTTCTTCCGGAATTCAAATTGGAGATACACCATTACCTCCCTTCCAAAATAGCACAGATACCAATACACTGGGTGATGTGTAGGGTTGTGATCAACAGCATGAAGTCCAGATGGAGGTCAGTCACCAGCGGTGTGCCCTAGGGTTTGATACTGGGTCCAGTATTTAACTTCTTCATTAATGACCTGGATGATGGGACAGGGTATGCTTTCAGCAAGTTTGCAGATGATACAAAACAGTGAGGAGTGGTTGAAACACCAGCTTGTTGTGCTGCCATTCAGAGGGACCTCGACAGGCTGGAGAAATGGGTGGAGAGGAACCTCATGAAGTTCAGCAAAGGGAAGTGAAAAGTCCTGCACCTGGGAAGGAACAACCCCATGCACCAGGAACGGCTGACCTGCTGGAAAGCAGTGTGGCAGAAAAAGACTTGGGGGTTCTGGTGGACAAGTTGACCATGAGCTAGCAATGTGCTTTTGTGGCATAGAAGGCCAACAGCATCACGGGTTGCATTTGGAAAAGCACAGCTTGCCCCTCTACTCAGCACTGGTCAGGCCACTCCTGGAGGGCTGGGTCCAGTTCTGGGCTCCCCAGTAAAAGAAAGACCTAGAGCCACTGTAGCAAGTTCAGCAAAAGGCCATGAAGATGATTAAGGGACTGGAGCATCTGCCATACGAGGAGAGGCTGAAAAAGCTGGGACTGTTCAGCCAGGAGGAGAGAAGGCTTGGGGGGGGTCTTATCAATGTGTATAAATATCTGATGGGGGAGTAAAAAGAAGACAGAGTCAGACTCTTCTCAGTGGTATTCAGTGAAAGGACAAGAGGCAAAGGCACAAACTGAAATAAAGGAAATTCCATTTAAATGTACGAAAAAGCTTTTTTACTGTGAAGATGGTCAAGCATTGGAACAGACTGCCCAGGCAGCTTGTGGAGTCTCCATCCTTGGACATTATGTCCAGTTGGGTTGGTCAAAACCTGCCTGGACAAGGCCCCGAGCAGTCTGCTCTAGCTGATCCTGCTTTGAGCAGAGGGGTTGGACTAGATGATCTCCAGAAATGCTTTCCAGCCTCACCGATTCTGTGATTCTGTGTTTTCTCAGCCAAGTGGAACACCGTGCACTAAGACCTCTAGTTTCCTCAGGATGAACCTTTACGCTTTAGAGAAAAGCGATTTCAATCTATTTCAGTCCACGCAAATGAGAAAGGATGTAAAGTTTCAATTCCTACATATCAGTAGCGTGGCCTCCAGTTGGTCAAAATCTGCTGTCTTGAGTTTCATATCCTTTTTGGCTCATTCATCATTGATTCCAACAGAATGGGACTGGGCAGGGAAACAATGTGTTGACATTGTTTTAGCAAAAGTTGGCTCTCTTATCCTCTTGTAAACGTAAGTGTTCCACAGAGAGAGGGGAAGTAAAATTGGGCAAATTCGCCCTTTGTTCTTGTATTTACCTTTTTTCTATATCCATAATCAGGATGAACATGACAGCACAGGAAAAATAAGACAACATAATACTGCATTTCCATGCAGATGCTTATTCGTAGCGATTATACTGGGTAAGAGAATGACATGTCATATAGCATTCCACTTGCACAGTCTGAAGTGGCAGGACAGGGACTGTGGTGTCTTGATTGTTTTCCTTTCTCCAGGAAATCCCTTTAAGATCGCTGCCACATGCCGCAATCTGGTCCCCTCATTAAGCAAAGAATTTCTGCAAGGCACCTGAGCAAACCCAGGGATAAATCTGCACTGGCAGCATCAGCCAAAGTTGAGTTGGGATTCGACAGAAGATGCCCACTCACCACAATCTTCTCTTTAAATTGATGACAGAGTTTTAATAAAAGGTCTTCCACGAGTCACCGGAAGCCATTTCTAGCACATGTAGCACTGTGAAATGTTTTCAGCAACAGAAGGTGCCCAGAAATACATATTTCCTTACAAAAAACAAGTTACAAGAATTCTCAATTCATGTAAGGTATCTGCTAACCATGTAAAAAACCCAGCTTCAGGAAACACAGGACTAACCTTTGTTAACATTTCATCTACAAAGAAAACTGTAGCTGGAAATGCTGAAAATTTGTTCTGCTGGAGAAGAGACACTGAACATCTGGCTATTCCTGAGGAAAGTAGAAGGGCTCCCTCTGGAGTGGATTCCAAAATTAACACAAGATTCATATTTTCGTAGGTACGCAAAGAAAATGAAAATCAGTAACAAAGCAAACACATTCTTGTCTCTTGGTAGTTTACTCATTTCGTTTACAATGAGGGTATTGGGACTAATTCAAGGAGACTATATCAGGATTGAATGACATGAATCCATGCCTCGAGTATTAAGCCATGAATTAGTTTTCATGCGTGGACTTGTATGTGGCAGAGGCAAATTAAAGGTTACCTGAAGAGATGAGAAAGCTCTTATTAGCGTGTAAAATGCTGCAAAGAATCTCCAACAAAATATATTGCAAAGCAAGCTGAGAATTCACATTTTCAACCCTGGATGGTCATGCACAATTGTAAAAAACTAATGAATGCAGTCATTGGTTGTATACTCATGGCAATAAACTTAATTTGAAAGGGAGAGAAAAATAACTGTGAGGACATATGAAAAAACATGCTCTACTGGAAACTGATGAAGATTGCTTTCTATTTTACAAATGAGAAAGACCCCACACTCCCTACCCCAAATTCTGCTGCATGGTTTATTTGCATACAATCCAGTTAACAGGAAATTGTATATTCATGCAGAAAGAAAAAAGAGTTAGATCACCTACAAACTGAAGTCAACTTACTGCCTGCTTTTGCTCTTCTTCCTATAAACGTTGGCAAGAGAAAAAGGTGAAGAGAGAAACAGGATAGATTAATTATCGTATTAAAAAGAAACATACGTACACAAATTATACAACAGACCAAATGAAAGAACAGAACATGGCAAATTGTAGAAACATCTGTATACACAAAAGGAAACAAGGAAGTCAGACTTCACAGCTGCGGTGAGAAAGCAAAGGTGTAATTTGTTCCATCTCTCAAAAGAAGTTTCTTGTCTAAAATGAACATCAGTATTTGTGAAAGTTGAATACGTGGAACAGATTTCACAGTGATCTTCTCTTTCATGCAGGACTTTACTGGCTTTTCTTCCTACACTGGACTCAAAACCGAGTCTCTAGCTGTCTTCAAGATGATCATGTTTTCAGCCAAGAAATATTAGACTACTATCCTCGAAAGTCTGCAAATACCATTTGAAGTGTGCAACGAACGGATGCACGGCATGTGGTTTCGCATGTGCACAAATCTTCCATCGCAAAGAGGAAAAATGTCGTAACTCGAGAGGCGAAATACCTCCGTTTTGGTTACCGACTGAGCACGACCACCGGGCCTGCAGGGACCTCTGCGGATCACATTTCAAAAGGGCAAGTTAAGGAGTGGCAAACGATCAGCACTAGACGGAGGGGAGAGAAACGGGGAGACGAAAGCACTAAGGCCGTGCAGTAAGTAAAGATACACAGGGACAAAGCTCTGTTGCAAAGCAAAAGTGCAGCCTCTATCAGCATGGATCACCACTAATTCGGAAGACCGAGAAAGGTGAAAAATGGGTGAATTTATCCTCTTTTGAATGACAGAAATGCACATTATGGTCTCTGCTGGGCCAGCAGAATCACTCTCTAACTTCAGCTACAGAAGCATCACTGGCCACGGGCAAAATACGACACGGCCAGGAGTCCTTGCACCACCCGCAACAAGGGGACCACCACTGCGTGTGTTCCCTCCAGCAGTGGCCGACGGTTCACAGAACTAAAATTCAGGGAATAAAGTTCCTTCTGGCCTTAAAATCTGCGAACCCATTTATCCACCTTCCCTCATTTATTGCCTATCTGAGCAAGCTAACCAGAACCTGTCCCCTCATTTAGAGTAGTTTCTTCTCACTGACCACTATATTAAAAGATAAAGACATTTTCATAACTGTGCCCTAAGGGCACTACAGGCACATCTGGAAATCACTGCAGGGATTTACAGTACTACATAACCAGAGGTATTTCTGCTTTTTTTCCTCTCAAGGCTTGAGGTTCTTTCACATATATATTTAGGCACTGATGTAGCAGATGCAGGATATGGTTCCGCTGCGCCGTGAATCAGTATCAGCTGCGGGGGCCACCGTGGCCCTCCCCAAGCTCCCGCGCGCTCCCAGTTGCTCCTTCTACCAGCGCTGAGACTCACGGGACCAGATGGTGAGCCGGGTCGGGGAAATAATCTCGAATGATCTCAACTCCACAAAAAAAGTTGCTAGCTTGAAAAATGAGGCTTTAGCATTAGCTACAGATGTGAAGAAAATCTCAAGAGACACGCAGCTTTGCTAGAAGAACCGAACAGTTATTAGATAAATCAGCAAATCAGCTAGTGAGGAAATTCTCATTGAGGAAATGGAAAAACAGTGAAATGGGATATATCTGCTGAATATCCTCGTAGCTTAAAGAAACAACCCTGCAAGAAGGCAGGCAGTTGTCCCTGGTGAGTATATACTAGGAGAGTGCTTGCTGATGGCACTAAGTGATTACAGAGGACTTCAGAGGACTTTGAAACAGAGCTGAAGAAAAGGGAAGACCAAGCCAACACCCAGATGAGCAAAAGAAGATGAAAAATAGTAGAAAGAAGCCACTGACAACACGACTGACAGATCGTCACCAGGCCCCCTTTCAGCTCAGATGGACAGCCCGTATCTCCCGTGCAACGGGCCTGATCTGCTTGCTAAAAACGGCCAGGAGGACATGAGATGCTCAGGCAGCAGGGAGCGTGGAGAAGGCCATTGCAGCAGCCCTTCAGACCCAGCGGCTGCGGCATTGAAGGACATCGCGCCAGGGTCTGTTCTCTGGCATGCCCATGCTATTAGCATCTCTTAACACGCAGAACAGGATGGCCTTATCTGAACTGCCTAGGGGGAATGGGTCCTGGCCCCTGCTAACTGCTCAGTCGTGCTTGGAGATCATCTGGGACCATGCGAGTAGGCCTGGGCCAAAAGCACGTCGGGGACCACTCCAGCAGCCTGGCCGGACGGTGAGTGGGCGTCCATCCAAGTAACGCTCTCTTGCACTAACGAACGGACCAGGGCAGGCACAGCCGGGGATTCACAAGTGTGCTGAACGATGACAGCACTCAGTAAAGAGCTGGATGACCAAAACTTCTCCTTTGGGAAAAAAAGCCCAAGAAATCCCTACAACTGTATAACTGAAATCTCCTAACAAAAATGTTAAATCACTGATTATAACCCATTTAGGCAGAAGAATAAGTGAAAGATGTGGAATGACACTCTATGCAAAAAAATCCCTTCTGGCTGTAAATTGGGTCAGTGCAGGTAGATCAATGTGCTGGCAGATAACCACCAGAGCAGGACACTGCTCGGGGGTCTGGGTACCTCTGCACCAGCACCCAAATCGGTCCAGGGCCCTTCCCCGGCTAAGGCTGATCAGCACAGCGTGGGGGTTCGCCTCTTACAGCTTCTGGCTTGGGCTCAATAAAACAAGATGCTAACGAGCCTGCGTCAAGCTCTGAACGGTCGCCGGGAGCTGCTCCAGTGTGGCTGGCTCAGGGAAAACCGTGACATGGGACATGCTGTTGATCAAGCGGCATGAGCGCCGGTGGGCCCGTGCTCCGGCCAGCGCCCTCCCACTGCCTAGTCTACTGGCAGAGAAGCAGCCTTACAAACTACTGAAATAATCCACAAGACAACGATTTTCTAAGAAAAAGATGCTGCAACCAGTCTGTGGAAACTCTCTTTTGGACTTCTTTACGATGCAGATAGATAAGCTGATTGATGACTATGGTCCTGACATGACTACATTTAATACAGTCAAGAAGAGGATGGTATCAACGATCATAAATGCTTTATGCTATAAAATGAGTAATTCTTCAGGATTTAGAGAAGTTATAAGTGAAAAGGCAGCAAAAAATTGGAATTAAAATACATGAACAAAGATGTGGAGGAAGGTCTTTAGAAATAATTGTTAGCTACATCATCAGAGAACAGTAGAGTTTGGGTAAAAACTCCCAACGTTTTGAACAGGGTTCATCTGTACCCATTGAAAAGACAGGCACCTAACACCATCTAATCATCTCGGCTCCCTCTACACTTGGTGAAAAAAGAAGAGATGAACCTCCTGGGAACAACCATGTCCTTCCAAAGACAGGCTTTCCTCTCTCTTGTTTACAGATGGAGCCAACGTACCAAACTTTCAGGCGACCAAAGCTAGGTAGGGTGAACCTAGCTCCAAATGGTAAAACAAAGGTAGCATTTAAAATGTAAGAAACAGTGTACAAAAACATGGAAAAATACAAATGCTTAATAGTATTATAAACAAAAACTTCTGAAGTGCACAAAATGATGAGAGAAGCTAAAAACTTCAGGGAAAAATTGCCTAGCAGGGCTAGAGCCACCCAGCAGAGTTTAAAATGAATACAAGTATCGGAAACAGAAGAAAGTCCTGAGCTGGTGTGTATTGTTTCTTGATAGTGATGGTAAAATTCTTAAAATGGAAACACGAGTTAATATTTCTGTTCTGTGTTTGAATAATAGGACGATGACGTATTTTTCTCTTGTAGTTTCCATTCGCAGTGAAGCAGTGAAGTACTTTCCACTAATAATGAAAAAGTTACTAAAGAGTATCTACTAGAAATACTATTTTTAGATCAGTAGGTCTGGGCAGCTCGTAGCCCAGAATCTTAAAATAATTACATGAAGAGGCACCTGGTTCAGTTAAGGTAATTTAAATAAAGTTTGTAATAGATCCTGGAACACCAAGGAAATTCTGATAGACTGGGATGTGCTGTCTTGCACCGATATTCAAAAAGGGAGGTAACACAACACAAATAAGTATAAATATCTTGCCCTGTCATTAATTTATTCAAAGTAACAGAAATACTGATACAAGATACAACTGATATGGAATATAAGTAGCATTATGGCTTCATGGAAAACAGGCCAAATAAATCTGATTTTGTTATTTGAATATATTACACGTTCGTTTGACTTTTAAAGGAACTGCACAGTTGTAATAATTTTCCTATGACACAATTTACTCACGGTGTTCTCATTAAACAGCTAGCACTATACAGAATCAGTAAAGCACATATTACATAGAATAAGAATTGGATAACTGACAGCATTCAAAAAGCAGTCATTGGTGCAGAAATGCACAAAAAGGAGAACAGTGATCAAGAGTAATGAAACTACTGTAACTCTCTGTATAGTGTTGCTAAGACTTAGAGAAGAATTCAGTTTCCTTTTTCACAATTTAAAAATATTATTAAAAATCTGGAGAAGGTGAAGAAATCAACCATAGAAATGACTGAAGTACAATACTGTGAGAAACTCAGAGAGCTCCGCCTGTTTCATTGACTTAAAAAGGAAGACTGAAAAGTGAGATGAGTAAGGAAAAAAAACAGGGGTATTGATGTACTCTGATTTAATGGAGAGGAAACCACATGCACCAAAACCAGTGGGTGCAAGCTGAATCTAAATACATTAAAATTGAAAACGAGGCATAAATTTTTAACTGTGTAAGCAAATTTGCATGGGCAGTGGATTTTCCATTTCTGGTATCTTCAGTTCAAGACCAGATGTCTTTCTAGAAGATGCTTTAACACAAGAGAAGCTTTCAGGCTCCACACAGAACTAACGAGGGGAAAATCAAAGAGCTACATTACAGAGCAGGTCAAACCAAATGGTTACAACAGTCATTGGATCATATGATAATCCAGGGTGGAAGGGACCTCAGAAGGTCTCTGGTCCAACCTCCTGCTCAAAGCAGGGTCAACTTCATCTCACATCAGGGTGCTCAGAGCTTTATCCAGGCTGGTCGTGGAAACCTCCAAAGACGGAGACAGCACAACCTCTCCGGGCCCCTGCTCCACTGTTTGACTCTCTCCATGGGGAAAAAGTTTCTCCTTATATCCAGTCCTATTTGCCCTTAAAAATTTTAAATGATTTGGGCAACTGGGGGAGTCAATGAAAACATACGAGATTCACAAATGAAAAGACTAATTAGAGGCAGCTTCTAAACTAACCAAAAATCTCCAAAAATCTCCAAAAATCTCAAGCAAGAGCTTGTTACCATGTTAATACAGATACCAAAACTGAGTCTGCCATAAAGAGGCTCCTGGAATGTGGGCAGCAAAAAAGTTTTGAATGCTAAGAGTGTGGTCACCTGAACCACACAGAATCGCATTCTTTCTGATACATCTTTTCATATTAAAATTTTTTTTTTTAATTTGCTTTTCAGTTTTGGGTGCCCATCTGCAGAGGTATTGCACTTTGACTTTCAAATGTTTAGGGTCCACAGAATTCAAGCCGAATTTTTGACTGATTGTCTTCAGCATTTTTAGAAAACAGACATCAACAGGCTGAGCAGTAAAAAATTACAATGTACAGAATCACTGGCAAAAAAAAATATCCCACAAACATTAATTCTAAGTATGTGCTCATCTGCACAGGGTAATTAGTTAAAACAGCTGCCTTCAAATGATATTCTGTTATAGCTTCTTGCGTACACATTTTTATTCCAGATTGCAAATCTAATCCGAAGAGTGACTGCACTTTAAATATATACACTACGTGAATTCATCATCAGTTTCAAGTGCAGACAAGCTCTAAATTTGTCTGGAAATATCAATATGTGCCTATAACTCTTCTACAAAACCTTGTGGTCCTATCGGTGTAATTGCTGGGCTCTCTCCCCCACGTCTTCGTTGCCTATTATATCCTTGTTGCGTCCTGTCTTAGAGGAAAACTCTTTGAGTAAGGACAACGTTTTCCCATTCATTTTATAGAATGAGGCTCTTATCCAACTTAAAGAATGGAAAGAATAAATGCATGACATCAGTTCAGACTAATGTCTGCGAGATCAACTCTGAAAAAAATAATGGATCCTCATCAGAAATCCAGACAATAACATGCGCTACACATCAGAGCCAAAACCCTACTTCTCTATAGGAAAACGAACAGACTCTACAGATGTCCAAGGATTAGCGTCGCACTACCTGGCGACACGCGCTGCCGTGCCATGGGGAGTCGGAGCCCGTAATGCGGGAACTAGAGCTTCCACTTGGAAGAACTTGGAGAACTGAACTGTCACACAGAGGAGCAGATGCGCTCTTTCCTCACTGCAATATCCCGATGATTACCAAATCTAAGTTTCTCTCTAAAGCTTTCCAAATCTTACGGGTCCTCAATAATTTTAACCAAAGAAGCAGCACATGAGCCTGAAGACCCATTAACCATCTGGACCAACATGCAGAGCCAGTAGAGAAATGACTACTGCAAACTCCTTCCATTGCTTACGGAGTATTGATAATGATAAGGCAGCAAAGTAAGAATCTCAGAACAACAGCAGCGAATGCCAGACCTGTGGAAGAGAAGGCTGTACTGCATTTCTGAAATAAAATGGCTTACTTTGAGCAGTTTCATCAGCCCTTCAAGCTGCACCATCAGTTCTCTTCTGCTCTCCTGAAGTGCAGACATCCTCTGTTCTAGTTCATCCTTTCTCTGCCTGTTCAAGTTACATGAAATAAAGTGTCAGAAAATAAATTTCAGGTATTTCAAAACCACTTCAGGAAATTCGCCGATATAGCTGCATCTCTCATCGCTCCCCCCTGCCTCCAATTTTAAAAAAATAGAGCAAACTACAGTACGATCACCATGAACCCCACATCTGACAATCAGGCTTTTCATTTAAAATCCAGAAATCTGAAGTCAGAGCCTTCGTAGTAGGAAGCACTTTTTTAAAGCACTGCATGTTGAGAAGAAAGCCAGCTTCTTTTTGAGAGCACCCTTAATAATGTCAGACCCAGGCATCCTGCAGAGTAGTCATACAAGTAAGAATGAACTATGGGAGAAAAAAAAGAAGAAAAGAGGCGTAAAGGCTGCACGTATTTGTAAAGGAAAGGCACTGGGCTATCACCCATCTTAACAGAGACTCTGCAGAGCTATTTCTATCTAATAATGTGACGTATAATCTTTGAAATATTTGCTGTTCCAGAGCCCATGTTCATTCTAACAAAATTAATAATAGGACGTAATAAGTGATCTTCACTTTCCTGGACATAATAAAAAGAACACTGTTTTTCTACAGATGCCAGAATGAATGCCTATGGGTGAGAGATTTAAGAAAATATGACTGTATGGTTCTATTTTATACTTAAAAAAATAAAGAAGTAGCTAATATAAGGAAAAATTCAGAGATGAACTGTACACATGCCAAAAGTTCAGTATCTTATAAGACCTAAGAAACGATGGACCCCACAAATCAGAGTCATAGGTAATAATAACTATAAAAAAATAGAAAGGGTTATTTATTCATTTACAGTTATTTTTGTGGCTATAATAATGTCTAACTCTAAAGTTAAAGGCATAATAAATTGTAGACTGAACTTTTAAATTTCTTAGTTTACATCTTTGTTTTATGTCATATACTACGGATAAACCATTCTGGGATAAATCATTCTTGTTCTAGATACACCTACTGGGCAGCAGAACCTGAACAAGAAACAGGCTATTTACTTAGACTGAATAAATCTGTTGAGGATGGTTTGCTTTTATTATGGTAACTGTGAATGTGGCATACAATAAGCACTCACCCCAGCTAGAAAACCGGCAAGACCGTGTATGTGACTGAATTAACTTCTTTCTATACTGGCACTTAAAAGTATTAGTTATTCTAAGTATTCATCCAATAACTTTTTGTATTTTGAAAAATGTGGTTATTGAATGCCCAAACATATCACAAAAAGAAGGCAAATAAAGAGTAGATTACACATGGATGGTCACCTACAGTATGTTAAAAAATCATAACAGACTTAGCTTTGTATGTTTATATGTTTATATGATCTGTTTTTTCTCTCTAGCTCAGTTCAAAGTCTGTAGCCCTTTTTGCTATAACTATCACCAATAATAATTAATTATTGATATTATAATATAATTAATATCAATATTTTCATAATTATGATAATTAGTTGTAATATAGCATTTTGGTAAAGATTAAAAATAATGTAAAACCAACATAGTAAATAAGTGTAGCTCTCCAAATGCATTTGTTAATGAAGAAACAACATTAAGGTGTATTTCTGATTTTGGCTTATGTTATTCAGTTTTGTTTTCAATGACCTAGGAAGAAAGAGGAGCTACTGCTTGTCAATGACAAAAATACGCTAAATGCTATAAAATAAAAATGATAGGTCAGGCTCTGGCTGGAGAGGTGTAGCCTGAGGAATATGCCTGGAGCAAGAGGATCCATGGCACCTGTGGATAAAGCAGCATCCTGTGCGCTTGTAGGCAGAAGCAGCAAAGCACATCTGCATTACAAGGCAGCACCGGGAAGTATGACAAATCCAGCCTTTCCCCATCCGAGGGTACATTTGCCAACGATGTGGTAGAGCCGACTCATCTTTAAGGGCTGCGTTGGCTGAAGATTTTTAAAAATGGGACAAATTGATTTACCATGAATCAACGTCTTCATGTTTTCAAAGCCTAAATTCTACCCGACAATTGAGATCATTTGTAAACATGTGCTTCAATCTAACCAAAAGCAAGACCGTGACATGTTGGTCATACAGGTTTGGGGGCTATCTCCTGAAAAGCCATGACTTTGTGCAGGACTTCAGCAGCACAAATAAGTAGCTAAACATGAACTTCCAGCGTGAGGCTATGCACTCAAGAAAATGAGTGTGCACCTTGAATTTATTAATGAGAGTAATGTCTGGCGGTAAGCAAGCTAATATTAGCTCTGTCTAAAGCACTACTGAGACTACTTACGGGATACTGCCGCCAGGTCTGGTGCCTATATAAATATAAAAGATGCAGTCGACTTAGAAAAAACCTGACAGCAAGCTAAAGAGGTAGCTGGAGATTTGGCCAACCTGATTTATGGAGAGACTGCAGAACTTCAAGGTATTTACACAGAAGAATGTTAAGAGCGGAAGGAATCAAAATCTCTAAATACTTACATGGAAAGGGGAATTTTGAAAAAAGAAGTCTTTAGCCTCGCAGCCAGAAGCACATGACAAAACAAGGTTTGGAGAACGGCACTAGGCATATGAAGGTGAGAAATAACGTGCACGCTTTTAGTCCACTTAGTGCAGAAATGAACTAACAACCGCGTGAACAGTGTCAAAGAACGGGGTATTCTCTCCATCATTTAAAACGAAGGCTTGAATGTCTTTCCGAAATGGAAGCTCTAGGCCAGTCAAAAAGGGTTTTGTGAGAGCATTACTGCGGGGAACTTTCTAGCCTGGGCTATTTAGACGGTCCGGCTGGACAATCGTGATGACTCTTGATAGTCTTTGTAAGCTGTAATTCAAACTTTTTTCCTCTAGTGACTATTTGCCAAAGGCATTTAAAATCTGAAGCTGAGAAGCAGCTGCAATAATCATTCAACTTTTTTCCTTTAGCAAAATAGAAGCCCTTTAATTCCTCTTAGTTAGCTCTGTTTTATGCCCAATAACCTGTATTTTGGTAAAGTATCTTCAGGAAAGACATCAAGGGACTGAGAATTCACTGCTCTTCTAATTATTGTCTCCCTTTGAAAAACATAGACCTTATTTATGGTCTGAATGTATTTGGTTTCAAGTTTAAGCTCTTGGTTCTCATTATACCTTTCTCTGCTGGATCAAGCAGCTGTTCAATACTCAGCATTTTTTCCTGTAAAGTGCTTATTCACCACAACCAAGTTGCCTCACAAGCTCCTTTTGTCCAGCTCCTGAGAAATATCTGCGGGTATTTTCTGCATCTTCTCCAGTTTTTAAACATTTTAAAAAATATGGAAAGCAGAGCTATGCAAAGCCCATAAGCTAGAGAATCTCTGAGCTAATTAATCCCATTTGGTTAGAGAGGGAAAAATGCTCAGTGAGATGCTGAAGTGGATTATAATGTAGCAGCTTCCATATGAAAAATGAATGAAAGAAGTTGAAAGCCTTAGATTTTGTAACATGGGGCTGGATCGTACTTTGCAGACACTGCCTTCTGTTGAAGCGTCTTCCTTCCAAGAGCACCACGCTTTAGAGAAAACTTTCAGACATTCAAGGGAAGCACATTTGTGCCATTTCCTAACAGGACAGACAGTATTTACCCCGACAAATGAAATACAATGTAGTTTTCAAAGAGCTCTTGCTGCCAAAGGTGTAAATTTTAGAACCTTCTTTAGATTACAGATGCCATTTTTTGAAGGTTGAACTGTGAACTAACTAGTAATAGCAGAATATTAATTCAATAAATAATGTATTCAATAAGTTATTCAGTTATTCAATAAAATATAGCCAGGGAATTCTCTTGTCAGTACCCAAACTACGACACACTTCATTCTATAAATACTGCCCTTTTCCCCTGTCACTTCAAAATGCAAAGTCAATCAGCTTTGGAAGTATGTCTGAATGTTCGGCGCTATGGACTGTCAGAGTTTTACTGATGAATCAAATAACTGACATTTATCTTCAACTTTACTCTTTTGAAAAATAAATATTAAGCAGCTAATCCCAATTCTGCTAGTTCTTCTGTCAGCTTTTCTTCTTTACAGTTTTCTGAACTATCCAAAGAATATGTTTCAAGTTACATTTTTATTTACTTCTAAATCCATTTTAAAAATGGCAAGTTATAACACGCCGTCGGTCTTCAGAATTTGGCAGCTTAAAATAACACCTTAGGGTTATCAAAGATATGCCAATATTACACTCCTCAATAACAGCAGCATTGTCTGTGCTACGGAATAGACCAAGTTATCAAATGCACATAAGCTTTAATATTTCTTTTACCGTAGAAGCCTGAGTTCGGCCAACAAAGTTGGGTTCTGCTGGGCTTTCTCAGGCGTGGGCTGGGAGGCTTGCTCATGCTCCAGTCTGAGACGCTGAATTTCTTGGAGTATCTCTCTATTTGAATTACAGAGGGAAGAATAAAGAGGAAAAAGGTCAGTCTCTACACTGCTCTTAAAATACTGATATAAACCTCCAAGCATGCTTCCCATTGGTTTCTGGCCTAAACACAGCAAGTTTTTTTCATGTACGACTGGCACAGATTCACACCCAAGAAGGGTAAGTTTGTGCAGTCCAATGAGCTGCTACAGGACACACAAAAAATTCATTACTTAAGTAATGCAAAATATGAAATCACTTCTGTGCCATATGCTGCCAATGTCTCTCCAAAGCCTTTCACGTGCTTTAGGCTCGGAGACTTTTAAATGGAAAAGAGTGACATTTTCAGCATAATCTGCTCTTCTGTTTGCACCTATGTAGGAAAGATGCACCGCCAGCATCTGCAGCAGCGCGGGCCCTGGTTCGCTTCCTGCTCACCTTTACGGGCTCTCCTGGCAGGTCAGCAGGAATAACAAAAACAACAGCTTCTGACCACATCAGCTCAAAGTAAGAGCGAGAAACTGGTCATGAGGTCTCACACGGGGATGCACTCAGGCAGCATCCCTGCTGCACCGCGTGTACCCCGAAGCGCTGCTGCGTTCGGTGCAGCTGCAGGTTGGGAGACTTATCACTGACTGCCAAGGCCTCATTTGCTGAAATGTAAAATAATCCTTCTGATCTGAGAGCGAAGATTATAATCTCTAATTCTCTCCCCCTGCTCTTCTTAAAAACTGCTGAGCTGCTCTTCCTGCAAGGTTTCGTAACAGCACTGATTTAGATCTGCTTTATCTCCATGAATCATTTCAAATACCTGCAGACTCTCCTGGTAGCAGGCTTACACCATGCAAGGATCAAACTGTTCCCATAATCTCCAGGAACTGGGACTCCTCAGAAGTAACCGTATTAAGCATGTTTGGTCTGCTGAGGGTGCCTTGGTGACGCTCAAGACCCCGGGGGCTGTGCAGACGGCAGCCCACCCAGGCGAGCTCGGGAGCAGCTGGAGCTTGTCCTCGGGAGCACACGGAGACCGGAGCACATCTGGCTGTCCGGGGGCAGCCCGCGGGCTGCCTACGCAGCAAAGCACGTTACGCTTGCAACTGCTCCAAAGGCTGGGTTTTTTTTTTAGTCTCTTAGCTTCTCTTAGCCAGAGAAACATGAACTCAAAATGGGGGTGCTGAAGAAGCAGATGAGTGCAAATATATTATTAAATAAAAACAGAGTTCTCTCTTAATGGTCTCTAAGAGGGACTTAACAGTCCCTCTGGAATAAGAGGAGGAAACGCAACTCCTACAGTCCCTCTCTATTTCTTCCAGGCCTTGCAGTTTCTTTAGACCTATTTTGTCTTCTAGTAAATGGAAAAAAATCCTCATTCTTCTCACATTACATTTGTTTGCCACAGGCTTTCAGAAATGCCCTGCTTGCTCCGCTATACACTAGCTGACTTATTCGGTTGCTGCCACCCGAATGGCTCGTTCTGCTCTACGACGGTTGCTGGGTTTGGTGCTCCTGATGCTCAGGGCCAGGTGGAGATTTGGTGAAGTCTCGGCGCAGGGAACACCAGGGAAATCATCACCCTGCTGCAGCTTCTCAGCGCGGAGGCCCCTTTGCTCTGTGCTTCTAGGTCTCCTTGTCGCGATTAGGAATGGAAACGACCATTTCGGGGCACTAAACTAAACTTTTTGGAGCCAAATTCTCCTTTAAGATAGCGCAACGTTTTCAAATCCAGAGCCACGGTGGGAGCACCGATGTCCACGCTTAAGGCAGATCTTTGCATTTTCCCGAACTGCAGCTCACGTTGGTGTCCCCAGCCGGGTTTCAGCCTGCTCCCTGGGGAAACAAGGGCACTGCAGCTGCATCGGCGCTGAGCTAAGCGCTCACTGACTCAGACACATCCTTCAGTGAAAGAGCTAGGAAAACCATCTGGTTAACATAATGCAAAAGGTTAAAAATAATAAAGTATTACTGCTAAAAGCTCTTCTCTCCTCAAATGCTGTTTGCAAAAGAACACCGATCAAAGCTTGCCCTTTACCTGTTTTTGTTTTCCAGCTCTGCTATCAGCTGTCTTTGCTGTTTATTGGCATCGAAGTTGAAACCCAGGTCTGTCGGTGGGCGAGGCTGGTGGGTGAGGAACAGAGAAAAATCAAACACAGTATTCATTACCTCTTGCTACGTATGACATGTATGGATTCAGTCCCATATCTGCTAAATGCCACGGCACAACGCTTACAGCTCAGACTGAAAAACAGCTCAAATGACTGTGCTGGGATGGACTTTTGAAGCACATCTCCACGCGGTTTTACAGCTGATTTGATCCGATCTCAGTGTGGGCTGCTGCTGAAAGGGTGATCGGGCTCATCACACTCGCTGCTACCAACATCTGGCTCAGCCACATCTAGGCAGTGCTCAAGTTAAAAGCTTATCCCTACAAGTAAGATCGGTTCCTTAATCTCCCCAGCAACGTAAGCACAAGTCATGGCACAAGACAGCAAGCAAGAACACGTTGCTGGGGCGGGGAAGGACGGCACCTCTCTCTTTCTCGGGGAGAGCGCGAACGCAGTCCCCCACTGCCACAAACGATGCAGTCGAGTTTCCCGCATTTGGGGAAATCGCAGGGGTCAGCACGCCCGGAGTGCAAGGGACCAGCCTCGCCCTGGGAAAACCACCTGCCTGACCATGGATGGTGTCTCCCCGGCCAGGTGAGCACACGTGAAGCAACGCTCTGCTTTACGACTCACGACACCCTACCTCTGGCTATGGGGCCTCTGGCTACGTTATATCATCTGTTAACGCAACCAGTCTGAAGAATTTTGCTCGCCATTTCTAAGACCTTCAGAAAAAAAATGCCCCACCGACCTGTTCCTACAGCACAGGACAGTATTTTGTCAAAGCAAGTCATCGTCTTTGCTATATGATAAATTACAAAAGCCAGAACCTCCCTGGTGAAGAGATATAGTTATATATTTTATCAGTCTCTGCATCCTGCAGCCATCAGCTGCTGGGAAGAGGTGCAGATAACACATATCAGCCGCAGCCTCGAGAGCCTCCGGAGACACAGCGGCTCTGGGGGCACCAGCTGAAGCAGACGAACCTTTGCTTTGCCACAAAGCAGGACTGCGCCTATAAAAAACAATCTAGTCCTTAACCTCGTTCCTCAGAAATCCTGTCCAAAGCCTGAAATGAGCCTCATGACCTAAAGTACTGGAGTTCTCAAGAGCAAAGACAACGCTGCAGAGCAACTTTAACTGGTGCCTTTTTAACCACCGTGCCACTTCTCCCGCGCTCTGTCCCTGAGAGCAGGCACATCCCTCATGCTGCTCCCTTTCAAACCTCGCTACCCTGAGAAGTCTTTTGGAAGCAGTGCAGTGGATATTTCATATGACAATTCAATATTTTATTTGTTCTATTTTTTTTAAGTTTGATTTTTTAGGTAACTTGGAATCACAGAACTGTTGAGGTTGGAAGGGACCTCAGGAGCCTGCCTGCTCAAGCAGGGTCAACTAGAGCAGGTTGCTCAGGGCCGTGTCCGGTTGGGGTTTGAATATCTCCAAGGATGGAGACTCCACAACGTCCTCAGGCAACCTGTTCCAGTGTTTGACCATCCTCACAGTAAAAATGCCTTTTCTTACGTTTAAATGGTATTTCCTGCATTTCAGTTTGTGCTCGTTGCCTCCTGTCCTTGCCCTGGGTGCTGCTGAAAAGAGTCTGGCTCCATCTTCTTTACTCGCCACCACCAGGTACTTACAAAGACCCCACTGCCCCCGAGTCTTCCCTCCCCTCAAGGATAAACAAGCTCAGAAGAAAACCCAGACTGCCAGTTCTCCACCAACATCTACACCTTCCAGGTTCTCAGACGTAAGAGGTACCTGATGGTCAGCCTGAAGGTTTCCAACGCAAATGCCCATGCCTAGTGAATTAAAAAGCATCAGGCAGAGGCACCGGAATTTGATCACCATATTATTAAATTTTTAGTGTGGTCCCTGACATACTTTTGGCTCAGACTGGCGAGCTCGCTCAAGCAATTCTCAGCACGGTTTGGGTTACTACAAGCTGCGAACCAGCTGCAACAGGTGGTTCGTACGCAGCTGTTCTGTTCCGGAGGGTGAGAGCGCTTAATATTACACACGTAAGCAAGGAATGGGCCCTCGAATGTTTTAATGACTGCCACAACAAACCCTAAGTGACTATCATATGCTCAGAAGTGCTCTGATCTTGATAAAGAGCACTTATCCCTCACCAAAGTTGTGCTACAACATGGACTTTGGAGGACAGGCATCTAAACTCTTGAGTACCCAAAAGGTAAGAGTGTCAGAGTCACGTGAGGTAGCATGGAGCTTGTTCGTAAATGCAATCGTAGTATATGTCTAATTGTCAGGACACATGGCCAGAAAGCATCTGACAAAAATTCCAAACATATCTGACCTTGAATGGGTCATAAAGACGCTGCTTCCGCCCCGCATTCCCGAACCGCAGGCGTATGAGATCCCGGGAGGCAGCGCTCGGGAGGCAGAGCTGCGACTCTGAGCCGGGCTTCTGGGTTCGGGTTTAAAAAAAATCCAATGGCGGTTTAGTATTAAAAAGCATCACCTGTCCAGAACACAGAGTTTGGAGCTTTGGGGTGAAAACACAGGTTAGAAAAGGGAAAGGATGGATTGAAGGCAACTCAGAGAGAGGCTTCAAGCAGACTGGGCATGATGAAACTCATCAGAGTACTTAGCTCTGGTTCTTAAATATACCTGAAACAATCCCAAAGCTTTTGTGCCCACCTTTAAAAACCCTTGTTTTCTCAGGTCAAAGTGAACTACTTTCCTTCCATGACAAAAAATCCAATCTTATGGATAGGAGGGAAACGATTAAGGTGACATACTGCTGCTTCAGCAAAGCTTTGGACATTGCCTCCCTGACAGTCTCACGCGTGGGCCAGACAAACAGGCTGGAGGAAATAACTGGAAGGGAGGTGTGGAACCGGCCTGAAAGCCATACTGAAAAAGTAATTATCATTAGTTCAGTGCCAGACTGGAAGGATCCTCTCGTGGAGTTTTACAACTTTTCTCCTGGATTTGGGTTTCCCTTGGATTTCAGTATTTTCATCAAGAACATGGATGATGGAATAAAGAATTTGCTTCTTAAATCTGCAGACTGTCATACTGCGTCAAGCTCCTACTACTTTGGAGGACTGAAAGAATGAAGAGAAGAAACAAATGAGAGGAGACGACATAAGAAACAAGCTGGCTGCAAAGAGGAAGGTAATATATTATTCTCCATATCCACTGAGATAGGAGAATTAGTAGGAAGCTCAAACCAAGCAAAGAAGAAGTATGTTATAAATCAGGAAAATCTTTTTAGTGGTAAATTAATTTAAACATTGCAACAAAATTAATTTAAACATTGCAACAAATTGCCTAGTCAGACTTCATCTGTAGTGCGCTCCATCCACTTTTTTTTTTTTTTAAAATTACTTGGATTAGCATCTGCCCAAGAATGGTTTAAGCTGATCTGACCTGCAGTGGAAAACGTCTGTACGTAGGTCCTAGCTGGCCTTTCCACTACTCAAAACTGGAGAAGCTGTGGACCTGAAAGCAAGGGCCTTCCAACTTTGATCACTGCATGTGCAGCGGAGTGCTCACATTTCCAGTACCGATCTATTACTTTGAAAAAAGATAAGATGTATGATCAAATTTTCAAGAGTGATGTCTAATTTTAGTCTTCATCCTGCAGAGAGCAACGTTGTTTGTTTTGCCATTTCCAGCCTCTCTGGATTCCTCACAGGTCACTGTTCCTTTTCAAAGAACGCAATAGAAAATCTCCATTTAATCATACAGACCTAGGTAACTTTGTTCTCTCTATTTAGATTTAGTTTGGAAATACTTAATCTTCTGCTTCCACAGATGAAACTTTCCCTGAACGTTGCAGTTTTCTAAATAGGAACGTCTCAGAACATTCTCCCTCATACATACAAATAAGAACTGTCCTATCTTTTAAAAAAAACCCCTTTCCTCTAAATCATCCCCACAATGCCGTGTAACTCACATTTCTATCAAATCCAAGGACATTATGCACCTCATCCATCTTCAGGCTTGTGAGCTAGATAAATACAGCTAACTGAATAAATAACTTCCCATCTCTTTTGTTTTGATTCAAGCCATTTTTTTCTATATTCTTTAAAATAAGAAAAATCTGACCTCCAGACACCTTTCTGTTCCCAACACTTCTCAAGCTCTATGATTAGGTATTCTCTTCCACTCTTCCTTTTTTTTTAATGTCTTTTATCATTCTTATTACTGCTCTTCTTTCAGATTGCTTTATAAACCTCTAAAGACATTTGAGAGAAAACCTCATTCCATAGAAACTAATGAAATATTTGACCAACCAATTCCCAGCAGTGAAGAACTAAGATTAACTGAGAACTCAGATTTCTTTTCCATACTTTTCTTGATGAAGTCTTCATATTTAGGTTCCATTTTTGGGTGGCTTTCCTATTAGCCCAACCATTGCATCTATTGCAACCTGCTCTTCCTCCAACTGCCTAGACCCTGGCAGTCTTAAGCAGCCTGAATTGTGCAGTATTTGTACAATATTTGACATTTTATCCACAAATGCACATCTGAGTTCCAAACTCCTAGTGTGCGACGCATCTGTATTCGCTTTTTCTCACGCACAGTCATCTTAGTACCTGGAAATTCCTTAGCAGCTACTCTGCTGACAGGATCAGTAGTGCAGCATCATCTTCCGTTGATTCATCACTGCTCAAGAATAATCCCCCAATTTCTTTATGATCTAACTGTGTAGCATAACTATTTTCTCTGTGACAAGCAAACATCTTGCAGTGGCCCATAAAAAAATACAATGTGCTATAATGAAAGACTTTACAAGGGACATGTGGATCTGAAAGTTTGTCATTATTCTTCTCAAGCCTAGCTGATTGCAGATTGTTTTGTGGAGCACACAGTTTAAGGAACCCTGGTTCATCCTTTATAGCTATCTCAAGATGCTGTAACTCTTCTGAATACAGCAGATTTCACTGGCAAAAGAAAGTATTATTCAGGCTAAAAGGATGTTGAAATATGACTGAGGAACTAGTGGATACTGGGTGGGACCTGTTGCTGATCTAAGTGTTTCAAATTAAATTAATGTATGAGTTGTGCATTATATTTTGTGCATGTGAGTATTTCAAATGCATCTCCTAAATACTACTATTAGGAGAAAATTATATAGTATGGGCTATCATTCAAATGTGCAAATACCATTTAGGCTTCAGCTTGGACATTGTTTCTAAGACAGCCCTTATTTCTTCCATGAATGAACTCCTCTGGAACACAAGGAAAGGAAATCCTGTCTACAGTCACTGCTCTGATTTCTGCCCACCATCCACTGATCATCGAGCTCTTACGGCCACGGCCTTTGGAAGAGTTTTGGGTATATGAGTATAAATATATGTATACAGGACTGTGATGGCAAATGCTATTCTGCTAAATCCATGAATTCATCTGAGGATTTGCATGCTACTAATATTTACCTTGACGAGAGCTGCCTGTCCTCTCTGTGAAGTGACATGTGATTCTTGAAATCTCTCCACTTAAGGGAAGAATAAAACCCAAAACACTGACTTCCTAGTCACTGCTCTTAAGTTTGTATTCCATCTTACTGGACAGCTATGAATATGATTTGTGTCTTCCAAGATTTAATACTGTAATTCAGTTCCGTAGAAAGCTTAGCAGTTTCAGCTCCCTACCTGCTCAGCAGCACTGAATATCAGGAACATACTCACCTTTCCACTCAAAGGCATGGGTGAAAGTATGATTACGATTGCTTTCTGCTTTCCTGCTGCTCAGCATGAATGCTGAAGCCTCACCAGTTCCGCAAGGATCATCCAAATGGCAAGTCCCATCCTCTCTCATCAAGAACTCATAAGGAAGATCATAAAATCTCCTTAAATTCCTTAATGGCCAGTAGGAACAGTAAAACCTGCTAGCACTGTGATTAGCTTTAATGCAGACTGGCCAACAATCTTTGAAGAGAGAACCACGCTGGAACTTCAAGTTGCACAGGTATCTGTAGTAAGGAGTTTGCAGCCCTCACCTACAGAATGCTTTCTTGGATGAAAGCAGAGGATTCAATGCCACTTTTCCATCAAGCCCACAAGAAGCCAGTTTGGCAAGCACCATGTAGCTGTGCTCCTCTACCACCAGGATTTGGAAGAAATTCTCAAAAAATACAAAAGTATGCTTCTCACGGCCATCAAATTCCAGATTCCTCGGTATAAGGACATCACGGCAAGTCTGAACCAGAATTTCATCTGTTCCTCACTGTGGTATCATGGTGTACTTTACGACCAGCACACAAAGAAGAGGAAACAAGTAACGAAACCACTTCATATCACTATCGTATTCAAGAGAAGAAGAAACTGTGCAAGAACCAGGCTGCAGATCTATCCTGCAAAGATGTGCAGCAGAAATTTTGCTTTAGTTCTTTATTCATGTTTAAAAAATGTTTATAAGAGAAATGTCTAAAAGAACAAAAATTAGCTGAAGGGAATATTTGGGCTGTATGTACAGCTTAAATGAGACGAGATGATGAAAGGCTTTTAGCACCACTTACTGCTGAGGGAAGAAGAGCAGCCACACACCGTCTTCAAAACAGAGCAACGTGGGCAAGAACCTCATTACTGTATTTCACCCAAATCTGAACGTTTTCCCCCATTTTTCCTCCGTCCCGGCGTGCCTCTGCTCCTGCCGACCTCCAGAGGCTGCCGCCTGCCCAGCCGCTCGCTCTCCGTCGGAAATCAGCGGGACGCAGCAGGCGCTTCTGGCTCACGGTCAAGATACCGACCTGTGCTTGCCTGAATCAGCCTGCCCGGCTACAGCAGCAGAAACCCCGCAGGACCTGGGGCGGTAGTAACAGCGGAAAATGGGGGAAAAGAGGAGCTGAGGCAGAGCAGGTGGGAGTAGGAGGTTGGGGAGATGCAGGAGGGATGGTCTGGAGAAAGAGAGGGGTTGTGCAGGACTGATAACAGAGACCTTAGGGCTGTTTTATGTATATGGCTGCATATACATATAGATTTCCTCCCCAAAAGTACACTTAACTGCCCTTCCCCTTAAAAGCATTCAGTCACCTTATATGCAGGATTAGCTGTATTCAAGTAAAATGGCAGCGTTAAGACGGAACCTGACACGAATTTAGAAGGGATTTTGTACGTGAGGGTAGATGAGGGGGTGGGAATACTGGAAGTCGTTTTCAGTTGCCTGCCTTTATCAAAACGAGGGTGTTTGAGAGGAAATACCTGCTTCCTTACCTCAGACCGATAATCTGAACAAATCAGCAGAGGGAGACAGACGAAGTTATGATCTTGAAAGACGTGATTTAAACCAACTTTGGCTTTGTTTAAATTTCCTCACTCTAATCATCTAGTCACCTTCTGCTTTTCTCTCTTGCTTTCTATCTAATCAGGCTGGCTCAGCCAGGCAGCAGGTATTTTAATGCACAGTACTTTGCTGCGACCAAACTGGCAAGCCAAGCATAGCCCTAAGCAACTTAAATTCAACAAAAGCGGTTTTGTCTTCTGAAGACTGGCTTGAAGAAAACAGGAGTAACGCAGTCAAAGCTTGTTTTGAGCCAACACAGATGAACTGATATCTAACAGTGTATAACTGCACTGGTTGCATGCCATGAGCATCTGCTGCTCTGTGGAGCAAGTAAATCCCCAGTAAAGACTTCGAGCAAAAGTTTTCCCCTAAAACTGTTAATGGAATGTACTTGCACTCATATTACAAGTGACATTTATCATAATAGTAGTAACAAGCCTGCAGAAAGCATTTTTAACATTTTTTCTACTTTGAGAAAAAGCAGAAACTGATGGACTGAGTCAGATTCAGAGCCCCATAGCCCAAGATACACTTTCCAGCAGTGACCACTGTCCACTATTTCAGGGAAATGAATAAGCAACTTTGCATTAGGCAGCTGTAGTATCAACAGCATCTTTACTTGGTATCTTCTTAATTCCCAGCAGTTAGATAATGGTTAAAAACTTAAATACAGCTGCTTCGTCCCTTCTAATTGCCCCCTCTGGAAGCTCAGTAGCTCCATTGCATCCTTTCTAAAGCATGGAGATCAGAACCGCACACGGTAATCAAGATGTGGGCACACCGAGGTTTATACAGTGGCAAAATAACTCCCTTTCTCCTGTTCTCAGTACCTTGATTACGCTCAACATTTTGTTGGCCTTTCGGCTGCTGCACTTGAAGCCGGTAATTTCAGAGAAGTGCCAATGACGACTGCAATCTCTCTTTCCTGAGTTAGAAGTTCCAAGTTCAACATGTAGGTATAGTTTAAATTATTTTTCCCTAGACGCATTACCTTAAATTTATCCACACCGACGTTCATCTGCCACCTGTTTGCCCACTGAGGCAGTTTTGTGTTATCCTTTCGCAGTTCCTCACCATCGCTGTCACATTTGACCACTGACCTGGCACAGTATCATTGCAAACTTGGAGGCTTCACTGTGCACTGCCTTCTCCAGCTCACGGTGAACATGCAAATAAAACTGGCCCCTGCACCAACCTATGAGGGACCTCACTGCTTTTCTATCCTAAGTGACCATTAACCCCTACCCTTTATTTCCCTGCCCTTTTATACCAGTTTTTAATCCATAACAGGACCTTTCCTCCAATCTCTTTTTAAAGTTTTAAAAATAATCCTTGGTGTGAAATCTTATCAAAGCTTTTTCCATATCCTAATATATTATGTCCACTGAATCTCTTTATCCATTTGCTCACCCATCCTCTGAAAGAAATCCACTAGTTTGGTGAGGTGGGATTTCCTTCCAGAAAGGCCCTTTCCCCCAAACACTGTGATTGTACATGTGCTCAGTGATGTTACTGCCTGTAGGCACTGCTTATAGGCTTCCTGCTTTCTGGACTCTTGTTTTAGGTTTTTTTCTAACTCTTTCATTTTTTCGTAGTTGCTTTTCTTGAAACTGCGTGTCTGCATACCGGATTTAGTTGGCCTGCTCTCTCCTGCTGCAGCGTTGGACGTAGCTGCGTGATGGTTGCTACTGCAGAGCAGCCAGCACCACTGCCACCACTGCCACCACCCCAGCTGGGCCCTGGGCACCACTCAGGACCGAACCCCCGACGGCCTCCTTCTGTGGGTCCCAAAACTAGTCGTTCAAGGAAACATCATTTATGGCATCAAAAAATGTTGCTTCTACATCTCCCTCTGAAGAGGCTTTGGTCTAGTCTGCACGTGGGCAGCTGAGTTTTCCCACTGTTACTACCTGTCCTAAATTTGCAGCTTCTCTAATCTCACTTAACATTTCCACTATCATCATCTGATCAGGGGTCAGTATTCATATCTGTTATTAAGAATCTGGACTTCCAGTGCACAAGGATTCCACAGTTCTTCTCTTTTCCTGTGATATTTTTACGCTGTTCCACTGTGTATTATCCTTTATGCACAACACCAATCCCCTGCCTGTGTGTCCTCCTCCATCGTTCCTGTAAAGCTGGAAGTCTGGCAACCATATACTCTACGACCATCTTTCTCCTACGGGATCTCCGAGAGGCTTTTTATATTGGGGTTGTCATTTGATGTTCCACATTTCAACTCCATATGGAGAGAAAAAGTTGTTCCTCTTTTTTGGTTTTGAATTTCCCACCCTCTAATTTGCTCCTGTCTCTTTGTCTTGATCTTACAAAAAGAATATAAAAACAAGATTGTGGCTGACAAGTCTCAGACACGCGATTTCCCCCAAACCGGGGAATCCGGCGAGCAAGCGGCACAGGCCCAGCACGCAACTCCAGAACTCCACCGGCTCTTCCACCACTAAGCTGCAAAGGCCAATTTGGACGCTAATAGCATAAAGTGTTGGCTTAGAAAGAGGGATCTCCTATTGGCAAGAAACAGTTTGAACCTGCCATAAAGTAGAGTATTTGGAAGAGAGCCTATGATTCCCTCAGATTATGAAAAACAGGTCCTTATCAGTTGATTAGTAGTTTTTCCACTATGAGTAAACACTGGACCTATTAAGCAACCTTTAGATTCCTTGCTACTAAGCTTGTGTCATGATGAAAACACACGATCTCTTCTTACTCTCCAGTCTTTCTTTCTCCATCATGTTTCAGTCCCTGAAAGCACTTTGACATCTACCTTATGATGTATCTTATTTGCATTTAAAGAAAGCAGTAGTCTGTCAAATGTCTTTAAAAGGTCTCAATAAACTCTAAATGCTGTTTTCCCTGCATCCAAAGAAGTATACATAAACAGGTTAAGGTGATTTACAGATTTTTAAATGATCAGGTTCTTTCAGAGACAGTATTAATACACTCCAATATTTCTTCGTATCTCTTTATTACTACCAGGAAAACTCAAGTCATGGGTCAGAATCCCTCCATCACCTTCCAGAGTGAAACGGATCCAGCTGTTAGCGTTTCAACAACTTCAAATTTATATAAAGACTGCATTAAAATCCCCTTTCTTTATCTAAAACATTTGTACTGTAATGCTTCATTATTTCAACACGAACATAGTTCTAGTGAACAGAATAACTTCAGAAATGCAAATACACACTATTTGACAGAGATAATGGGAACTGATGGTTAAAAATGTTAAAAGCATAATTCTTTTTTGTTAAATTTTTAAAAAGGGAAATATCTGGTCACATTTATACTACAAAGTCAGATCAGCAGCTGAATACATGCTGAAGGAACTTACAAAAAGGCGTAAGCCCATCCTGCTGGAAAGGACTTGGAAAAGAAATAATGAAAGAATGAATGAGAACACTGATGTTAGACACTTCTCTAGCCATGCCAAAATGGGGCAGGAAAAATAAACTCTGCCACACTGGTAAAATGCTTAGGGGAGATCACTCCTATCACTGGAGATTGTTGAAGACAAGGATTATATCTGAAATAGTATATGGACGATAATATGTCTTGCAAAAGTGATAACGTAGAGCATCAGTGGGGCTGACTTTGATGCATTCTGCCTGAACTTGTTAAAGCAGGCCTAAAAATGTGTATCTTTAATAGACAGAAAGCGTAGCCAGGGCTTTGAACATGTGCTAAGCCAAGCTGTTCCTAAGCAACATACTCCAGTGGAAATGTTGTAAAATGGTGGCCATAATTCAAAGCAAATCCATTCCAGCTCGGCATGCATGGAAGAATGTCACTGCAGACACTGCTCTCCTCTTATAAGGATAAAACAGCAAAACATAGATATCTATTATTCTTATCCATTTAAATGCAATTATTTTATAGAATTCCAGTAAATTCTTAGCTGCCATGACCTCCCGTGGCAATCCTCTGTTAAAGCAGTATTTATTTTTACCAATTTAAAATTGGTTGCTTTTTTGTTGTAATTTCTTTTATTATAAGTGGCTGTAAACAGAGAACTCTCTCTTTGGAAAAAATATGCTCCATACCATTTGTTATGTGATTTGTTTCCTTCAAGTATCTACTTACTTCGCTCTTCTCTAGACTACACAGGACTAATCTGCTTATTCTTGTCTCCTCTGACCTCATTTCTAATAATTTGTAGTGTCATTTCGTGTTTTTCAGCTCTGCTCTAGCCTCTTGAGAAAGCAGTATTCGTGCTAGACTAGGCGAAAAAACAAGGAAAGCATATTTCTCTTTCACATCAGATGAATACAGAAAACATGACAATCTGACGCAGCTACTAACAGTAAGCTACTAAATAAACTCTGAAAAACACCCATCCTATTCCTCAGCAAGAAAAGAGAGATGAATATTAAAAACTGGAGTCAGTTCATGTACTTACTGCACTCCCGGCTTCCGCAGCCAGCCTGGCAGCGTATCTGGCGATCAGTCGGTGCTCCTCATCCAGCCTGCTCGGGCTGTCCAGGACGCTGCGGGGGAACAAAGCCAGAAGAGCCCGTCAGCATCCCCAGCTCCTGCGCTGCACGTTGCTCCGACCGGGGGGGACAGAGGAGAAGGGGGTAGTGTTGCAAAAAATGTGAAATAGAAAAAAGTCACATCGGAAATAAGCTAGATCTTCCCTTTTTTCGTTCCCCTTCCAACGTGGGGACTGCTCTCGAGACTTTCTGTTTAGCAGTATTTCCTCCAGGATTCACGTACTCTGCTTTTAAATGATTAAAATACTTAGTTTTCAACAATTCAGAAATACTTATCATTAGGAAAAAATCAATTTGCTTCCGAGGAGCTCTTCTGTAAACCCTTTTGGTTTCCTCAGGATAAAAAGGGTGAATATACCGAATGATGAAGCAGAAGCTTTGGCCTTAGGGGATCCAGGGTGACAAGTGTCAAAGTCAGAACGATTTCCAGGAGGAAGAACTGAGGGAATCGGGCTGAGCTGAGAAGAATGGACTCTGACACTAAGCAGCATGAACAAAAATGCAAACAATACTTTGTATGTCAGCCTGAAAAAACTCAAATGTACAAAAGTGATAATTTGAGGCTTGATCCTTCGCACCTCAGCTAGTGGAGGATGAATCAATCCCCCAGGCAGCTCCTACCCAGGACCTCACATCGCCTCACCCAGACTATCGTAACTGTCTTGGAGGTGCTGCTAAAAGGGAAATATTAAAAATATTTCTTATAATCATCAGCATGAAGTGACCAAGGAAGTGGACGTTGCATACTGGAAAAGGAAAAGTAGAGACAATAAAGAGGAGAGATCCCAAATTAGGAGGTGAGAGACAACACCCAGATCCTTCTCACCTTTCACACAAGCGTCATCTCCCCTGTCTACGTACAACATGATTCAACTAGTCCGACAGTCTAATCAATGCCCAGAGCACTAAATCCGTTCCTAGAATTCACCAATAACCTTTTTAACTATAAAAACATACAAAAACAGATGATAATTCAAGTTAACTGAAATCAGTTGTTATTCAGGTCTGTTACCAGCTCAGCGTTGGTGGTGTAGTGGCTTTGCCAAAAAAAATCGGCAGTGGAAAGCCATGCGAACGAGCGACTGTTAAAGTCAGCATCCAACTGAACTATTCAGCGGAGCTGCCTGTTGTCTTACTGCTGTGCAGAAGGTTTTTCAGCACAGTCTCCCTCCGAAAGGGCGGCCAGTGCATTACTTATACAAACCAGAACATCGCTGGCTGGAAATGATCAAGTGGAAACGAGTGCGGTGTTTCATTTTGCAGTGCAGCCCTTCTAATGTTATCTTTGATGTTTCATCCAGGATTCACAATACCACGCTGGCTGCCATAAATTACGCGGTGATGCACATGGATGCATTTACCATTCAGTGCAGGACCAGGATGACGCCACAGGGAGCCAAGGAAAAGCGATACGCACCAAGCGTGGAGCAAAGGCTATTTTTAGAAGTCCACATTACCACTTTACAAGGCAATTTGCATTTCTTTAGCTTAATTCCACAGACTTGTGTTGTGTTGACATTACTTAAAGAACTACATGTATACTGTATACATTGCATTTATGTAAAAACGTGGATTTAATTTATTATTTTGCAATGCTGAATTTAACAGCTTGAACTGTTTGAGACTCAGGAAGTCTGTTGGATGACGTGTTTGAGATGGCACAGAAACATTGGACTGAATTTAGTGGACATACTACTACAATTTACACAGATAGGGCTATGATTAATGCAAACTATACTGAGTTATTACGCCTCTGCACTTGGCCTACCGGACGACCAACAAAATATATTAAACTATCTGCAGGTACTAAACAGTGCAAAGGAAGGAGCTGGTGAAAGGTGAGCTAAAACAGCGGGAAAACAGAATTAGGAAAGGAAGAAAGACAGACCTTTTGTAATAGGCTTGATGATCTTTTTGCATGTCCTCATGCAAATTCATTTTCTGAACTTTTTTTTTTTTAAGAGAGAACAATCTTTACCATCTTAATTTCTGAATTTGATGCTGTTTCCCTTTAGGCTTCCTCAGTAATTTAGGCTGTTCAAGTTTTCCTGCTTTTACAGGAATAACGACCATCCCACCCCTTTTACGCTTTTTATAATCTGGTATCTCCTAATATCTCTTTCGGTTCCTGGAACTATGATCTCTTCATATCTGAGTGTATTAGAAAATAATTATTGACAAATTCATACTTTCTTGAAGAAAGGCTGTAATTTCTTTAAAAAGTCTTTTGCATTTGCATTTAAAAATATTTTATATACAGAGAGGAATTGGATAGCATACGTCCTGAGCCTCCCATGTGTTAACCGATATAAAACACAGTATGAACACACAAAAGCGGGAGGCACAACAAGCCAATGCTGTAATACACATCTCTGTAGGATTAACAGAAAGGGCATTAAATATAATCTGCAAAATACCACAGAATTCTTTATATTGCTTCATGAAGGAAAACTCACTTCCTTGGAGTTTTAGCTTCCGTGGAGACATCGCAGAGGATTCTTACCCTCAAAACTGTGAGCTCGCTGACTTGCTCCTTTGGAGCTGCAGTTTTTATAACTGACACATTGGCAAAACGAGATGGAAAGGTCTGATTAAGGGAAATTTGGATATGCACAAGCAAAAAATAGCAGGAGGTGTTCTGGCAAGAGCAGCTTCAGCCTCAGGACAGCTCGGGGTCTACCGCACAAGAACTGAGCCAGCGAGACAGAACCGAACTGACCAGGAGCTACAGAACAGGAGGACCCGGGGGCAGGCGGGGAGGGGGAACGATGCCCATTTGGAGGTGTCGGTGGAAATATCTGAGGCACTGTAATAAACTGCAACACAGTACAGATATAGAAAGTACACTTCCACGGCCACTTTAATCTCACCTAAATGTGGGCACCGAAAGGGACATCTGCAGCCTTCGCCCTCCACCGCCGAGCTGGCGTTAGCGTCTGGTCCACGGGATGAACCAGCTCGGGCACGGACCGGGCTGAAGACTGGCTTAGCAAAACACATAATTCATATATTCACCAGTATAATTCAATAATTCACCAGTGGCCTGTTGTCAAATGCAAAAATGAGCATGGGCAACTGAATTATTGGCTAGGGATGAGGGAGCAGTAAAGGATGTAAAAAAAGATGATACAACATGGTGGGAGGTTTGAGATCTTAATTTCCTTTGCAAAACTGTTCAAGAATTCGTGATGCAGGCTGGCTGCAGAGAAGTGGCAGATGACAGCAAAGAGAAGACTTAGTTTATTCTTGTAGCTCTGATTTGAAGGGCCAAACGTCCCAACAAATGGTGACCCAAAAGTAAGGATCTTGGGGACAGAATATCTTTAAGTAAAGTGAGTTTTTCCTTCCATTCTGCTTTAGAATCAGGAGTTTTACTGACCGCTGCAGTTTCGGAGAGGTAGGGTTTTAAAGGAAAACCAAATCAAAACCAACCAACTAACCACTCATCCACCCACCTAAATCAACCAACCAAAAACAAAACATGAAAATCCAGTGGCCAGTTATCTTTTGTGGGAAATGCAGAACATTTAATACATAAGAATTATGATGTTTCTGGCCAGGCTATTTAATTTTTCTGGTGAAAAGTGGAGCTGAAATAGAGGCTCCATGGGATAGGAGAAAAGCAGGCTTGCTGAATGATGGGGGATGCAAGTTATGAATGCTGAGCTTAAGAGATACACAAAAACAACCATCCAAGCAATAAAATACCACTCAGCAGCTCCCTAAGCCTTCTGTATAACTTGCTACGCTCTGCAACTGTCTTTGCCTCTGGCACATCCGTTAGGGTGGGGATTTTCTATTATTTCTTTCAAAAGCATTTAGCCAACTTGGCTTGCTTCCACAATAATAGAGTAGTGAAAAAAAAAGAAAAACATATTACTGTAAAATAAATGAAGTCTACTGATTTCTGTTTACTAAATGTCACAGGTAGTTCGGACAGGCTTTTTAGTTGAAGAACATCAGTGAATTAAATAACTCTTAACATGATGAAAAATCTCAGGGACCTGGTTCTTTCCTTTACGAATCCTAATGGGTTAAAAGACACAGGTTTCCAGCCATTCCTTCCAAGAGAGCAAGGGGCTGTTGTTTATAGGGCTCTACAGAAAATTTGGCTTCAATTCCTTTCAACCCAGCGAGGCAGGGCAGGAGGCTCTCAAAGTTTGGCTGAAAGAGGTGAAAAAATACCGGGTAAAGAAGAGCAAAGGTAGGTGTACACAAAATCAGTGACTGGAAGTGGAAGGCAATTCCTTAAACAGTGAGAGCAATTAATCATTGGGACATACTGCCAGTGAAACGAGCAGCTTCCCCAATTTGGTATTTTCTGGAAGCTGTGCTTTTAGGTGAGCAAGGTGCTAGGTCAGCACAGGGATAATTGGTGCGAGACCTCAGAGAAGATGGTCTAATGGTCTCTTCTGGTCTTAAAGACTATACTGCTCTGGCAGGAGTGGGGTCACGATGAACGTAAGAGCAATGGGGCCAGCCTACCATCCAGCACCTGGTCTCCAAGGCAGCCACGGCAGAGGAAAGGAGGAGAACATAGCAAAAGCAAGTGGCAGTTACTACAGGAGATGCTGTCCCTAGGTGGGACTCCACTGTTGTCATCTTAGGCACAGAAACGGTCTGCAACGGCTGGCTGCAGGACACCTAGTTTCTCCAGACAGCCCGCTGAAAGCAGACAGATGTAACTTTTATATGAGCTTTTATATGGCAAAAAGAGACTAAAAGAAGTCGCAATGGCATACAGATTTCATGAGGAATGGGGAGAAGCATCCTCTCGCGCTGACCTGCAAGTCACTCCCCTGCACAAGGAGAGCAGGATCCAAATTGTTTTATTTGCATTTGGCTCCTTCTAGGCATACGCTGTTGCTCTGGCAACAGTGACAAGTGACATTTTTTAAGCTAAAGACCTAAAAGACGACTATTTGCCTGACTCTGAGAACCACTACTCCAACTGGTTGCAACGTGGCAGCTATTGCCAGCATACGGTACCTTTTTCAAACACATACACTAACTCCCAGATTTCTCAAAATGCTCTAATGACAGTGATGGACTGATGGTGAGGATCTGAAATTCCTTGGTTTTACCGTCTTGGGAGCAATATTAAGGGCTTTCAGCTGGACGGGTGATAGCAGATGATGGTGATTCGCTATCAAGAGAGAAAGTGATTTCCCTCTGTGACTTGGAAAGCCAGAATATGCTTCAATACAGCAGTGCGATACACATTTCTAGGTGACAGAGCGATGAAATACGACCTTACTCGAAAAATCTTAGCCAGAAGGTAACAAGGACAGAGCAATGCCTTTATGTAGAGCCCTCAGATCTCTAAATCTCCTTTTCCTTTCCAGCACAGCTCTGATTCGGTAAGAGCATAATTTAATTAGGCTTAAAAGTTGCCTAGGGAAAACCTGCAGGCTAGGTCCTGCGATGCAACGGCAGAGCTGTGTTTTGGGGCTTTAGGGTAAAGTTCTTCTACATAGTCACAGATATGAAATACAAATGTGCACAAAAGCACAAGGACTCAAGCTGAAAAAAAAGAAACAAATTCTCCAAAGCATTAGTATTCTTTAGAAAGGCACAGAAAGAAACTGTTGGATTATGCGGGTCATGTCTATGGGACTGAAAGAGCTTGCTTGTTTAGCCTAGGTAAATAACGCTTGTGGCAGGATAAAATATCTGTCCATGAATATACATCTGGGGAGGAGAGGTAAAAGTAATAAGGGGAAAGAAGAGCAATTAGAGTTACAGGACAGTGCTGACATAAGAACTAATGGAAGTGAGCCAGTCGTGAAAAAAATTTAAGGTGGAAATTGGATAGATTCCTACTGGTGAAATATGATATTCCAGAATGGTCATGGAGAGAAAAATTATCTTCCCAGAGCTGGAAGTACGTTAATCAGTTTATGTGAGGGATTCTGTAACACAGGGAAAGCAATAGGGCTGCAGCAGACACAAATAACCCAAGTGATCCCTCCTTATCTGATGTACCCATGTGCGTATTTGGCGTGTATGCATAGACATATCTGCGTATTTTCAGAAGATTTTAGAGAATACTAAATATATTTCCCTCACTTTGCCTACTGAGGCCAAATACCTTTGAGTGGAGTATTACTCCCCAGGGGAAACAGCATTACCAGGCCCATCCCTGCTCCAGAAACGCTTTCCTAACACTAACCGTGCACCCGTCTGCAGCCGGCTCACATAGGTTGCTATCAGGGCATGTTCATCAGCTAATCGACTGGCAGTGTCCAGGTTGTACTGTAACCTAGTAATAACGAAGGCAAAAAGAGAGCAAACAAAACATAACATAAATACAAAGCAAATAATTAACGAATGTTAAAGAAACAAACGGTTAAAATTAAAACAAACAGATAAATAATTAAAAGTGTAAATATGTTTCAGCAAATCACATGAACTTCTTCTGCAGTTAAATATTTAACCATAAATTAGAAGAATATTTCAGCACCCCAATATGCAATGAACACAGCTGAGGAGCTTCCTTAAGCCTGCTGTTAGGTGCAGTTCGGGAAAGCAGCATCACTAAGCGAAATGATCAAAAGCACCCGGCGGCTTTTGACTGCAGCGGTGACATTTCTGCCAGGATGCCCCGACCTCAGGGAGCCCCTTCTGCAGCGCGGCACGATGCAGAATCAGACCCGCCGCGGCCGGGGTGATTTTCTGGCGTCTCCAGGCTGAAGAGGACTTACCCCCCCCCTTGCTCCTGCCGTCAAACTGCTCCCAAAGCAACCCAAACACCCCGGGCTCCAGCTTCTGCCTGGAATCAGACCTGAAAGCACTCAGCCTCTCCTGTTTCTCTAAAAAACAGGTCCACCAAACAAAAACAGGAGGGAAGTGGCACAAAATTAACAAATTAACGGTTGGTATCAACAGAACCGCCTTCTAACAGGGATCCATTCAGTGACATAGCATCTTTTTGTTTTGAGGACCTATAAATAGAAAGCTGCTATGATTTTGAAATTTTTTTACAAATACAGAGACTGAGTGCAAGAGATATTGGTCAAAAACAATCCCCTATAAATAAGAAACTATTTGTCTATACAGTCGAATTAATACATGTTGCTTTCTATCAGGCTTATGACAGCAGCATCTCAGAAACCCTGAGAGAATGCAGCAAAATTATTCTCTCTGTTTTATCGCAGCAGCTGCACGGAAAGGCAGCCACATTTTGCTCTCAAGCCCCGAAGAGGGATGTCCTCAGACTTCCTCCGCATCCCTGGGAAGTCCGTTCGCAGACTCCAAAACGCAGTCCCAGCACAGGGAACGGTGCACGTGGGCGGAAAGCACCACTCTGCACCACGAGATAACAAGTCCTATGCAGAGATGAGACCGGACTGTTTCCTAAGAATGCTTCATGAACACGCATCACTATTATTTTAACATAATATACACTTCTTCCTAACATGCAAAGGTACAAGAAATTCCATTTTTCATTTCTATAGCAGGTGTTCAAGCTGCTCTTTCAATTTATAAGCTGCAGTTAATTCCTTCCCCATGCATGTCCAAGAAGGATTTGTTTCAGAAGCCTTTTAAAACATGGCATCTATTGCTTTTAGCATCAATATACTGATGCTATGAAAACAGAATTCACATTTTTCAGACATACAAACTCTTTTCTCCTCCATTACGTGCAGCGGCATGTCAGAGAAGTCTGCCAGGAGCACAATAAGACCTTATAATAAAGCAGCAAAATGGAATTACCCGCATCAACCCCTGTGGGCAAAAAGCAACCTTTGTAATAAGGGGTTTGTAGTCAGAAAGAGACTTAACATTAACCACTGCACAGACGAACTTTTACGCAATCCGCGCTCTGAGAAGCCAGACTACTGGCAAGTACGGAAAAGCTTTAGTTTAGATATGCATTATAGCACGGCTGCAACCACAACAATTAAGGCTCCAAGACCCTTTTCATTATAACTCATTGCACATGTTCCTGTGGGAAAAATAAAAGCCCAGCAGAAATGACTACTTTTTTAACTTGAAGAGAATATAGTTTTAATGATGATTAGCACTCCTGCCACTGGAAGAAAAAAAGCGTTAGTTTAACATGGGTCTGAACACTGCTCCTAGAACATATCTGATTTTGCACACACGTTTTTGAACACTTTTTTAAGCTTGCCTAGTGATATCCACAGCCCCCTCCAGAACATCAGTCCAGCAGCACCCAGACCACAGAAAATCGCAAAACGTGGAATTAAGGTGCATGCTGACAGCTTCCTCCCTGCCTCCTCCCAAGGTGGCAATAAGATAGTAGGAATTAGCTGCATGCACTGTGGCTGCTTCAATTTGCTAGGTCCAGGAATAGGGAATAATGGAAAGAGTAAAGATACAGCTCATCACACTTGTGATGACAGGACATCTGGAGAAGGAAGGTCACCAGGGAGGAGGAGATCATCTCAGTGTTGTGTCAACAACAGCGTACAGAGAGTTTCTATCCAAGGAGAATATCTATGAGCAGTGGGCAAGAGAAAGTGCAGGGCTCTCTGGCATCCTGTGGGCTGCATGACGGCATCGTAAAAATTTCGCAGGAGTGCATGTTGCTTTCACAGAGCAAAGGAAGTATTTGAATATAAAGCAAGCGTAAGTGATCCTGCTCTGCAGAACTCACGTGAACACAAGTTATGTGGTTCAAAAAAAAAGGCATTAAATGCTTACACACAGCCCTAGTCCCTTACCTGCTGAATGTTGTGCCCTGCTTGCAAAAGGCAGGCTGCATTTGTCCCCAAAAACAGAGCCATCATGGCAGTGCTGGATTATTATCCAAAGCAGAAGTTTAGGCTATGCTGACACGTACCCTTAATTCTTTTTTCCAGGGGCTCAGCTTTTATTGCATTCAACTTCTTTGGGAAAGCATGAGATAAAAGCGGACGACCTTAATTCATTGCAAACTTTTTCAATGTATCACCTATTGAACGTTAGTATAGCAATTAGTGTTCATTTAGAGGGGCTGTAGCGTGTGGATTTACAGCTAAGCAGGAGCAAGGATAGCGAAAAGCAGACGCAAGATGTGACAGTGCTACTGAGAGGACAGGGAAGGAAATCACAAACGTAGTGTGCACACTTAAATCTCAAAAACGTATTGCATGTTGGCCACGTTTAGGGCATAAAGTAACCTGGTATGATCCTCTCCTTCCCGGTCCCTCCCAGCAGAGCGACCCTGCTCTTCATCGCCAGCCACAGAGTTAAAACTCCCTGGGATGCTCCCGTAACCTTGGGTGTCTTCTCCAGCCTGGACACAGGCAGCTTTGCCCCTCTTCTCCGACCACTTTTTTCAGCAAACCCCTCGCACACCAAAAGGCAGCTTTGCAGCAGTCCCAATGAATCGTGAATTGGGGCAGAATTTGCTGAACAATTTTAAAGAAAATGAGAATGACAAACACTGGGGAAAGACAAAAATCACTCGTTTTGACGTTTATGGAGTGTTTTGTTTCTAGGCACCAGCGAAGAAGCTGCAGAGGCGAAAAGCCAGCCTTACAAAAGGGGTGAGCGCAGCGACTGGATGCCCCTGCCTCTCCGCCCTTCGGCACGTTCCCGGGATGCGGGATGCTGTGCGCCCAGACATCTGGTCTCCTGCTGAAGCTATTTTATCTGAAACACCTAGGTACTCTTCCGTTAAAGCAAATCACGCTGTCTCTGCAGCCTGGTTATTCATTTGCTGGCACTCTCCAAGCAAAAGGACCTCCGGAGCTTTGCAGCCCACCTCTCCTCGAAGGCAGGGTCAGACAGATCAGATAGAGGACGTTTGCCTCTAACCGTTGTCAAAACCACCCAACCTTGGCATGAAACCTACCTGCAGAACCAAACGACCCTTTAGCCCTACAGCTCCTATCACTTATCGGAAACCTCCTTTGCTGAGGATTAAACCTGGTGCCTCTCCCCTCCCCAGCTGGACATGGGGACCAGCTGAGCATCTCCCCCCAGCCAGCCCCTGCGCACGAGGGCTGCCGACTGCCCTAAGGACCCTGCCGAAGTCCCCCACCTCCTGCGAGAGGTGACACCGTCCATGATGTCAGTCGCTCCCGGCTTTGCGAGTTGTCCACAGCTTTCTTAGCATATGGTGTTCAACAGTTGACACAGTACTTTGGGTGACAAGTCACCACTACTCAAGAGACACTTGAGTAACTGTCTAGATATGCGTCCTAGATATGGCACTTTTCTTCTACTACAACCCTCAATCACAGTCTTAGCTTTTCATTTTTTGCAGTAACCTTGTTGATTTGCATTCAGCTTCTAATCCACTGAAACTCCCCAGATATTTTTCAGCAATAGGCTTGTTGAGTCAGTCCTTCTCTAGCTCTTATTGGTGCATTTTATCTTATAACTGTCCCCTGAAGCTGTCTTTATTCATTTCGTCTCATTGATTTATAAGAACGTCTGACTTGGAAGCTTGCCCTCTGAAGAATTTCCAACACCTCCCCGCACAACGTTGAGTACTAAATTTATGTATACATGTTCTCCATTTCATCACCCAAGCAGTCAAGGAATAAACGCAGCAACGCCGAGCTCGCAACAGACCCCCGTGGGATCCTACCTGGCACGTCCTCACTGTTTGGTAGGAAAATATTGATATTTTCTTTCTTTGACGGCAAATTTCCAACTGGCGTTGCACCCACATAACAGCAGTTCCAGCTAGTCCACACTTACCTAGTTTATTTATGAAAATATCATATGGGATAGTGTGAAAAGCTTTATGAGTCAGTACATTTCTAATTACCGCGTCCCCCTCCTTCACGAGGCCACCTACCCATTCGGAACCATCCCATTTTCATTCTTGACACAGTTTGTTCTTGACACGGATACGTCAACTATTTTTATTCGCTAACCTTTTATTGCGCTTACGGAATGACTGCTTAATAATATATTCAGCAATCTTAAGATATTCCTCCCACTTTCAGACACTTAGTTCAGCAAAAATACTTCTTTATGTAGTTTGAGAGCAAAAAAGCAGCAATGTCTTCTCCTGATACCACAATGCCAGCCCCTCTCCTTTCTCCTTTTTTTTGTCATTCAGATATATTTTGGTCAGTCCCTTGACTGTACAGACAACAGGTCCACAGCCACCGGTGCCTGTACAACCGCGGGGATGGACCACGCGGCCGAGGCGCAGGAGCTCGCAGGGGTTGTCCTGCCACCGACACAGCCACAGCTTTGCCTGTGCCTCTCTGAGAACTCCTTAAAAACCTGAAGTTTGGGGAAGCTCGTCGATGAAAAAACTGCTTTAAAATGTTACTTTTTATTTATCTTATGCTTTGGTTGTAGATGTTATCTACATCTGCCAGGAAAATTTTTGGACATCTCCCTGTAAAGTGATGGACTTATGCCTGTCCCTTAACTTGTTCTAATAGCAGGAAACACAATACCGAGGTTTCGCTTTGTTCTGCCTTTTTTTTTTTTTAAACGAATACATGTCTGATAGCAGAAACTCGATTATACTACAAACACAGAATCTTCTAGTTTTCAGAAGATGATGGCAAGGACAAAATAACACCTCTTCCTCCAAAATTAGCCACACGCTGTAACTGAACTCTTCAAAATAGCATTGAAATGGAATTTTACAGTATGTTTCCCATATTTTTCATGTAAGAATAATCAATATGCACGAAAAGGCCTACAACATGCCTGCAAAGCAATGGTCAAAAAGATAGCAAGAAATAATGTTAACCATGCTCTACTAAGGGAACAAGGGAAGCAATATTAAGCAACAAGAGAGGAACGAGGTCAGAGGAATCTGCTAAAGCAGCTCACCTCTGCCGGACGCTCCCTCTTGCCCTATTTTTCACTTGCGATGTTTGAAAATTTTGGCCTGGGTGCTTAGTCACGCCTGCGAGATACCTGGAGCTGGAACGAATATCTGCAACTCAGGAAGAGCGGGGTTTAAAAGGTCAGTTGGCTTCCACCCAGCACAGGCAGAGAAGAGACAAACATTGACTGATTGGGGAAAATAGCCCAAGAACAACCTCTGCTTTCAGGTTATGTAAAAAATGTGCAACCCTTTCCATGACGGATTATTCCTCTAAGCCATCTAGGTTTTGACATCTGAGGTGGTGCTTCTCAAATTTTATGCAAGTTACATTTGGCTCAGTAGCTTTATAAGCAACTTAATAAATTATTAAGGTATTTAAATGGTGCTTTTCATGTCTTAAATTAATTTCTATTCAAAAAATCTAAAAGGAAATCCAAGTAAAATAGACAATCTATTTTAAAACGATGAATTTTAAAGCAAGAAATCCCTCAAAATTTCTAGTATGATGGCTCACAACTTTGCAAATCTTTACAAAATTGCACAGATTTGCTCTGAGTATTGAATAAGGAAAGGCTCCTGTATTCGAAAGAACTGCCCAGACATAATCTTGAGGGATCTCTTGTTTTCTGTCCCATTACCTCCCCTCATGATTTATTTAAATAGATGTTAAGGTCAAAAGGGATAATTACCACCACTCGTCTGACTTGCTGCATAATACATGCTATGAAATTTAGCACAGTAATTCCTGAATCGGAGCCGGACTGACCCGACCTAGAGCACAGCGTTCAGAGAGAGACACAAGCTGTCCTGCAGATTTAAGGTTTTGGGGAAGCCACCACATTCCTTGGTAACTACAAACAACCTTTTAACTTCTCGTGCTGCCCTCTATCTCCAGCTATCATATGCAGGAACGACGACGAGACAAACATCTAAGATAAAAGCCACGCAGGGTAATTACCCGGGGAAGGGTGACACAAGCCAACCTCAGCAGCACGCAGATCATTAAAGCAGAGAACACAGGGACAAACCACCATCTCGTAACACCTCGGTGTGAAGCTGGTACAGGACAGGGGGGAACGACGGACCCAGCAAGGGCTGGGGAGAGTGGCTACAGACGTACAGCAGTGACAAAAGCTGTTTGTATATGTATGCTGCTATTAGCATCCTTAAAAGAAAACCAAAATTTTAAAGGGTTGAGGGAAGATGGGATTCAGTAAGACTATTCTAAGTGAAATAAGTCTGTCTAAAGAGTGCTTTGAATGAGGAGAGCAAATGTGTCTGATCCACACATCAGGAAAATTGTACCAGACGTGGAATGGCAAAAAGGGAAGACTCGAATGAAAATAGAAGTGTCAGCATGAACACTGAGATGAAATGGGCTGACACGTCTCAGAGCAGACCACCATCAGGAAGCTAGAAAAAAAAGTATAAGCAAAACGGAGTGGAAAAGAACTGAAGGAGAGCTGGAGGATTTGAATGTGATGAGAGAGGTGACGGAGGGCAAACCCGAGCGCCTGGTTAGAGTGCAACGCTCGGGATCTGCTCTGCCTGCAAGCCTTCCCTCTCTTCCCGGCGCAGCGCTTCCATGCCCGCTGCTCTGCTGGCCCTCCCAGCGCCGTGACAGCAAGACTGCAATAGCGTTATCAGCGATCCATCGTTAGCTGGAGGGAGGAAGAACGGGAACGAACAAGAGGTATCACTTCGACGGCAGCACGCACGATAGGCTGCAGAAACACTGCTTGAGAAGGGAGGAAGCTACAGAAAAGGTTAAAGTAGCTGATGTGCGAAGTGGTATAAAGGCAGATCAACGCTTCCACAACAGGAACAGGTTAGAAGACACCATTAAAGCAGCGTCAGGATTGAGAAGCTACCTTGCCCTAAGGCCTGACGTCTCAGTACCACGAGACACTTACTGCCAGCCAGAACGAGACCTCAGAGCGTGGCGTCCGAAACCCCTTTGGAGTGCTGCATCACCCCACTCGTCTGCATCCAACAGCAAGAGAGGGAAAACCTTTCACATCTGGAGTCCAAAACCAAGATCTCCTTAGATTTTATTCACATGCTTTCCTCTTGATCTTGAATCTTAAATTATACTCACTTAAGAGTACTGAAAAAGCCTCCCTGTCTGTCCCCCTTGCTGATGCCTTCTGACCATTTGGGCCTCATCAAACCCCTCTCTCTCACCTATTGCATCCTCCTCATAACCCACATCCCACAGATTCACAATTGCTCCTGCAGAATTTTAAACCACAGGTTAAAAATAAATACTGACAGGCATCTAGATATTAGTTAAAGTGGTAAAAACAAGTATTTAAACACAGAGGATTTTTTGTTTGAAATTGTTAGACTTTATGATCATTACGCTGACTCTTGTCCTCTTCCTTCCTTCCTCTTTGCTGTTCCCTTCTCTTGCATCTTGTCGTAAAGTACCGTCAAATCTCCCTTGTGCAAGGTTACACGTGGACTAGGATCTCCCTTATCTCTATAGATAAAAAGATATTTTTATCTCTTTCCTAGAAAAAGTCTATTTTGGTATTATGTACGTGTATATATAAGGCATTGTGGGATGCATTAAGGAGCATGGTCAAAAACATGCCTAACCACCCAAGCTAATCTATAAAAGCAAACCAGATAGTGACAGCTGCCACAGTCTGCCCATGCTCATGCTATTGAAACTCTCTTTAAAACAGAGTGGCCACGTGCAGCTTGCCTACCGGGAAGGATTTCTGCACCGTACCTCTGCACGGTGTTGTGCACGACCTTCTCGGGGCCTTCGGAAGCTGGGAGGGCGGTGGAGCAGCACCCAAGGGTCAAACGCGGCAGAGGGTGACGAGCCAGCGAGCCTGGTGGGTCCCAGCTGGACTCCACCTGCTCACGTGCTGCAGCATCCCAACTTTAACCGAATGCTTAGATTTTCTCTGTTTCAGATCTGACTCTGCTGTGAGGTGGCTACACGGCTTCCAGAGCTAGCAAACGCTTCTGCCCCACATCTGGCTCTGTTCAGAGCAGAGGCAGTAACTCAGAATCCACGGCATCTGTATTAGTTAATCTGTAACGTGGATAGAAATCACATAGCATTTAGTGCTGGCCAGAGACTGTACATTTTCTGTGGCTGAAACTATGGGCCTAGGGTCTATGGCTAACATGCATCTAGGTTCTCTAAATGTCACAAAGCTCTAAGAAACACAACGTAAGAAAATGAATGTACCACACCTGTGTCACAGAAAATTGGTAGAATTGACAATAACAGTAGTTTCAGTCACTTTCAGGTGGAACTGGTGACTGGACAGCTAGAAGGAAAGGTCAGAGAGATAAATGTGGACACGGGAACAAAGGAGTAAAAAGGCACGCTTGGAAATTGTCAGAAGATAAATTAAGCTAGCCAGCAAATAAAAGTTATTCTTGGTTAGACAGCTAAAAACCCAAGGGACAGCATCAATGACACAGATAGGAAATATATCGCTGCAGAGCTGGTGGTGGAGGAAGGTTTCCGGAGGCCTGATCAAACAGCTGGAAAGCACCTCGTCACGCACATCTGCAAACCCGCAGAAGGACAGGAGTCAAGGGGACAATCAGCGGTGCTGGAGGCAGCAAAGTTAAATAAGGACAAACAAAAATAAAGGCAGGAAGAGTAGGAGAGACTACCAAGAGCAGATAATCAGTGACTTTAGGAACTCTATGAATTGCAGAAGGGAGCAGAAGACTGAAAAAGACCCAAATTAGTGTTAGTAGAAAGAAAACCTCTTAGGAAAAGAGAGGTTTTTTGAATGTTGTACAGGCAGACGACATCATACCCCTTCCAACTTTAGTGCTGAAGTTGCAAATAATTTTCTTTTTAAACTGTAAAAACACAATTAATCTGACCAAATGCAGGTGCTTATAGTCTCCAGGCTCCTTGGCTGTACAAATCAGGAAAATGAATACAATATTTTGTTGTGTTATAGGTAGCAAATATAGTGACTCCTTTTATAGGCTAGGTTAAAGGACTTCTATTTTAAATGCCCTTTTCAGTTTAAGGGAGAAACTTTTGCCTCCCTGAACAGGCATTACTGTAGGTTTCTTAATATGAGTTAGTTGTCTGCACTCCCATAATGGTCAATGGGAAAGAAGCAGGCGCTGTTAGAGTGTTCTTCTCATCTAAAATCAGACATACACATCAGATCTGTTGTATCACACTCCAGAAGTGTTTATTTGGCCCCACGAACTATGTAGGGAGCCTGCTGTGACTTGCTCAGGAGGAAATGCCTCCACTGTAGACAACTAAGCAGTCGAGATGATTCCCACTCTTACATATCAACAGAGTCTACCATGGCAATGTAGTTGCATAAAAACCTTTCAGGAATCAATAGAGAATGTTCCTTCCCTCCTCTCACAGACTATATATATTCACAAGAGTAAAATACAATGCATTTAATTTCAAGCTTAGATCTGCAATGTAAAAGGTGACGCATAGCCTACAGACTGACCATGGCTGCTGAGAAAACAAATGCTGTATGTAAATGGTGTTTAAAGAGAATCATAAATGTCATTAACGTAGCTGAGGACTTGTGGTCTTTAGGAACAGAATTACCAGAAAAAGGATAATGCACATTGCTCACAACAGAAAGAAAAAAAATCTATTCCTGAAGTCATTTTTAAATAAATTAGCTAAAACAAATAATATATTTAACAGGTTTGACCTAGTCCTACAGAAGAGATATAATCATCTCCATTTATTTAGAAAGGCTTCTTGGCTGTAGAAATCAGAGAAATTCTGTGTTTTGTTGTATCATAGATAGCAAACATAAGGACAGTATAGGCAGGGTTTTATGAAAATTTGCCCTTTCTGAATGTCTCAATAAACGTAAGGAACATTTGCCTCCCACATCTGATACAACTCTATCAAATGCAAACATCCCTATTAAATCAATGGGCTTTTCTTCATCTGAAAACTTACATTTCCAAAGATATAAAAATATCAGAATTGAAGCATTAAGTACTGGGACGTAAAACAATTCCGAAGCGAAGGCTGACGGTAGCTATGCTTCGGTTGTCAAAACTTCCTGCTTCCTAGAGAAACTTCCCCGGCCTCATTCTGCCTACGGCACTTTGCGGACTGCAGCGAGCTCCCTGCCTCTTGCAAAACACAGTTACAGAAATCCTGGCGTCTGAAGCGTTCACTGCCACTCTGGATACTTTCCTGCTGAATGAAGAGGATGAGGAGATCGGAAACGATGAAGGCTCCTCTGAGACTGACTGTGCACCGACTGAATAGCAGCATTTGGTGATGGCGTTTTTGTTGTGTTTGTTTTTCAGTTATTAGTTTTTACAAGAAGTGAGCTCAGGCATTAGAAAGCCTGTCATCCAGCTCAGTCTTATCCCCAACAAAACAGCTGTCAAACAGAGGTTATTTTCCTATTTTTAGCAGAAGGAAGTAACAAATGAGAAGTTTCCTTTCCTGCTCCGCCGCAGAACGGCAGTGTTCGCTGCGCTTTGGAGGAGTTCAAAGGCTTTGGGCAAGCTCCGCAGCACAGCTACCCTCCTCCCTCTCTTCTGGCATCACTTTGCAAAGAAACGGATGCGACCATCACAAGGATGTGGCATAACAACGGATAAAACACTAAAACATATTGCCTTTCTTTGCTAATGAGACCTTAGACTGAGGATGCAACAGCGATTGCCCACTCCACCCCCAGCAGCCAGATCAGCATCTCCTTCCACGGGGCGAGAGCTGTGGGGTTCAAGGCAGAAGAGCCACTCCGACAGCAAGAGGGGCAGGTTCAGCCTCTCCCACCAGCGACCACAGCCCGGCTGCAAACAGACTGGCTTTGCTTTCCTTGCATCGCTGTGAGAGCGAGCTTGTCAATACGGACTTCCACCGAGAGACTATGTCAGTTCTATCTACAGGAAGCCCCATAAACAGCAACTTTCTAATCATACGTGAATGTTATTAAAAAATGCAGAAGCAGTTTTATTTTTCTAATAAAATCTTGCATAGGTATTCATTTATTATTCTTTCCAACTTTGCCCTCAAATAAATTGATCCAGATTTGTCCCATCTTTGGGGGAAAGAAAGCAAAAAAACCTCCACTTGACTAAGTCTGCTGTTGACAAGCTGGAATACATTAGCTAGAAGGAGGAAAGCTTGATGAAGGTATAAACAGTTATAAAATGCTCTTCAGAAGGGAAACATTTAGATAAGCTACCACCATTTGTTCCTATTATAACATTACTATTATAGAAGTCAGATATATTTCTAATAAATGCAATTGTGATTTGTTGATGCTCTGTCAGTTTTTCAGCGTTGAGCACATTTTATGGCAGGTTGAGGCTTATCCTTCCTGTTTTCGGGACGACTTTAGTGTCCACAATCAGGTAAACACATAACTTCTAACATTTACAACTGTAATTTACTCAAGGTATATAAAATACAGTTTTAGGAACTAATTCTGCCTTTTAAAAAAGGAGCCAAGCCACTGAAATGGCTTGATGAACAGTTTGATCAGCTTCAGCACATAAAAACATAAATGAGAACCACGTTCAGTTCTCGGGAAGAAATCTCGGTGACCCTGCAATCTTTATTTCATGCTGCCAAGACTTGACAGTGCCTCCAGCCAGGAAACTGAGGCCCATAATTTCAGTGAGTAATGATCTTTCACACTATGGATTAACCTAGAACAATGGTAACTGCAATAAATCTTGGGGAAAACATTTTAATCAGACATATGTGAACTGACAAAATAGAAATATAAGAAAATTTCAAAGGGAAAAAAAGTCCACTCTCTTGCCTTAACTCACTCTGTTGCTAACTACTGACACCTATTCATTCTCCCAGCATAAAGAAAAGGGGGATACAAAGACAACACAGACAAGTGCTTCTATAACCCTGACAAACTAGATGATCTATGAATCAATAATGCTTTAATATATTCAGTGGTTCAATCAATGTACTAAAAAAGTCTCAAAATATTTGGAAATATTACACCATATACGGGTGGGCATATAGCCCATTTAAGCAGTGGCGAATACTGAGTCATTCTGAAGCTGGGCAAAAGCCAAGTATTTTAGCTTTCATGCTTACTACTAAATCCACAGATTCTGTAACCATCTAGTTTGACTGGCTGTATACAGACATTATACAGTTAGTGGATCTGCAGATGCCCTTCTATGCAAGGCTAAAAAGCCCCCTGCTACTGGATGTATTTCTGTATATAAGTATATGCAGTCCAGTGATCACATCACATCTCTATCCTCCTTAATAAACTGAAGAGATAATGCTCCTTTAGCATCACATTCCCAGCTTTTAGATATTTCTCTAGCCCTCTCTAAATAATTTTGCAGTATTTCCATACCCTTTTTGAAGTATGTGTACTTGACTTGAGCCACAGTTTTAGCAGTATCAAGTAAAACCTGGTAAGCAGCGTTTCTTTGGTATGTGTGGACACCGGGCCTGATTCAGGTAATCTGTGCTACTTTAGACGTACTTTTCAGTGCAACTACTTCAGTAATGCTAGCAGGCAAGCCTTGCAGAGATGGAATCAGTCTGGATCATACAGATGCTATAGTCTGAAATGGCCTTAACTGATCATTTCTTGTAGATCCTCAGCTGAACAAACGGAGGAGTTCTGATGAAGACCTGTATTGCCCCTCACGATGTGATTAAATCCCAACAAACCTTGATTAGACTCGGACAGGTGTATGTAGCCACCGCAACTACATATTTTGCAAAGAACAAAGGTACTAAGCAGAGTCTGAATGACAATACCTTTTAATAGGTGTGATTGGGTCCCACTGCGAGCCTCAGGCACATCCCCATGGGCTTGTTGGGTGGTTATGGAGAAGTGTGCGTCCTGCAAGCTGAGAGCCTGAAGAGCTGGAATGATGGAGGCAAACATTACTACCTGAACCTGAGGCAGCGTGCGCATTCCCCCCAGGTCCAGGAAAAGATAAATACCCCCTTCCTCCTTTGGAACAAGCAAGTATAGAGAGAAGAAGCCTCTTCCCATGAACTCTTGCAGAATCTCCTAGATGAAGCAACCTTTTATAACAGATTTCTGAAAGTGGGATCCTTGAAGAGGGATGAGCCAGGACTTTGGTAAGAGGCAGGCATTAAAATGGGTATGGTGATCAGATGATGACATGTACCACGTATTTGCTGGCTGTCAGTTCTCATGGCGCCTGACAGAAGCTGACGTTTGAAATCAGGATTATTTCTGACTTTCTAAAGATTGGTTCTGGTCTGTTCCAGCGGCACTCCACACTCCTGCAAGTGTCCTGCCTCTCAGAAAAGGCAAGCTGTGGACAAAGGACAAAAATAACAACCATTTCATGGAATCTCGAGGTAGTTTCTTTGATGTTTATTCCAGCTTCTTTTCTTAGCCTTTGCTGGGGACAGTGTCTGCACCACAGAGGTCTTCATCTCAAATCACCTCAGTGCAGCCCTTCGGTCACAGAGGGAAAGGCATATTTATCTGAGTGCTGAAGAGTTCCACGCTTTTACATTGGCAGTCAGCTATAGTTACTTGCACTTTTTTGAAAACAATGCTTGCAGTAAACTGGTACGTGATATGGTAGTGATGTGGCCGAGGGTCTGCCGCAATGGCTGCAGTCACCTACGGTGCAACATCCCGTCTTCTTGATGGTTTCACTCAGCTCCCTTCCACAGACGTATGGGGCCTGAGTTAGCAATGATACCGACTCTCACCAGGAATTTTTTAAGTAAGTCTTGGTAGTTCACAATTTCAGGGTGCACAGAGGCAGACAAACAAGCTGTACGTCCAAGCAGGTCTGACTTCTTAAAGTCTTTATTTCGGAAGTATCTTCGGTCAACCTGATCTTGTCTTCGACAACAGACGGCAATAGAGACCTTCCTTTTTCATGAATAAAAAATGTGCTAACCCAAAGAGCCCTGTTATTGATCCTAGCATGTGCTTCTAGGTCAAAATACTGATCTTGGCAGTAGCGAATTACAAGAACTGTTGAACAGCTGTTTATGTTTTCCTTGATCACAGTAATTTTTATATGCAGCATTTCTGGGATTCTTCCGATTAAATCCATGCTGATCCACATCCATGCCCAGAGATCCAGATCCATGCCATCAGAGAAGAGAAAAGATTCCTTCAGTTGTGTGCCTTGGAACCGTCTCTGCTCATGAGAGGTATGAGCATCCTTGCTGTTTACACAAACAGAAGAATATGGGACTGGAGCACTAAAGCGGGCTCAGATTTGACTGCTGGATGCAGTTCTGGTCATCTCGTATCAAAAAGAAATGCTGAAAGAAGAGGTACTGAGAAGGACCAGAAGTGCGATCTGAGTTACAGAATACCTTCTGTGCAGGGAAAGATGAAGTAGTCCAAGACTCTTCAGCTAGAAGCAGGTGGGATAAACATACACGATCTTCAGTAGTACTAAGCAGGTGAACAGGTGAATTTTAAAACCAAAAGGGAAGGGTTTTCTTGCACATCTCATAACAGAATTGTAGAACCCACTGCTGTTGCATGCTGTGGATGCTGGAATTATGAATCAGCGGTTTCTATATATACTGCAGCTCAGGAAGTGAACTAATGATTGCTGCAAGATGGGAAGTAAACCAAGAGCAAAACTGCTCTGAATGACTCTGCTTATAATCTTATCTAGACATCTTGCTACTTGTCATCACGTGGGACAGGGTACAGTAGGTCAGATGAACCTTGATCAGTGTAAGCATGACATTCTTGCATCTCTAAAACCCCTGCTAATGTAGAAGTCTTCTCATAAACAATATTCTTTATAAGCTAATTAAGCTGAAACAAAGCTGTTGATCTAGATGCTATTCCACTATTCCTTAGTGCAACAGTGTATTGTAAGGTCTATATGGCCAAGAAAACAAGTTGAAAGGCCGGGCTGTAGTAGCCAGCCCTTTTCTAGTCTTGGATTTGTGCTTGATGTGGTATTTTCCTAGCTTTTCATATCGAGTTCCCTTTCTCAAATTAAGGATATAGGTAGGCTGGACCCTACCCACAGAAGAACAGAAGCATAGCTGCAGATGATGATGTGAAAGACATATCCTGAATGAGTTTCTGGATGCTGAAAGGAAAAAAAAAAGTGTTTCCTTAATTAAAGTGTACCTTAGGATCAGTATTGGCACTTGGCAATAAAGCTGATATGGGTTTCATCTTCTCATTTGCTCTTTTAGTAATAAAGTATTTGTTCACATGTGTTTGAACTGAAGTGGCAACCGGAGAGCTTATCTGTGGAGGATTGCTTCACTTCCTCCACCTGAGATGACCCTGCAGAATATTCAGTGCTGGGCTCACACTTCACGTGAGTCTGTCTGCTGGTATTTTGCAAAGCAAGAAACACAGAAATACTTGCCTTGGACAATCTTGACTCAAGTTGACTCTGTCCTCTTCTTCCAGATCAGACCTGACTTTCATACAAAAAGCACTAATAATTTAAGAAGGAAAGAAATCTCTGAATGGAGGAAGCAGCAGAATGAATGGTGACTGGGACTACATTATTCAGTAAGACAAAAAAGCAGCTGCTACGTCCACTGACCAGCACAGAAACTCATCACATGCTGGGAAGAGGTGAAACACCCATGAGTCAGAACACGACAAGACAGCAGCAGTATCAGGAAACTAAGCTCTCCCTACCAGACAGGCGGGATAGCCTTGATGACTGTGGAATTAGATGTTTTTAAAACGCAAACTGTCCAGTTTGGATTAAAAACATGGGAAAATTTAGTTAAATAAAGAAGCAGAAAGTAAGAAACAACTGGCTGGTTGGTCACTACCCAAGTTAATCGTTGTTGTCCAGGAGTCAGAACTGAAAGATGGTTATACTATTTCACCCTCGAAGACCTTTTACACAAGAGGACAAAGAGGTGCAGGAGGACCTCGCGGACACTGCTACTCAGGAAATATTTCAAGTTTGTGTGCACGGAGGATACGCATGCCTAAAACCGGATCTTCTCTGCTACACATCTAAAGAAGACAAGTGTGTTTGCACTATAGTGAACAGACTCTGACCCCTAATAAAGGCTAAAAGCTGCACTCAATGCCAGGGCAAATCCAGTAAAAGAGAAAATGTCACAGGTCATGCTGCTGCCTACACGAATTCTCTGTAAAGCACAGACTTGTCCACAGAAATGTCCACTCTCTCAGCCTCTTCGCTCATAATTCAGCAAAAGGCACATTTGAAGTAATACAGTGTACTGCATAACGTGTGGAGCTTATAGACACTACTTTGAATAATTTACAGATAGATGTTGAAATAATTTTAACATAGCCAGTTCAAAAATATGTATACAACTGACTTGTTTTGTCTTGGAAAGTAGAAGGAAAGTGGATCTTTGCATAGTTTTGTTTGAAGGACTGCTGCTGAAAATGAGGGATTGTGCTTGTTTCTTTAATACACCTTGTCAATAAAATATAAGAAAATCTTTTCAAGTTCAGTTTCTCATTCCCTGCAGGGAACTCTAATTAATACACAGCTTTGGACAAATAAAGTCTCCAGTGAACCACCTTCTTATTTTCCCTAGCATACCATAACAAGAAAGAAATAGGAAAATACATGATCCAACTAGTTTTTGGTATGTTGACTTACGTACAGCTACACTGTAATTTACATACATAAAAGGAAGTAAGTGGAAACCCAAATTCAACTCAAATTTAATATGCATCTAAAAGACACGGGCAACTCGAAAGAACTAAGGTAGCTAAACTCCGCTCAATGTGGAGAACCGGCATCAATAAAGGCAATGAAGCACACTCATTATCTGAAGTGTCTAAATTAGAATTACTATTGAAGGCTTTGTAAGCAGAGGAGCCTATGATACAACAAGACCAGTCTTTCTCAGAACAGCCTTGGAAGTAATGCTCTATTAAAAAAGAACAATAAAAATCTCTTTAGTACTGTTTTAGATATTTTATATTCAGTGACACTTATGCAATAAAGGATACTCCAGTAAAAGAAAATCATTCTTCAGAGACAACAAAAAGAAGTACTGCAAACAGTTCTTTCTTCTACGAGTGCTGCATATGCACTTTGAAGTGGCAGTGGAATTCGAAATACATTAGAAGAGCCCTAGCGATGCCAAATCCGTACTGGTTTTTTTTTTTTTAACTCTTACAGAAACAAGCAATAAATATTGCAAGGTATACATACCTTTTTGTTGGGGTAGGTGCTCCAGAGGACATGTGGGTCACCATGGTGTCGTTCATGTTAGTCAGAGGTCGAGGAGGACTAAAATAGAAATGTTTATTCCAGTTAGTGATTTTCAAAAAATAAAAAGGAAACAAAACCTGTAATAGGGAAAAGGATGTTACTGTTCCCTGTAACATTAGGTCAAACAGCAACAGCAGAAAACGCTTTGCACAACAGTTTTTAAAGAGCTTGGTCTACTGTATTCAAATTAGTTTCCAGAATTCAAGTGTTACATTAAAATGAAGATAAAACCAACATTTATCATTATATAACTGACCTTTAGTATTGTTTAATAATTCAGACAAATGTAGAAACCTTTCAAATCAGGGGAATTATTTTATCTCTTGTAAGAAGTAATCATATACGCAACAATCACATATGCTATCTGTTTGGTTTTTATTTCCTAATAAGTTGAAGTTAGTCGGACGATTCAAATTGACAGAGCCTAGAGTTCTTTAATACCCTCAAAGATAAAACCATGGAAGGATGTTTCCATTATTTGCATTTTTAAAACCCTGAAAGTTTTCCAGGTGCACAACGACGCGGGCCACCCGTGCTCTGCGAGCGTGTGTCTGCTGGAGGAAGAGGAGGAGGAAACGAGCAGCCCCTGCCCTGGACCCTGCCAGCTCTGCCCAGGAACCCGAGTCTCCGAGAGAGAAGGAATACGAGAGGAGCTGTTATCACAGAATCAATATTTGCCTACATTTCCCTCTAGTGATATCCAAACACAACTACCACCCTTTCGAGTAAGATTTTCAAAAACATGTAAGTTGTATGTGCACAGACAAAAGCTCATTTTCCACATTAGACAAAATGCGACCTGTACAAGACCACGATGGAGAAAACTGTCACATGCTTTCCTGTGTATCTTTTTGGCAAATCTGGCCCTAAAACCTTTACTCTTCTGTATTTGCCGTCATCCTGTCATTCACCTACAGTTAGGCTTACTGTAGATACTAACTCTTGCAAACTTCAATTTTACACAACACAATAGTGAAGAGCACATTTGACCTAAGAGAAGTTAGGCAGTTTTGGCTTTGTTGACATTCCTAGCGTCAGCTGCAAAGAGCCTGCTTCTGTTTTGGACATACGAATATTAGGAATTGGCTTAAGACTAATTAGCTTATTTCATTCAACAGCTTCCAGCACCCACTAATACGGAAAATCAAACGCAACTATAAAAAAAAATCATCTGGATATCAAACATATAAAATCACAAAGAACATTCTGTGTATGACTTGCAGTATGTTTTTTTCATTTAGGATTTGAGTGCAAATGTATCGGAGTGCTCAATCCTTGCTCAGAACAGGCTTGTCCAGAAATAATTATGCTGTTTCAATATTCCTGTTGTTCTAAATATAATGTTATACCAAGGAATGATTTGGTCATATGATACTTACTGAATGTGCTGTTTTGGAAAGGGAACTTATTACTGTGCAAAAAAGCAGAAATGCAATTATAACGCACTGGAAATCTTATTAGCCTGACAGAAGCGATATATTGTAGAACATTCGGAAGGTTAATTTTGTTAGTAAACAGTCTATTAAAATTAGTTCAATAACAGTGCTTTTTCTCTGCCCCTTTATCTCCTTGTTTACTTCTTCTTAACTGAATATCAAGAATACTCTGTTGGCATCTACAATGCAAAGCTTTCCTTCTTTCCCAAAGATTTTCTTACCAACTTTGCATTCTCCTGCACACTAGAAAACACTACGTGTAGCTGCAAGAAAAATACCTAAAAGAACAAGAAGGTTTTTCAACCAAAGCTATGTATTTTTCAGCAACAAATACTGCTTCACAATTTCTTTGTGCATTAGTAATGAAGGGGGCTGTTTTTCACTTTGAACCGGAAAACCAGTTTCCCTAAACACTGTGCTTTTAGACGCAATAAATACCACTTCAGTATTAATAATAACTGTGGGGTAAGTGCGGTTAATCATATGGTGTTACGTTTCAGTGGAAGGCATAAAGCAAGCTCACAGCAAATTGTTTCTGAGACACCAACGATCAGATTCCAGCGTGCTGCCAGCCTTTAATGAACGTATAGTGTGTATATCACACAGAATCACAGATCCAAGAATAGTCGAGGTTGGAAGAAACCTCTAGAAATCATCCAGTCCAACCACCCTGCCCAGAGCAAGGTCAACTAGAAAAGGTCAACCTCCCTGGGTAACACGGTCCAGTGCTCCATCACCCTCACAGTAGAGAAGTTCTTCCTCATGTTCAGATGGACCTTCCTGTGTTTCCCTTTGTGCCCGTTGCCTCTTGTCCTGTCGCTGGGCACCACTAAGAAGAGTCTGGCCCCATCTTCTTGACACCCTCCCTTCAGATACTTGTACACATTGATAAGATCCCCCCTCAACCTTCTCTTCTCCAGGCTGAACAGGCCCAGCTCCTTCAGCCTTTCCTCATAGGGGAGATGCTCCAGTCCCTTCATCATCTTAGTGGCCTTTCACTGGACTCTCTCCAGTAGCTCCATGTCTCTCTTGCACTGGGGAGCCCAGCACTGGACACAGGACTCCAGATGTGGCCTCAGCAGGGCTGGGTAGAGGGGAAGGATCACCTCCCTCGACCTGCTGGCAATGCTTTTCCTAAGGCAACCCAGGATTTCATTGACCTTCTTGGCCACAAGGGCACCTTGCTGGCTCATGGTCACCTTGTTGTCCACAAGGACTCCCAGGTCCTTCTCTGCAGAGCTGCTTTCCAGCAGGTCAACCCCCAGCCTGCACTGGTGCATGGGGTTATTCCTGCCTAGGTGCAGGACTAGAGCTGCACTTCCCTTCACTGAACTCCATGAGGTTCCTCTCTGCCCCCTTCTCCAGCCTGTCAAGGTCTCTCTGAAGGGCAGCACAGCCCTCTGGGGTATCAGCCACTCCTCCCAGCTTTGTATCGTCAGCAAACTTGCAGAGGTGCACTCTATCCCTTCATCCAGGTCGTTAATGAATAAGTTGAACAATACTGGACCCAGTGGTGACCGCGGGGGACACTGCTACCTACAGGCCTCCAACTAGACTCTGTGCTGCTGATCACAACCCTCTGAGCTCTGCCATTCAGCCACTTCTCAATCCACCTCACTCTCCACTCATCTAACCCACACTTCCTGAGCTGACCTATGAGGATGTTATGGCAGACAGTGTTGAAAGCCTTGCTGAATCAAGGTAGACAACATCCACTGCTCTCCCTTCATCCACCCAGACAGTCATTCCACCATAGAAGGCTATCAGATTGGTGAAGCATGACTTCCCCTTGGTGAATCCATGCTGACTACTCCTGATCACCTTCTTTCCCTCCACATGCTTAGAGATGACATCCAGGATGAGCTGCTCCATCACCTTCCCAGGGATCGAGGCGAGGCTGACTGGCCTGTAGTTTCCTGAGCCCTCCTTCTTGCCCTTTTTGGAGACTGGAGTGACACTGGCTTTTGTCCAGTCCTCAGGCACCTCTCCTGTCCTCCCTGACCTTTCAAAGATGATGGAGAGTGGCTTAGCAATATCTGCCAGCGCCCTTAGCACTCTTAGGTGGAGCCCATCAGGGCCCATGGCTTTGTGGGTGTCAGGTTTGCCTAAATGATCTCTAACCTGATCCTCTTCGACCAAGGGAAAGTCTTTCCTCCTCCAGACTTTCTCTCTTGTCTCCAGGTCTGGGATTCCTGAGGACTGGCCTTAGCAGTAAAGCCTGAAGCAAAGGCGGCATTCAGTAACTCTGCCTTCTCTACATCCTTTTCCATTTTCTTATTAAATGGGTCATATAAAAGCAACATTGTAATAAAATAAAGAATTATCCTTGAATCAAATAGTAGGCTGACATAAGTGAAGTTCTATGGGATGGTGGAAAATGTGTCCTCATGCAAAATTTGTTGCTTAAAATACATTAACTGAAATTAATTCTGCAAAAATTCATGCTATGTTTTATGCATCTTGTGGGCTATGAGAGAGTATGTATGTGCAGTCACTCTTTGGTGCTTTTAGTATCATTATGTGACATTTCCACAGGTTCATTCCAGTTCTATAAATACTGGTGTCCTCAAATTTCCAGCTAAATCCCTGCTCACAGTGATAAAGGCAAAGAAAAAAATTAAATATGAACATCTGGTTGAAAGATTTCTGCTTTCAGAATCCTGCCTTCTTTACCACATACAGCGAAGCCTTTCCCAGTCCAGACCATTTCTCGAGGCCATTTACACATTCCAGTGAACATACCTGCAATCAACTGGAACACCATTCAGATGGCATTATATTTTCTTGTATAACCAAGACAGAAAAAGCATATTGTTCTTGAAATCAGGAGCATGATGTAACCACTTAAACAATACCCGTGGAGTACTAAAAGAGCTCCCGTTATGATAGTAGGACTTTCAGTGCAGGTCAGCTCTATTTTATCAAAACTTGCAGTTTAAAAGGAACATAACTGAATTCCCCTTCTGAGATGCTCATGGTAGTTGGCATCTGCTACAAAAGCTAAAAGAAAGAAGATAATATTCCTGAATCTACTACAGAGGAGACATATTTCCTGCTTTGATAATCTCAGCAGAAATTTTGACTATCCAGGCATCGGAGACCTGAGAAAACCTCGAATCATAGCTGTCAGGGAAATTCAGAATGTGCATTCTAAATGGGAAGTGCCTCATCTTATTGATGTGTTATGTGTGGCTTTTATGGCGATCTGAAAGTAAACTAAGCAGTGAATCCAATAAGAAGTATATAAAATGGCTCCTTTTTAATATGTGAAAATATTTTGAAAATGTATTAAAAATATTGTGTATAAGAAGGCCAGATGAGCGGATAATCCTTTTGGGAAAAATTAAAATTCATGTCTTAACCTATGGCCCAAGCAACAGGGGAGGGCAAGACTGAAACATGAGAGAATTTCAAGGAAGCCTGAGGTTAAAAAACAGAAGTATATATCCCCAAATCAAAATTTTCTTCCAAGAAAGTAAATTATAGGATTAGAAGTTCAGAAGAACTGGCTAAGTGTTCTCACAGCATGAGAGCTGGATGATACAGAGAGAAACGTGTCTTGGAGGCAATCCGAAATGCAACTACAGCTTTGTTTGTTCTCTTAACCTATGAAACTGGTTTGCATTTTGCAAATCGTTTTTTCCTTCACTTTTGCCTTAGCATTTGTCTGGCCTTCAGGCTGGTTTCCAGGTGGGTGGTAAACATTGCCAGTTCTTTCTGGATGGGCACAACCACCTCCCAAACTGACACCCTCATAAGCTCCAACGAGCTCTTGGAAGTTGGTAACCTACGTTGTAGGAGTTATTTCACATAAGATGCCTCCTGTGTTAGAAGAGAAGCCCTCTGGTGACTGGTACCAGCTGGATGCTTCCTGGCACGGAAGAGGAGGCTGGGGAGAGCGTTGCGAATGTAACGATGTCCCAGAAAGTCTGTAAACGAAACCTGACTGCATTACAAGAGAGAAACAGATACTCAGTGCAAAGAGAAGTGAAAGTAAGCTGGTAGTTATCAAAAATGCATTTGCAAGAATCATGTAGTATTAATGCTGCTTTCTCATGAGTTCACAGAAATAAAAAGTTATACAGGTGAAGGAATAAGGAATAAAGTAACTCTGCTCCCCTCCCCTCCTGCACGCAATTAAACCGAGACATCAGAACAACTAACAGACTTTGAAGTATGCTAAGAACAGCTTATAACTTTGTTACAAAACTTCTTTTGTTTTACTGGGTTAAATTTTTCAGTTTTAACTTGCATAGCATTTAAAGTGGATTTAAGCAATCTGGGGTACTCTTGGGAAGAAAAGCATCTAAGTAAAAGCAGCATCTGTAGGGAAACCTTTTAGGTGCCTGCCACTTGGGACAAATGTGGTTACAACAGAAGTCGAGATATCATACTGATTTTACCAAAAATGCCAGACTTCATTTCACCTAATAATGCCTGGAATTAGTTTATTCTTTAGTGTAATTTGAGATCGAATTAATAGGGATAACTGCAAATTCTAGCTATAGGATTTACATAGATACCAACTGAACAGATATAAAATCCTGCATTTATTTGCCAACTTTATAGCTGAGTTTTGAGAACCTGCGAAGTTCGAAGCTAATAAAACTCCATAGGAGGTCATTATTATTTGCTCCGACACTGCTTAGGAACGCCGGCCGCAGCCCAGGCTGTGCCTCTGCAAAGGACGAAGCTGGTCCCAGCCTCAGAGAATCCCAGCAAAGACCAGCCCAGAACAGGGGGATAAACCAGTGTTAGAGAGAGGAAACTCAAAAATCACACTGACACTACATCACATTACACTACAGACAGCGGTTCAGCATAATCTCTGCCCATCATCATTCCATTTTACGGACATGCTGACAGAATTCAGAATTGGAAGGCAGGATTTAAAGGAAAAACAGTCAGTTTTATAGATATTTATGGGGGTAAAAGGTAACAAAGTTCTAGGTGCAAGGTGGGATGGCATCACAGGTAGCAGAACCTGAAGAGCTCAATATCTTAAGAGGAATTTGCCTACAGTTACATATAAGAATTGTAAAAGACTTAGGAATAGCACCCAAATCCATACTGAATCCAAGTTCAGTTTATTAACCAAACAAACCAGAAAATAATAAAAGGCTGATGAAACACAGTTGCACGGGACTGCAAAAGTAAAAACATCCCAACCAGCATGATGGTCCTTTGACATTGCTCAGATATGGTGTCAAGTGGAAGAAACATAAAAATGAGATAGATTCTCTTTTCTGGGAACTCTATAATTTCTTTATAGGAGTTTAGGAAAGGACAACTCATTGTAATTCATTTACAACTGCTTGTTCCTAACAAAACACACAGTATTAATGGTTTTCTGCTTAATACTTCCTTCCCTTCAGGTGAAAAAGACATTGATGACAAAGTACAACCTAATTTAATGTAATTCTTATTTTCTATTGCACAGTATTTTTACAGAAGCAAAGAAATGACATTTCTTTGCTTAACAACTCTCAGAAGTCCTCTGGGAGATCCCTAGGAACAACCATGCGAAAGCTAATCTCTGTCTATTAGGATGTGTCAGGGGGATTCAAAGGAACTGAGGCATGACCTGCTCTTCTCATCTTCCTCCTGGAAGAACTCTGTCAATACATTTTGTTAACAGTGCAATAATGCACCTACTCTGTCTTAGCTTTGTTTCTCAGGAGAGACCGAAAAGGATTTCTCCAAAGCATAATCATGAATTGTCACCTACAGTAAGTGCTATCCGCATGTGTTAGCGGTACTATTCAGTTATTCCATAAAAACAGATGCCGTCACTGTGATGGTTTAAAGTGACAGAGGCAAGGTTGTGCCCCCAAAACGTCTTCCCAGTGATGGCAGCTGATCTAATAAGAGAGATTACCTCTCCCTTGACGCTCTTCAGAAAACAAGTCTACTTGCTGGTAACCACAACTATGTAATTCCATCTACAAGATTTTGACTATTTAAAGCTACAGGTGCAAAAACACATTATATATGTATATATACACAACACATATCACAAAAACCATGAGTTAAGTCACCACACTTTGCCTTAACTTTAACTTACACGCGTTTGGCATTTACACACCGCTGCAGTCAAACCACTTGTATTGATGTTTGTCCAAGGAATACTGTCGGTTTTGGCACAGAAGCATGCGCTAGCTCCAAAACTCTCATGATACAACAACTGCATCCAGATTTGAGACCACATCATTGAGGACACTAAGCCAGTTTATCATGCTAACAAGAGCTCAGGACAAATTTCAATAATCCTGGACTATTTTCTACTACCATCACAACCTCCTTCCCTCACAACAAGCTTAAATATTAAGTGTCTGAGCACACTGCGGTTAAACTACGTCCAGAATTGTGTGCAGAATTTTTTTCATTTCCCCCAAATTATCACCTGAACTTTCAGTCTGCAGAGATGGATGGATGGAGCTCATTCTTATGCACCTGTCTCCCTCCCTTATTTTGCAAGTTTAGTGCTAACACTGATGGGAACATAGCACTGAAGTTCTTACAGCGTCACCAATTCAAGCCATTTGAGGGATTGCTCTACAATATATTCTGGCAAAACATGCTTCTTTTTCATGGGATCCTCTGCAGCGACACTCTTAGCTTGTTAATGCACTTGGCTGAGGAACTTCAGGCTGAATGCTCCTTATTTCCATCTGTTTCACAATGCCAAACCACAGACGATCCAGCACTATCTATTCTGACTTACGACTAACTACTGTTGCAGCGGGACCCAGAAAAGACTCAGTGATATGAGCAATAGAATTTCACCAGCAATTTTTGACTACTGGCAGGTAGGGATGGCTCCTGAAAGGTGGTTTGCAGGATGGAGACACTTGTTATATCTGCAGTCACTTCAGGATTTGTGTGAGGACCAGCAGTTCCCGTAGAGGACCACTAAGGAGGACAGCCTAACCTGGAAGGATCACACTGTTACACCAACCTGCGACAGGCAATGGGAGTGCTGGTACCTCCACAAAAAGCAGGAGACTTTCACATGGATGCACGAATAGCTTAACTTGACACTTCTTTATCTGCATGCAAATAAGGAGGAGGTGATATCACTCTGAAAGCAGGTTGATACTATCACCTGGAGATGTCTCCCGTTCTAGGTTTGTGGCACATCAGTGCTGTATCGCATGTCAGTTGGGATAGCACCAATTTATTTCAGACTATAACCTTTTTACAAGTGATAGCTTATTCATTTAACACAACAGATAATATATAAAGCCATTTTTGGTACTCACAAACCTGCTGGTTTTCTTGCCAGAGGAGCAAGTGGAACACGTGTTGTTCCATCATTATGCACACACTGATAAGTTCATAAACACCAGTGCAGAATGAATCAGAAAGGTATATTATGCTTGACATTAGGAAGATATATCATTTATTTTGTTGGAAGAACATGGACCTTATTCACACCGAAGAACGTGGTTATTAGTGGGTTGCCTGTGCTTCCAGCTGTGTAAGGGGGTCTCGTTTATCTTAAAGATGATGAGACAAAGGACCTATTACTACTGTTTTGATTTTTTAAACTTCCTTTTAGGACAATTTTACTCTATAATAATCCAAAAGCCAAAGGAGCAAATATTCTTCCAGGATAGTGTATAAAGGAGATTGTTTGTTATTTTTGCTAGTAAGCTGAGGACCCTACCAAGCAGCGGGGAAGGAAGCAAGTTACAGAGGCAATCGCTTGAAATGCACCTTGCCTGCGAATCTCAGCATCTGTATCAAATTTCTCCTGTTCAAAAATTTCATACCTGCCACAAGTAAGACAAGGCCTGGTACACGCTCAAGACACAATGCAGTACAAGGATACTGGGCTGCTAATGGGAGAACTGGACCTCTCCCCCACCCGACATGAGGTCAGACACTGCAAAATGACAAAAAGGCACGGATGTAACCACAAAAAGGAAGTCTGTCCATCAAATCCAGGCCACCTCGGCCTAGTGCTAGCACCTATACCAGTATACTCGCGCCAGCAAAGTGACAGTGCGATCTAAATGACTAAAAAGAAGGGAGGATGGGGGAAAGGGGTGAGATGTGGCAAGGAAATGGTTAGTCTCCTCCCTCACTGGAAGAAGATAAAGTCATTTTATTACACGCAAAGTGTGCCGTAAGGATGATATCAGTCATACAGTTGAAATCTTTCCTCCTTACTTTGCAAACTCAAAAAACTGTCCTAAAAATGGCAGATACTATTTACCAGGTTAAAGAGCTGGAGCCGACTACAGCACATCAAGCTGTTTCTGTGGTTTATATCTGGCAAATCTTCACAGTGTGTTTCATGGCCTGACCCAGAGCCACCTTGGCCTCATCTGTATTAGTAAATTAAACAGTGCCGGGGAGCCTTCCAACATCCTGGAGCGCAATCGTCTACTCGTTAAATTGTGAGCAGACAGCTCTGGCCTCAGCCAACCAGCGCTCTCCCAAATAATTCCTGGGAATAGTTTGGGAGCTGGCCTGAGCCAGGAACTATTCCCAGCGAGCGTTTCAGACGTGGCCCTGCTCTTTTGGAAGGTAAGAGAGATTAACAGCGTGGATTTGACCGTCCTGGGCCAGTTGGCTTCAGTGTCAAAGAACAGTCCCAGGCACATTCAAGCTAACAGCGTTCACAGTACTACGACTTGATCGAGAGCTCGTTCCTCCGACTTCGCTTCCTTGGTTCTTCTCTGATCTAAAAGCCACCCAGCCTTTAATCGGAAATTTGCCAGGGGACATTGCTCAGTCAGCAACAGGGACCCAGGCCGAGCCGTGGCATCAGTGGCAGGGAACCGACGGACCCGCAGCAGCATCCTCATCCTCGCCCCATCGTGGACAACCTCGAGTTAACCGGAGGTCTCTGGCACTGCTCAACGGTCTGCTTGATCCCCCTGCCCCAGCACCTTGAACATCGCTCTGTAACCGGATATTTCAGATGCTCCATCCAAAATCACGCTCCCTTTCCTGTTTACGTCGGAGGTGACCAAAAGCCTGCCGTGCCCCTCTGCCCCCCAGCGACATGCTACCTCGGACCACCTATCTTTGGTCTGAGCTGGGGGGATCTGCAGAAACAGAGCAGCTTGCATGCAGTTCATCACCCACATCAAGTCATCATAAACCTACGCGTGCTCAGGAGGCAGGTGGAGAGCAAGCGGAGGAGAAGACCAGAACATACAAGATTCACGTTAAAGAATGTCTAAAAGCGAAACACAAGCTTTAGCACACGTTCAGAAGCTGCACGCATTGACGTGCATTTCAGAGCTTTGTGTGCAAACGGCAAAGAGGCGAGGGCAGGCAACGTACACAGTACGGCTAACTGTACAATATGGACATACACTAAATTAAAAGAGGAGGGCTGGCACTAGAGATGGGGATATTGTGGTAAGCTATGGGATCCTGAAACCTCAAAAGACTTCAGCAGAAGTAGTCCACAGAACTACTTTCAAATAAGATTAGGTGAAAACGGTTTCAGGCCACTTCCTAAACACTGCCCTTGCTATTCCAGCCCATGTGTCTACAGAGTTCAACAACTACTTGAAACACTTTTGGAAATAAATTGTGTCAGCTACCTCTTTGCTTTGAAACTCATCAACCTAGACGTTAGTAGGTCGCACCATGCACTTCGTAACGCTGAGCACTGGATGGGTCCATTTTCTGCCCAGCGTCCTCTCTACTGAATAAATTTGTTCTACTATTTAAGAGGCATGTTGTATGAACTCTTATCCTCTAATTACTGTAGTGTGTATCACTAAATAGGAGCAAATAACAGAAAGACCTCTTTGACAGTGCATTATACATAACTAAGACCATAAATAAGACCCATTATTTATTATTCAGATGTAAATAATGATCTCAGGCTGCCTTTTCCCTCTGACTACATGCTTGAATAGGTAGAATATAAAAATCAATACATCTGTTCAATAGGATGCATTGAAGGCAGGCCAAAAAAGAGAAGGAAAAGCTATTTAAAAATGCAAAAGGTCATAACGAAAAAAAAGTACTCAAAAAACCCCAAGTAAGAACATAGTAGAATTACCTTTTTCATGGAATTAAAGGGTTGGGAAAATGACCCTGTAAAGGACATGGAGGTTCATGACAGTCAGCTCAACAAGCATCCCTGGTGCGATGCTGGATCAAAACAGCCAAACACAATAACGTGCAAAAGCAAGAGAGCGGTTTCTGGGAACTGAGGGTTTTCTGTTGCATTTGGCACTGGGAGCATACTAACAGAACTGCATCCAATTTTAGGAACTACAATTCAAAAGGGCTGCTGGAAATCAGGGAGGGCTCGGGGAAGAAACACAGGAACAACTGAAAGCTGGAAAAACATGCCTTATATCGAGAGCGCTCTTGGGTGGAGTTTGGATTAAGAAACAAGAAACTAACCCTGCTCCCCTTAAAGAAAACTTGAAAGTGCTGCCATTCTTTGAGCCAGGAAACCCCCGTGTTTAAAACATGCTGCTGCAATGGGAAAATACTACAGAAGTGGCATTGAAATCTAGGTTTATCTGTTAACTCTTTCAGGCTGGATGAATTCGGTTTCAAATAAAGCGAGGATGTTCGGATGCTACTTCGGATGTCTGCACGGTTCGTGCGTCCGCTCCAGCCCCAAGCTGCTCCGGGGCAAACCCGGCGGCTGCACCAGGCTAGGAAAGGACTACGTACACTAATTTGTGCCACCGAAATGAGCTGCTGTAAGTAACCGTGCTGGAGGCCGGCGTACGAAGCCGCAGGCACAGGCTCGGAGCACGCGGTGCTGCGCTACCGTCACCCAAATAAGCACGATGTGCATGGGAAACACCAGAAACAGACTCCGCACTGGAAAACGGACACATAAAAGCATGACAAATTCAGCTCCAATTCATCCACGGGCAATTTGCTACTGTCCAAACGGAGCTAAGTTGCTCTTAGGAATTACGTGACGCAGCTTTGCAAAAATCGGTCGGCTTGACTTGCCGCAGCTTAACCACTTCATGCAACCGTGTCCTAAACGAGGCACCATCGTTTTGCACCGCGGCATTTCAAGGTAAAGCTGCACTGGCTCCGCAAACAAGGGCAGAGATGGCTGCAGGGCAACCGAAAACTCCCATCGCTTCTTGCCTCATCTTTATGCTAGCCAAGGACTTCTTTTATCTCATCTGGGACCTGGGACAGCCGCGATGCAACTGCAGTCTCCAGCTCTGATGTTACAGTGAGATCCCCCGATAAATCCCCCAAAACCTCCAGCACAAAGCGGGAAGCTGTTCCCCAGCGTTTCTGCTGTTAAATAAAAAAGAACGTCTGTTTATCAAAGTGTGCATCACTTTTAAGAAAGAAAAGGGATCCAAGTTTCTGATGCTTGTTTAGGGTCTCTGCTGAGCAGGCAACCAAGAAACAAAAGGGGAATAAGCTGCATTTATGGGGAATAAGCTGCATTTATTGGACATGTTAATCAGTTCACTGTGTAAGTCCTAACAAACTTCAGAATGGAAATGTACTTCTGGTCATCACTGAGATGAACTAGATATAAAATTCTCTGTAGTCCTTTACCAGTGCCTTAAACTAGCTGTAGCATTGCTTAAACATTTCTGAAGAATTATTATATTGTTATTAAAATAATTTATCTGACTACAGCTTCAGGAAGGCACAGAGCATTTTTATATTGCACAGGTTGTTGTAAAATTCCAAGTACGATACGACTGTCAGCAATTCTTCATTGTAACGCACTACCTCCTGACAGCGTATTTATAGGAAAAAATCAGGAATTATTTAAAAATAGCTGCTAATATTCCTCCAGCGAGAGCCCCAAGGGCAAATACATCCATGGATATGCTGAGCCAACCTTTTTTCCCCTACAAAGAAAGAACACAACAACTGTAGTATTAAATTGCACATCACCCTCCTATTCCCATGCAAATCATGTGAGCAACTTTTAAAAAAAAATTATGCATATGTTACAGATTAATTACTGTTTTGTCCTCTTTGTTATTTTAAATAGTAAAAAATGGCCAATGGCCTGTTCTCATCTTATTCAGAAATGCTTTTTTAATTCTGGATCAGAACTGAGAAATGTAGCTCTGCTTCCCCATAATATTTTGAGCTAAGTTTCTAAAAGCCTTTACAGAGCTTCTACATCTATTTTTCAGCTATGACTAATTTTCCTACTGCCACTAAATCGTAACCAGCCAAAGCTATCTTGATGCAAAGGGAGGCCGAAAAAACATAATCCAAAGATTTAGGTAAAAAATGTATAATCCAAAAACAGCAGGCTGAATACTTGCAAAAAGGAAGCATTTTAATCATGTTTGGATATTGTATTATTTTATTACTTTACTCATTACTAAAGGTGTGATAACAACCTCCTGTCATTCAGCCTGGTTTTGCATTACCATCTGTCTGGGTCAGGGGACCCAAAGATTTCATCATTTTGCTCTGTCCTCTGGAAAACTGTAAATTTAGCTTATTTTAATTTTACAGTGTTTGTAGTAATTTAAAAATAGTTTAGAGTGTATGCTTCTGTTAAAATGACCAGAATCAAATGCAACAGAAATGCAAGAAAGTTAAAAACTAAGCACAAATCTGAAAATATATACAAATCTTTCACTGAGATTTTTTAAAATGACAAGTCCTCAGCAACACAATTCCTGAGCTTTGCAATAACTGCCAGTGAAAACATACACAATGTTCGTTTCTGAACAGTTTTACTATGAAGTCATCACTGTTTTTCATATAATAGCCAATTTATTTGTATATAGTGTCTCTAATAAGAACATTAGAGAACATTCTCCTGCTGACTGGCACCTCTAACACGCAAACGGAATAGCATTTAATGCGTCCAGACACTGACATAAATATGAGTTCGTTATTATGTCTATTTATTTATATTTATTTCTGGTACTTTGGAATACGTACATTACTTCTCACGATAAAATGTCACAGTAAATCCCAGTGCTTTCCACTAAAATGGCACATTTCTATGAATAATCTATTAATATTAATTCTTATCGCAAGCAAGACATACAGCAAGATATTACTCTATAATGACTTTGTTCTTGCGCTGTTAGAAAAATGACTAAGAGGAAGGATGGAAACGAAGCCGTCAGCGAGTTACCAATTAGGGGCTGCTCAATCAAACCCCCCGCGCAGGGTCCCTCTCCCGGCTGTTGGCACAGTCTGTTTACAACAGGCAGAAACAAATAAACCCTGACAGCACGGCCGTGCTGCAGCTCCGCGGCCGGCATCGCTCTCGCCGGCCGGCGATCGCTCACCGCAAACACCCAGATGAAAGGGTCACGGTTGAAGCGGCATCCAGGGAAGTTAACTCCGCCGTAACGACGAGCTCCAGCATCCCGAGCGCATGCAAGGACCCTCCGAACGTTTTTACGCTAACGCGGCAAAACGGCGAGGAATGCAAACGCACCAAACCTTTGTGGTCCGTAGCAAAGGGCTCTGCCTTCCTCCTCCTTCCTCCGGGCATCCTACTGCTCGACACGGCGGCCGTCTCTAAGGAAACCGGGCTGGCACGTGACCCAGCATCTCCCGTGCACAAGGTATCTCATTCTACAAAATGTTTTCAGGCGAGATGAGGCAGGCAAGAACGAATTGTCCGGCAACAAAACGACCGAGGATTTTTTAAACCTATCTAAAATATTTTGATCTGTTTGAAGGTGAAAAAAAGCAGACATGCCCATTTTGCTACCGGCCAGAAGCAGCAGAGATGCATACATAAAGTTTTCCAAATAATAAACAATACTTTGTATTTCAGCCTCTACATTCTTCCTTTAAATTAACTAATAGAAAAGTATAAAACTTCCTCTTCAAAATGTAATATCCTTTAAGGGAAACACAAGCATAATGTAGGGAATTGCACACCAAGATTCGCTGACTTTCACGGACCGAGTACGGTCCTGGCTCTTAATTAGGCGGCTCACAGTGAGCGCCGGCAGGTCCCACGTGGATGGGAGTGGGGAAGAGTTCCTCTCCTTTCTCAGTTCTAGCTCCCTGATTATTTGCAACTTGGACTTTTGTGTTGTTAATGTCCTCAGTGGATCAGGCTTTTTCCCATTTCAAGATCAGAGGATGAGCATCAGTAAATCTAAACCTTAGTATTTACAGCGTTAGCAAATGATCTCTTACTGACCATAAATAAACCGGTGAAGAAGATCCACTGACATAGTGTTCTCGGTAACACTGAGGAGCTACTTGAATGTAAAAGCGCAGAGTGGGAAGTGAAAAAGAAAAAAGGAAGCAAGAAAAGAAACAGTAAAAGATAGGAAGGAACAGAAACAGAGATGGCGACTGAAATATAGGCACAGATCTAACCAATTCTCACACAGGAATATGCAAACTCCTGCACATTTAAACTAATGATATAAAAACATATGATTCATCAATTTTATGTATAATAGAGACTATTAAATCATGTAGTCTGACCTCCTGTATACCTAAAATTATTAAATTTCAGCCACTTACTCCAACATCGAAACAAGCTGTTTAGGTTTGTCTAAAGCATAACTCCAGTGAGTATGGAGCTACGGTATCAAAGAGCAAAAGTCATCAGTGCTTCCCTTGGTAGTTTATTCCATTATTGTTTTGACCATAAAAACTAGATTTTTAATTTAAATTTGTTTGGCTTCAGCTTCAATTGCTTAAGTGTTAAAAATGTCTTAGCTCCTTTTTCAAGTATAAAAGGAGTTATATCTACTGCTCCATATTCTGACCATCCCAGGATAAGGGCGTTATTTCCAGAACATTGACTGTGAGTACAGGCATTGTAAGAAGTTAAATTATCACTAAAAAATTATTGACAATAGCCAAAAACTTGATATCCCATAACTTGATCCCATAACATAACATCTTGACAATATCCCATTGTTAAAGAACAGGCAAGAGTTACTTATTAATACTGTAAAAAGACTGCTATTTTGATATATTATACTAAGATTTCTATATTCTGTAACAAGAATAAACAACAACTATAAATAAACCCCCAAAATATAGACCCATAATTGAACTATCTAGAGGTTCCTAATCCTTTTGCTGAAAAATGTCATACTATCCTTCAAACAGCCTGAAATCAAGAAGGGACTCATCTCAACTTGCAAAAAAATACATGTACTCGCAGAAGAGCAGATAAAACTTAAACTTTGACTCCCTCTCCTTGAAAATCTTTCTAGATCAATAAAACACATCAGTTACACAGAGGCTGTGGGGAAAAGGATCACCCAACATCAGCTGCTTAACCACTATCGGGTAACTGAAGCCACTGAGGGCATCCAGCCCCTTCAGAAGCTGCTGTAGGAAGCTTTTCCTCCCATACGTAGTTTAAGAAAGCATTCTGTATATTTAAAGACGTTAACATTTAAAGGGCAAATTACAGCTAGTGTGAAGTGCAATTTTTTGCATTTGTTATAAAGAACATTCAGCATTAAAATGCAGTTAATTTTCTAAAAATCTTAAGGATGCAAAGACTTTTGTTTGCAATTATGTTAAAGAATTGCCAACTATGCATAACACAGACATCCAAAACATCTGACGGGTTAGGCTTCTAACAAACACACAAAAAAATTTACCTGGAGAAAACTGACTGAAATTCATTAATAGTAAAACAATCCTTTACCACTAAACTAGTTGCAGCTAAAGGAATCAGATCTGGACTATGTTACTGAAAGGAAAAGATTAACTGTGCAAAACATCCACTAGACAGTGAAGTATTTTTCTAAGTTACAGTGTCTAAAATCACACTTGGCACTACTGAACTGCGGTTACAGCACAGCCTCCTGAGACAAATCATTAGCCCATCGCATTATTCTTCTCAATTTTGCAGTTGGGGGAAGGGGAGTATCACATTTCTTTTCTCTATCCAATAAAAAAATCCCCTCGAACAGCTTCTTGTCATCGGATAATATACTCCGAGGCTCTTCTGGAAGTCCAAGAAGCCGCTGTTGTAAGAGCATGGTACCTTCACCTTCCTTCTGCCCCGGGCTGCCGTGGGCTCGGGGAGGAGATGCCCCCTCCCACACCGTGTCCTCAACTCCCTCTAACAGTCCACGCTACAGGTTACCCGAGAAGACCACCCAGACTAATTAGATGGTCTTGTCTAATGAACTGCTGTCGGCGTAACAGAAAATCAGCTGTATGCCATCGTACATCATTCTCCGGTACTACCGCTGAAGGTGCAGAGACAGCTTTTCAAGGAAATTTTGCACATCATTAGCAGAGAAACCATGTCCCCCATGACATCTCATCTTCCAGGATTTTGGCCACCTTCTGTGGCTTATGTAGATATTAAATGTATCAGGTCTCTAAGGAAACTGAAGCAGAAGCCAGGACAAAGACAGATTAAAACTTACATTTCCTTTCCAGCAGTACCTACTTCAAAGTACTGTGATTTTTCATGTGAGGCTTACATGAAGGAATATGTTTTAAAAAAGTAAGAAGATAACTCCCCTCAGAAGCTAAAGGCAGGAAGGAAAAAACCACGAGACTTATAGACTGGCTATAAGAAGTCATATCAATTGCAGGTTCCTCTACCAGTTCAACAAAGTCAAGGGCAAAGTCTTGCATCTTGGACAGAGCAACCCCACGCAGCAGCACAGGATGAACGACCACTGGCTAGAAAAGAGATTTGCAAAAGGGGACCTGGTGGACAACAGATTGTGCACAGACAGCTTCTCTGTGGACAACACCTTGGCGGACAACATGAGTTACTGCAATGAAAGCTAACCGCATGCTGGACTTAATTATTAGCAAGAGCGTAGGCAGCACGTCGAGGGAAGTGAATCTTCCTCTCCGCTTGGTCCTGCGGGATTGCATCGGGAGTACTGCAGTTCTGGGCTTCCCAGGACAAGACGGACACTGACACACTGGAGTGAGCACAGCAGAGGCCATGGAGACAGTCGGGTTGGAGGTCATGGCATGTGGGGAGAGGCGGAGAGGAGTTCAAAGCAGAGGAGAGAAGGTTCAGAGGGGACCTTACTTACTGGTTACAGAGGTGGAAGAGCCTGACTTCTCGAAGATCCACAAAGGACAACAAGGTGCAAGGAGGGATACTCCAGTTAGATATTACCAAACATTTTTTTCACAGCAAAGGTGGTCAGACATTGGAACAGGTTGTCCAGGGCACTGGCAGAAGCTCCATCTTTAACGGTAATTATACTTGACTCGATATGATCCCTGAGCAACATAATCTAATTTCAAAGTTAGATCTAACTTCTAAACTGGTCCTGTTTTGATCAAGGGCTTGGACCACACGACCTCCCAAGGTCCCTTCCAACCTAAATTAGTCTCTAATTGTAAAAAAGCAGTGTGCTAGAGCAGATAACACAGGCAAGTTACACAACACAAACAGCAGCCTACCAATAAAACAAACACAAGTATTTCAAATGGAAGAAAAATTTTGTTCTGTCAAGGACAACAAGGACAGCTGCAATCAAAATGAGCATGTTATCCACTGCTACTCTGAACGCTTCAATTTTAATACTGGCCAAAATGCTTCAGGGAAAAAAAACCCAACCCCCAAAGTAAACATCAGTACCATTTACAGGCCCATTAGGCTGAGACAGTTGCCAGTCATAAGGATTAAAAGCTATTACGAATTTTGGTAAAGAGCTATTACATGTTAATCCAGATAAACACTTGGTTTGTGTAAAGCAGCCAAGTGATTTAGAACCAAACAGTAGGAAATTGCCAGTCCTCCAAGAACAGCCCTGTCTCAGGGAAGGCAGGTAAATCCGCCGGGAATCATCCTCCCAGCCTGAGATAAAGATCTCGCGCACATTAGTTACTTCTTCAGTAGTCTGGAGTCCAATCTGCTATACACACTGGGAACCAATTTCAATCTAAGACTATTAGGGCAACGTGCATGGGGTATCAATTAAATCAAACCACTAACGTGGAGATACCTAAAGAGATCTTCATGCTGAAGAACGAGTTTCATGACCACTAGTGAAAACACGGAAAACATATCTCCTTCCCTGGGAGGGAAAATGCAACGCACCGGATGTTGTATTCAAATATTAAACCTAACAGAACATTAAAATGAAGGAAAATACATATTTTAAATATGTTTAGCTTTATAACTTTTAGTAGATTATAATACTATCAGCCTTCTGTTAAACATCTTTAACTTTTTAAATGTATTTATGTAATTTCGGTGGAAATGCACATAATGTGACAGAAGCAGGCGCTAATCATCAGCAGTGACAGAATAAACACGAAAGTTAAAAATATGTTATCGTATTCGAGAAAAATAAACTCATACCAAATGGTTATGCAGACATTAGGGAAAAAAACAGCAATTTTGCAAAAAATGCAAGAAGATAAAAACAACAGGATATCCAGATCTCCTAGCTGTGCGCAAGCATCAAACCGACAGCAATAATTAAGATCAGCCTCTCAGTTTTTCACAGCACCTTCTACAGGGGTGAAGTCAGAAGATAAAGATCACATTCACTCAGATAAATGATGTTCATTTGACTAAGTCAGAGGTAGCTCTCCAGATTCATAAATCAACAAAACGCATCAGCAGGCACCGGTGCCCCGGAGGCTCAGGAGCAGGTTTTGCTGCCGGGTGCCAGGAGCAAGGGGGGACGTGCATGAGCCTGCAAAGCCTGGCCTGTGCCGCACGCCCGTCCCTGCCGAGGGCAGCGCTGGCTGCTGGCATTAAATATAGTCTATTAGATGAAACAGAAACTGTAGCCGCGAAGGAAGAGAACTGCTATAGCCAGAGGAATCACCTCTAGTGCAGAAGTTCAGAGGAAAAAAAGCATGCAACATACACTGGTGCGTTCATAGATGCCTGCACACATGCACACGCACATGTGCGTGCACACGCAGGTATGCACCGGTGCACGGGGGAAGTGGCAGTGCAGAAGACGGGGTTGTCTCCGCTGTGACCTGCAACGACGGAGGGGGAAGGTGTCCACGCGCTCGAAGGCCTCCGTTCTCTTGGTAGAGTTGTCTCAACCACCCACCTTATCTCTCTCATACGTTGACCATGGAAAGACAACAGCTTTTGCTCTCTCCCGCTCCTGGTACTGGTATGGAGTTACCTGTCAATGGTTTTAAAGCTGTAGGTTCAGGCTATTGACGGCGTTGCGCTGGGTGCTACATGCAGCCGGGCCCCTCCAGCTGCACTACAAAACAGCACGACTGAGAATAGGAACTACATAACACCAGCAAAGTCGTTTTAAATGCAGTAAGGGCTGTAAGATCTCAAGAACGTCTGTCAGTGCGTAATCTTTGAAATTATGTGAGCTTACTGGAGTCTTACAGCTACTGTACTAGATTTGAGACTTTTAAAGTGTTATTAGGGATTGAAGCGCACGCAAAATTAGTCTCGATAAAAGTTGCAGATGAGACAGATTCATACAGTGGTAAATAATGATGAAACAGGGCAACCATGAAGAGCAGTCTGGATCATTTGCTAAGCTAGGCTCATTAACACAAACTGCATTTTAATAAAGCCAAATGTAAAATTATACATTCATGTCAAAAATGCAGACTACATTTACAAAATAGGGCTGTACTCCCAAAAGTGGTGACTGCAAAAAAGGATTATGGGCCCCAGGGGACAAGTGAGACAATCTGTTGGAAGCAGAGCTAACACGATCCTTGAACACATACACAGAGATGCATGAGTGTTTAGGTCAGCAGAGAAAGACAAACAAAACCAAGGCTTTTATGTGGAACACTGCTGAAGAGAAATTTGAAATAAAACATTAATATTAAACAGAGAGGACAACGATCCATTTGAACAAAGCACTATTCAAGAAATGCTATATTAAAAACCCGTTGAAATCAAGAATGAATGCCTTTATGGCAGACCGCCTTTGCGAAATACAAATTACTGGGCCCAGTATGGAAGGAAGGTGGTGACATCTAAAAACGAATGAGATACAGGAGGTCAGACTAACCAATTTAATGTTATCTTCTGACCTTAACTTCTGTGAAAAGTCATCTTTGATGCATGATCGCACTGAATACTGCGAACTTGAGCATAGTTCTTTTTCCTTTGCTTTGTGCTCATCTAGATTTTATTTAATGTATTTAAGAAGCTGATTTGGATTAGTAACTGCGGATTGTAAAAGAAAAGATCAGTATTTTGCAGAGTTTCTGGGGGCACAGGTCTCTTACAGGCAGGTTTTCCAGAAAACTTCCCCAACCGGACCGAAGGCTGTGATGTGTTTGCAGCTCTCACTAACATCCAGCAGTCCCTGATAAAGAAACCTCGTATCACGGATGAAGGAGTATAAAACTTACGGTAGCCAGACCAGTTTCTGCTCCCCTCCAGAGCGAGGTGACTTCAGTAGCAAGAGGTGTTCTACAGTATTTTACAAAATTGTTCTACTGGAAAACATCATTAGCTGGACCATGAAGCCTCTGCGTGCTTTACGGAGTTCTCTTCAAGTACTACCTGAGGATGATGAAAATGCATCACTTCAAAATGTCATGGCTGTTCTTCAGCGTCCATAATTTTCTTTCAGCAACTAGTTCTTCTATCCAGCGATAGAAATGTGCTTGCACCACTTCTGGCTGCTGGAGTTACAAATACTGCTCTTGTTAACAACTCATAGGTGACCAGAAACGGTGTGGTTTCATGACTGTTTGAAGTTGGCACTGCTGCTAAAAGAAGGTGACCCTGCTCGCTTCCTGCCCCTTGTTCTCAAACTGTCCCCTCTTTTCTTCCAAGCCTCTCGGGGCTGCGCAGGGAACCTCACAGTGCCCCCAGCCCAGTCTGCTTCACGGCTGCTTGAGCGCTTAGGCCAGGAGAAGGAGATGGGAATGAGCAACTGGGGCAAAGCAGGCCTGCCTCTTCCATGAATTAAAATAGCATACATCTTTTAGCACCACATAACCTGCCTAAGTGACACTTAACAAATAGCATGGCTGAAGACTTGGAAACAGCACTTTTGTCTTACCTAGCTCAGCCCCAGATGAGGGATGCCAGCTCTCCAGGACTCCTCATGGCTCCTGGGTTCTTCTTAGGTTTGCAACCACATGTTGGGTTTGAATACGCCTTTCTGCACCTTCCAGGAGTAACCGATTGCCTTTGGATCCAACAGTACTAAGAAGGTGCACTGGACGTGCCGGGATCTTCATGACCTGCTAGTCTAAGCACCATCCATGCCTGCTCGTCCTATAGCCCTTCTCCTGCTGCTTTTTCCTCCTGGTACTTCCACACCTACCACCCCCATGGACCCTCTGCTCAGGCCAACCTCACTGTGTCTACTACAGATCTCTGCAGGACACGAAAGCTGACAAGACTGCTTGTAACCAAGACGTATAACCACGAGCATTACTACATCGCTCTGGAGATCTAACCAAGGAACTCATCAATACTATTCACACAGTAGTTTATGATGTTCACAAGCAAATTGCTTTGTCTTCAAGCTAGTAACTTCACGTATGCACAATTTGTCATAATTCAGCTGCAAAGTCTACAATTTCCCAAACATCTTACAAAGAGCAAACTATTTCTTAAGTAACCTCTACAGCTAAAATGCACTTTAAGCAGAACACTGGTCTCTGCTTGAGGAAAACCGCTCAGCTGGAAAAGGGACTCGCATTTGTCCTTGCTAATGGAACTGATTTCCACTTGTTGCAGGAAAAATACCTCAAAATGCCTCGAGTTTGGTGACCAAGGCTCTTCAACACAACACAGATGAAACCTCAATATATGTAATGCTTTGGGATTTTTTTCTTTAAAATAGGCTTTCTGATTCCTTCTATATTCAGCTTTCTGGTAGAAAGCACTCTACCATGATTTTGTCATTCATCTCACATGATCTCAATTTTCATGCCTTTCCCTTGTAATTAATATAAAATTTGGTTTTATTTTTCATTGCGTTTTGACCATACCAGCAGGACAAGTAAGGAGATGAGCAAATTTAATTAGCAAACATTTAAAGAGAAAACATCTTTACAGGCAGGTTCCTTTCAAATGATTTTATGGTTGCTTACTATAAACCAATCTTTGCAATCCTATTTACTTCAAACTAAGCAGAATGTAACAATAATATTTACAGTAAAATCTGCTCATCTGGAGAACAGTCACCCAAATGTTGAGATAAATGTCGTGGAGAATTTAGTGGTGGAGAAATAAGACACTGCGGGACAAAGGGCACTGCATGACAGACAGAAACTTAGGGTAGATTTTTAAGATGGAAAATATGATTTATATTTATTTGTCCACAATATATTGGAATTTCCTCATTACAGTTGGCAACGCTTCAAGCAACCTTTCTGGCTCTGATGGAATTCAGATTTCCTCTTGGTTGCTCATTTTCATGCCTCACAGATTAAACCTAAGGCAGATATTGCTTTGCCTTTGGAATAGGTCAGATTACAACAACTGTTGCATGTTTTGAGGATATTTCCTGTGAAGGATAATTTTGCTTTCTGCTACAAGATCATCTTTTATTCATATTTTAAAATAAAACATTGTGCTTCACTAACTTTATAGTAGCTACAGTTTACAGGAGCAAAGCACAAAATCTTTGAAGAGACTTGCTTGCAAATAGTCCTGGCTGTCTTTCTGGTTTTTTAAGGATGATTTTTCTTTTATTATACAGCTGAAAAAAACCCCAAAGCATAAGAAATGCCCTACTGGTCAGACCCATGTTTGGTCTAACTCAGTACCGTGCAGCTGGCACAGCTGGAGGCAGATGTGACCGCAGGGGCACGATGGCCTCACCAGCACGTGCGGTCTGTTCCCCTCGCGTCCCCCGCTACCCACGCCTGCTGCAGGAGGGCTACCAGAGTGGACCTACCGATCAGAGAGAGGAGAGAAGAAGAAAAGGTTTCGACCCAAAGCAGACTCCCTAAATTAGCTAAGGATGTTTTAGCCCCACTCTTAGCATTGTGAAAACAACAGGCACAGTCTGGGTCAAGAAATAAGGATGCGGTTTCGTAAGCATATCAGTTTTTTGTTTCCACCGTAACGAACATATTTTTCAGATTTTTCAGTAGAGATGTCCATAGCACTAGTGGCAGAATAAAGAATATCATTTTTGACAAGTCATTGCCTCCTTTGGGGTTTTGAGTAGAAGCAATGAAACGGAACAGTGTCATCTCGATGCTGCCTTAGAAAGTGTTTGTGGGGAAAAGAAGGGGACAGTCATTAAATAGTTTTCAATCTGTCAAACAAAATAAAATTTCTCCCTGCCTTACTAGCAACATGCATCTGATGATCCCAAACACATGCGTAGCCCGCAAGCCAGCATTCTTACCATAACTATTCCCAAAGATCTTACAAAATACTTTTATTTTAATGTGCAAAGGCAAACCTTTGATACATTTTCACTGCAGAATTCCTGGGAGTCGTTTTGTCAGGAAATATATTCAGTGTCAAACCTGAACCTCTTCCCAACTTGGTCACAGCAGTACTGACAAAGAACAAAAAGGTCATCGTGATCTCTTGCAGTGAGCAGGCTGTGGAGAACTATGCTTCACCTAAAACTAAGCAATTTCTGACTTTTTCAAACAGTTAAGCCAATTCTCTTGATCTTTTGGACTCTTCTGAATCTATCAAGTGTCATTTTGCTAGAAACAGGATCTAATTCAAATTCTAAATTAATATTGCTAGCGAGACGCCTCACTTGTCCAGGGGCAGGTGCAATTGCACGACCCAAGCAGTTGCAAATCCATGAGAATCGGCTTCGCACTGCTGAATCAGCGGTGGGCAGCGGAGGCTAACGAAGCAGCTAACGACGAACTGACCACCTCGACAACGCACACAAAACTGCAGCTGGTAGCAAACAGGGCTTTCCGGCTGAGCTGGGGCTGCCAATGGATCTCATATGTCCCCAGCTTCCCTGCCAGAAGGAGCAACTTCATACGCCAGCGATTACTGCTCCGTTATGATAGTGGCCTTGGTTGACCAGGCACATATATGAACATACACGTGACATGACCCGGACTTTATTTTCAATCAGTCCTCCAGCAAGAGCACACATCCTTCTTGAACATTTTGTCAAGCCCTACAAATGCCTTCTCACCACATTTTTCACTTATCTCCTGACGCCTTAAAGAAGCATCCCCAGTCTTCCAGCACAATGAAGTTGACCTGAAGTCATCAACAATCCTGTATCTCTCCATGGCTTCATGTATTCTCCACCTGAGAAATTCATAGGAGATGACAGACTCCCTTCCCGCGAGCCACTGGGGTGGAAAGCACGTTCCCTCTTCAGCTCCCGCAGACCATGGCATAACACATGAGCACGAACCCACCTTCGCTGGGGGCTTACCCGAATAACCCAGGCGGGGAAGAGCGATGCCTGACGCGGTGACACGTGCCCAGTTCTGTCCCCTCTCCTGTGAGGACACAGATTGCTGGCAGAGAGGGAAGAGGAGCAGCTCCGGGTAGTAACACCAACTGCCATAACGGAATTAGGCACAGCCCATCTGTCACAACGGCATCATTGAGCTCCTGAGAATTACTGTGTTTAGCAACATTACAAAAACACCTAAGCAAGGCGATGTTTACTCTAAAACCATACTGCTAGTGGTAGCTTCTGCTGGCATAGTTATTTCAGTTAAGAATGGTAAATTCTCACCTCCTGTGCCACAGAAGGATGCATGGCAGACAACACTAAAATACAGACTTTCATTGAGGGGTTTTCAATTTTGATGGGGCCAGAACCAGGGAAAATGCTCAATTTATAACCTGAAATAACTCTGCAGGAAAGGAAAGCTTTAATTTCTCCCAGGAAAACCAATCTATGTCAAACACAATCTCTGCTTTATCATAAAATAAACTGAGAATAGTTTTTTAAAGCCTATTTAATGCCTATCCTTTCTTGGATTGTAATTCAAAAAAAAAAAAAAAAAAAAAAAAAAAAGGCAACCTTTGGAGCTTGTGGACACCAGTAACCACATTCAGAAATTCATAATTTAAAAAAAACATGATTCATGCAGAATTATTTTCTAGTGACAGAAAACTCCCACCTAGACACAGCTCAGAATCTGGGGGATGATGCAGGGAGAGAGGAAAGGGGGAGAGAAGCAGAATGCGCCAAAATAACAGGAAGAAAAAATTTCCATTTTTATAGCAGTAACCCAGCATGGTTGCAGGAAAGTCCAGCAAAGAGAGGCAGAGTCAGTTTCAGAAAATCCCTTATTTTTGGAAATATAAGTAAAGCAAATCATGACTGCCTTAATTCCACCAGCAAATCCATGACTGCCTTAATTCCACAGTCTACTGTGCTCTGCTAGTCAAATCTGTAAAATTCCTGAGTCTGAGACTATATTAAAATTTTTGTATGCACTTTTCATAGATCACGAAACTATAAGGAAACACTGTAGTAACTGAGCTTTCGTCAGACACAGAGCATCGACTGGAATTAAATCTTATTTGATTAAAACACACTCTCCTCCTGGTTTTAAAATTGCAGTGATGGAAATTCCACTACCACTTTTGATTTTGGTAATCTATTCTAACAATTAATTAGATTCACTATTAAAAATATTTTTCTTATTTTTATTCTGAATTTGTCTGGTCAGTGTCTTTTAAGCCTATCTGCTAAACCTGCCTGGGATTATATTTCCTTTCTCTAGGATAGGTATTTTTAGAAATATCAAATCATTCCTTAACCTCCGTATGTTAAATTAAATTGCTTTAACTTGAGTCTTTGAATGCAAGGTTATACATCTGTCAATATCCATTTCCAGTCCTTTAATCATTTTCATTGATCTTTTCGAATCCTTCAGTTTTTCCACATCCTTCTTGATCGCGGCTACTGTAACTACAAGGTTTTCTGGCAAGGATCATGATACTACTGAACCTAAAGGGTGAATTCTCCTGTTTATACCCTCAAAGATCACACTAGCCTCTTTGGTTACAAAACTACCCGGGGAATGCAAATTCAGCCAATTGTATACAATGACCTCCCAGTTTTTTCTGGAGTATAATATCCCCGATTTATATATTTTTTCACCATATATGAAGGACTCTGCAGGACTGAAATGCACATGACGTGCACTTGTATCCATTTGAATAAGAAATACTGACTGTTATCCCTTTAATCTTTATCATTCTTCCAATATTTGTCTCATTTGCCGGTCTAATCGGTACTGATTTTACACCTTTTCCTCCAGGGCATTAATACAAGTGCTAAATGGCACAGACGCTGGCACCAGTCTCTGTAGGACTCCACGTGAAAACACACCCTATTCAGCAACCTCTTTTTTACAGTTATATTGAGAAGAATTAGTTATTTTTTTCAACCATGGTATATGCGCTGTATTATTGTTTCTTAAATTATGCAGAGCTCAGAGTAAGTGCATTATGTCAACAGTATTCTTTTATTAATCAAAAAAATTAATCAAAAAAGATACAAACTAAGTCTGACTACAGCTAATTGCCAGAAGCCTATGCTCACTGGCATGAATTACTTCTTTTATTTACTGACCAATGAAATATCTAATCTACTGCTCAATTACTGTATTCACCAAAGTCGTGCTGGTAAGCTCACCACGTTAGAGACTGCCCTGACTGTTCCTCTTCCCCCCTGGGAAAAACATGACGTAACATGAATTTTCTTCAAGTGCTTCTGGAACGTCCCAAGTGCTCCTTGAGATATCAACGACTGGCAGCAAGCATCCAGACTCTGCATTTGACACCTCTTTCAAAACGCAGTTCAGACTTATCAGCCTGAGAGCGTCGAAGATGCAGTCAAACACCCTCTTGAACCCCCTCTGACATGGAAAGTCTGACTTCCAAATAACTGACTGCCAATTAGATGTCAAAGGACTGATTACTTCCCTTTGAGCCCAGTAGTCCAGCCAATTTCCAACCTAGCTAATAGTCCTTTTCCAGTCCACGTTTCCTCAGATTCCAAATAAGAGCTACTAAAGGTAAGTTTTATTACATCTACCATTTCCTCTTTCCTTAAAAACCAGTTACGTCATTACAGAATACAATCAGGTTGATTGAGTATATTTTGCTTTTGGTAAATTTGTTTCAATTATTCCTTTATAGACTCTTAAAACTTAAAATAGATGTGAGGCATGACCTCCTGTCCAAAAAGCCCTACTGATCGCTCTCAAGTATGTTGTGTTGATCCATGTGCTCACTCATTCTACCCTTAAACATTCGTGCACGGTACAGATATCAGATCTCTGCTCTGACGTTCCCCAGACCCTCCTTGGAATCCTTTAGAAAAGATAATGCCATCTTAGCCACCTTTCAATCCTATTTTTACTGAGGTGCTTTTAGGCAAGAGACTACACACTATTTGGAAATTCAGCTCTTTCAACTCCGGGTTCCAGACAAACGCACACGCTGGACATTCTTTAACCTCACCCTTTGCTAGGGGTAGAATAAAGCATACAGAAGACTCTCCGTTTTGCAGTCCACCTTGCCATAAGGTGTATTCCAACTGTCTGCTCTAATTAGAATCAAAGCTCTAGTTTAAAAACATGGAAGTACATGCTGGCCATGGGAGCAGATGCCTTAAGGGAGCAGCACCACAAGCAACGTCCCTCTTCGAGTAAATTTTGCATAGTTTTGGAGTTGATGCAGCTGCCGTTGCAGTAGAGATGTGGGAAGAAGCCTCACGGAGTAAATGCAGTTTTGCTAGGAGCTACTGTTGAGCACAAACCCTCTGTGCCCTCCTTTCTCAAGTTTACAACCCTAGTCTTATAATGAACGTATCAAATATGTATATCCTCTTGAAAAAGGATTGCTTTGTAAAAGATATACTATAGGCCCATAAGCAAGTAAGGTCTGAAGGATTAAAGAGGTCATTTAGCTCAAGGCAGGACCTACTATACCTGTATCATTCCTGATAAATATTCTTGTCCTATATGCATTGAAAACAACAGGTCTATTGGCATTCTGATAGGAAACTGCTCCCATCACAGAAACAAAACATATTCACCAAGTAAATTTTTTCTTATATATTATCTTACTGTAGCACATAAAGGCATCAATCAGGATCACAATCTCATTGTTCAAGGGCCGTATGGAGTCATAGTAAAAGAAACTGAGAATCAGAATGGAAAGATGTTAAAAGAAAAAAGAAAAGAGTTAAACAACTCATCCAAAGTCACATCAGATGAGGGGCACCATGGGGAAAAGAAGTTAGATTCCTTACTCTCAGTCTATCACCTTGATCTTGCAAATACGTTACCCATACCAGAAAATATAACTGATATTTCCACATTGCCAAGCATGCAGAAACACTGCAAACACTGCGGCAACGTATCTGTGTTAAGGAGTTTTGCTGTTTTCATGAGAACTCGGTCATTTTTTAAGATTAGATTGTTACTATTCAAATAATATATACGGTGAGCCCACATCTCAAGCTCTGTGTGCACTCCTGGTATCCCAGCAAGGATGCAGTCGGGTTCCTGCCCTTCCAGGGAAGGGGATCAGAACGACCAAGGGATGGGGCAGCTGCATTAGGAAGAGAGACGAGAAAGGCTGGTGCTCCGCAGAGAGGAAAGACTGAAGAGGAATAGGATGGCGGTTCACAAAACCACGAGCATGATGGATAGGCTGAATGCAGCGTAATGGTTCACCATATCCCACAATACTGGAACTCAGAAGCGCTCTTTGAAACTACTAGGAGATTGGTTTAAAACAGTTAAAAAAACCTCTTCACACAGCAGATAACAGTAAAATTGCAGAATCTGCTGGTGGAAGCAGGCAGCGTCAGCAGGGTCCACAAGGGATTAGAAAATTTCAGGGAGAACAGATTAATAAAAGGATGCCTGACGGGACTAGGCAGCATGTTCTCTGCTACATTCCCAATCCCGCAGCTGAGGATGCCGGGGAGCAGGAGGAGAAGGGACCCCAGGCAGCAGCCAGGCTAATGTGCTCCCTCCTAATGAGCGTTTCCCACCGCCGCTGGCAGAGCACCAGAGCAGATGGGCCGCGAGTCGGACCCAGCAGGCACTTCTTATTATGTAAATGGAAATCTAGTAATGGCATTCAGATATCATATTGCGTATTACCACTGGTTATGCAAGTGAATAATCAAATTAAATGACCTACTAGGTGAATGATACGCAAGCTAAAAATGCATTAACAGTTACTGACAGAAAGCACTTCATACATCATCTGAGAATGAAACAAGTGGTTGGGAGATGTTCTTGAAATATTCCATTGAGACTCAATTAATACACTGCGAAGCCATTTTTTTGGTGAGGATTTCCTTCTGTGGTTTTTGCAACAAAACACTATCAGCTGATTTGCAGAGTTATATTACCAGCATTTTTTTTTTTTTTTAATGGGCTGCAAAGATTGGCCAGAGTTAATGCATGGCTGTAGATGATGCTACACGGCGCTATGTCATTATATAAAGGAGAAAATCTGGCTGGTAGAGTTCCATAAGTTCTTCTTGGCAATGACTTGTTCGATCCATTAAAGAATTAATGTGTCCTGGCAGCAGAAAGAAGTAATTCATCGAACTTGGTAATTTGTGTCAGAGGTAAAACGTCTGCTCGCAGTCTTGGGATCAGTTCTTGTGGTCTTTCCTCATGCAAACAGTCACAATATCATAGCTGTAATTACTTCCATGTATTCTACTTACGCAATTACAGGATGAGGCCTTTCATTTTCTGTAGAAGTATTACACTGTTAACTGTTATTTTCTCTTGTAGACATTAGTGAGTTTAAAAACATGGAAGAAGCACAGAGCAAATCTATATAGAAATATATGAATTGATTCATGATCATCTGCTTTTGGTAAAAAGCTAAACACAAAATTGTTTCCTATCAGGCTAAGCAGCATCCTCCCTGAAGAAGATCCAGGTTTAAAACTTACTGACTCAAGTGCCACAACACATCTCAGCCCAGACATGGTTCTAACCCTGGGGGCAACGTACAACCTCCTCACCTTAGGAAAACACAGCACTTCAGCTTTGAATTCAACTGTGGCATTACACACTTCTGTTTTTATTATTTACAAGTGCAATTTAACAGAGAAAAACAGAACAACTATATTCCATTATATCAGATTAGCTCCTCTCACTGCAGAGGATTAAAACAAGTACTACAAAAGTTGGTAAATATTTAGCAATAAAAAACTGGAAAAAACAACCACACAGCTGAGTAGGAATCAGTAAAAATCAAAGCTATGTGTTCTTGAAAAGTTTAGTATTAGAATACATTATAACTATTTATTCTTTCTTATCAAGTTATGGATCTTCTCTGCTCTTCACAAAAGAAAAAGAAACATGAGTGTTTTTCCACACCAAGATAAGCTTTATTACTATCACCTTTCCGATGTTTTGACAAGCTAGCCTCCAGCTATTAATAAAACTATTAAGAGCAGATAGAAGCGCCAATCAATCAAAATCACAAAGCACACGGAAAGGCTGCAGCAGCACCTGCTAATATTAAACTTTCAGAGGTTGTAAAACATTCAAGTCTGAACACCTCGGTGCTCCATTCAGAAACACTGGCAAGAGAGAAAACACTTCAAGGGGAACCTAATCCTCATGACAATGTCATAAGAAAATAGGAAGAGCATCATCTTGACTTGCTCTCAGAACTGCAAATTACTGAATACTCATGAAAATGGAGTCCTCAGCATTAAGTAAATTACATCCCTTCACTTCACTCCTCTCTCCTCACTCTTCTCTATAAGCATGTGCTTTAATTCAGCTATATGAAAAGACTGACACTTTTTCTCAGGAGTCTGTGGGACATTAAAACAAATCTGTTTGGAAGCTTAGTTTATTATACACACAAACTGCCAGAATCTGGGTTTTCCCCCCATGTGAAAACTAGCAAATCAAGGAAGCAAACAGATTGCAAGTCTGTTCAAACCAATCAGTACCATGGTACTTAATTAAAATCTACAATAAGGTCACAATGAAATGGTAGCAATACTACCATTAAGCAGAAAGATACAGCAAACCTTGCAGTAAGATAAATAAGAAGGTAGAGCCAATATTCCTAGAGAGCAACAACAGGCTATATATAAGGCTAAAATCAACTGCTAATATTAGATAACATTAAGTTGCAGGTAAATACGGCCTTCAAGTAACATTATTTTGTTGATATAAATTAATCTATAACAAATAAGAAGTGATCCAATAAGTTGCTGTGTAAAATGTAACTGCTTAGTACTTTGAAATACTAATAAATGCAAGTAGAATATATAGTCAGAGCTTGGTCTAATTGTACATAAGCATATTCTGTTTCACTTCTCTTGTTAACAAGATATTCTTAAGAAAGCCATTTGTTTCAAACCATTAATTTTTCAGAGAAACGTTTATACCATTTATAGCACAGCAACTTTGTAACTCTAATCTAAGGGCTCCTTTCTGCTAGCCAATTCTGAAGTCAAATAGATGTACAAATACCTTACTTTGTATCACTGATTAAGTGAAAAATACATTAAAACAGGTACGTACACTATATGTGCAAGATCAAGTGGCTTTTCTGGCTGCTCCGGAAATATAGGACGAGGAGGTTCTCTGCTCGGTACGCAACCGAGTGATTTACTAATTGCATGGCTCAACTTCTTTGCAGGAGATTTCTGTTTTTGAAGGAATGAAAAAGAATTAGTTGACTATTGCAAAGAGGGTAACGTGCAATCAGACAACAAAGAAATGTAAAAAATGCATAGTACCAGAATAGACAGAAATATTGTTTTACATACTACCATACCTAAGAAATCTGTACAGAGACTACATTGCTACAGAGACTACTACTGCAATTAATTTTTGTGTGTGTGCCCGCACACTAGAATCTTGAAAACTGGAAGTAGTTTAATGCAGATATGTAAATGCACTAAACAAACCAATTGTCTGGGCTTTCTGTCAGGAAAGAAACCAAGGGACAGCAACATCCAGTAACGGGATTTCTTAACGCAAGAGGTCTTTGGAGCACAGGCATTATATTTTGAGGGGAGGGCCAGGAAAGAAAAAAGCCCTGGTTCACGAGTGGGTAAATAACGTGCATGTACAGATATACCAACTGCCAGTATTGCTCACGTTTCCAACCTACTGGAAATCAGTTGAGAGCTGGAGCTGTCCCCTCCCTTCTGTCCTTTGCAAAGACAACTGCTTTCAAAAGTCAGCTTTCATTTTATTTGTTCATTGTGGACAAAGCCAAGGTGAAACACAGTGTTAAGGAAAACAGGAATGATTGGTTTATTTCTTTTCTTATACAAATTCACTAACTAAACTCACAGGAGCAACTATTCTGGGACCATCCAAGGAAGACTGAAATGGTGATGACGAGTGATGCCAAAGATAAAGAAGAATCAATAGTTGGTCTGAGTCATGAGCTTAAAATGTGTTTTATGTCCACAGACATACGTACAGAAATTATGTCTTGACATGTTATTACATCCACTGAGCTCACACGAGTGATGTGGGAAGCCAGATAATGCTTCTTTGAGAGCTCAAAAATAATCTGGCAGTTCTATTAAGAATCTGGCTGTTCTATTTTTTTTTAGCAACCTCTTTTTCACTAGCAATCCATCTATCTAGTGGCTAGATTACTGATGTTTACATCATTTTTGACATTTGATGTCCTGTAAGACATTCCAAAGTTGAATTAGGACCAATTCTCAAGGTACATTCAAACTAACATTGACTTGAACATGAAGCAAGGCTATGGAGAACAGGAGTTAGACAGAAGTTTGCTAAAGTGAATATACATTAGTAGCTAGTAATTACGAGTAATTACTACTTGTTTAATTAATTACCAACCAGTGACTTTCTTCAACTATTTGCTTTGTTGCCTCTGCAACAAAGATAATTTCGCATGCAGAACCTATGCGTGTGGGAATTGTTCCCACTGTTAATTCACCTGGTTTTAATAGATTGGGCTGCACTTCAAGTATAAAGTAAACAAAGTAAAATATTAATATCAGTTGGAAAACAATCAAAAAAGATAAAAATTCTGTTCGAATTAGGAAAGAAAGATGAGCTGGGTGCTATGAGAATACCTTAGGATAGCTAGTTCATAGTGGAAGATTATCCTCCTTCGATCACCTTAAATGCTAACTGAAGACTCTAAAATGCATGAATAGAGCGTGCATCTTGGGATGCACAATGAAGTCACTATCCTGAAAAAAGAAGATACTTATGATAATAATTTTCCTTTAATTACAGGTCAGTGAATATTCGATTGGCAAGCACCTTCCCCCTTGGTAGCTACAGTGGGATTCCAGTCACATGCACCCAGCAACACCTAACACTGCCTTTACAACTCATCTGCTGGCCTGGCTGCCCTATTAAGAGCATATTGTTTCAAAAATTAAACTAGTTATTCAAAATATTATGGCCTGATTCATTTCAGATACTGGAATTTTTATGCATCAGCTCATAGATCCAACCTGTGCAATACCCCAATGCACTCCGAGCATTACAGAGAGCAAGCTGTCAGACAGCAGGTGACATGGATAATTTGATCTTCCCAAAATATATCTTGGGCTTTGGCAGATAGAAAGTCTTAGTCCTATCAAAGTACTACTGCACAAATCCTGTGATGTGTACACAAATTCTTTTATCCTCTCATCAAGAAGGGCTTTGATAAGGAGAATGTCAAGATAATTAACTGCTTTAGGTAAAAGTCTCCTATAGGGAGCTTCGTAAAACAGCGTGTTCAGAAGCACTTGAGGTTACTAATTCAGTAACAGTAAGTGCTAAAAAGACTTACTGATCGTAAGCTGATGGGGTTTTTTGGTCTTTTTTTCCCTGATGTGTTAAGAAAATCTGGCAGATAGCAATGAACAGATGATCTTTGCAAATAGTGTCGAAGTGCGTGGCATTCTCACTATGAAACGCTGTACAGATGATCAACAGCCTTTATTTTGAAAGTGAATGAAAAATATAATCCAATCTCTATGTTATTTCCCACTAAGACCACAGTAAAATGCAAATTATGCGGTATTAATTTATGACACAAATGGGATGACATCAACAGTTCCAATTTTCCTAAATTAATTCTTCATGTTGAAAATGTCCACATGAATTTTTCTCTAAATCTGTTCTCCATTTCTTCCCCTTTTAGTGTATTGCTTACTTTACCTTTTACCGTGTTCATCATTTAGTTCTGCACAGACTATCTATTCTCAGAGTGCCTTTTCTGTGACCTCTTCTTTGCAATATTTTTAGATTATTTTAAAGGTGTTTTTCCACTGTGGTATCAAAGAGCATATCCTATTGTGCCACCCTATGATTTATTTTGTCAAGCAAATGCGATGCTGTCTAGAATTCCATGCAATTGAGCACTACAGCAGCTTTGCTTTCAGAAAATTACAGAGAAAAGATAATTTCTGTTGATCCCAACTTTTTGATAATGCTTCTCAGTGCAGCTGAGAGTGAAAAGGGCACAGCGTGCTGAATGAGTAGGCTATTTCACAGCCAAGCATATCTGTTGTGGATATCTAGCTTCCCCAATAGATAAATAATTTTTGTTTCAATTAGAAGAGTCCAACCTTAGAAATAACTAATTAAAAAAACCCTTCTCTTTCATCATCGCTACTAATCTTCACCACCTGCCCATTTGGTATCTTTTGTTACCATCTTTGCATCCTGCTGTCTCCAGGTATGGGATACCTTCCTCTTGGATAAAGTAGAAAACATAGGCAGAAAACCCAGAATAACATAACCCACCACCCATCGCTGACACCAAGATCGAAAACCTGTGAACACCACAACCCCTTTGCCCATCATGGGAACCTGCACCGAACTCCTCCTCCCCCCCAAATCACACCATCCCTTTCCCCACCACCGAGAGCAGCCCTGCAAGCTTCCCCAAATAACCCGGTCCACCCACCCATCGCTGGCACCACCATTATCCTTGGCTTAAGTCTCTCCCAAAGACTCTCTTTTTCCTAATAATAACAAAAAACAGACAATGGGCAGGGATGGTATATTCTTACTGTCTTATTGTTCCCTATTTGTTCATATCTTGTCCTTCCGGACTTTAATCTGCATTTATAAGTAGCTGGTGGAAAACTACATTTTATGAAGTGTCTGTAACATCTTGTCACAACAGGATCTCTGTCAGTGTGGAATCTGGATGTACTACTGCAAAACCACTAGTACTAGTAAGTACAACCCCCAAACAAATAGCTATAAAAAAATAAAGAATTTCAGAACTTAAAAATGTTTCACACATCCTAGAATCCAATTTATGGTCTTAATTTATTTTCAGATTTGGATGGGGAAAAAGTCTGGTGTGGTTTTGGTTTCCAACACTTCCATGTACGTAACATTTCCTCCTACTACAGAAGTGTAATCAGCCAACAACTTTCTACATTCAGCTTCATCTCCATGCACTCCTGGGAATTGCAAGCAGGACGATCCGTTCTGCTTTACTTTCTAAATAGGCATGATACAAGACTCACTGGGATTTGCACCGCTGTGGCTATTATATTGGTCTGACGGTAAGAGTGGTTGACGATCAAAACCAGCCAAACATACAGAAATGCTGGTGCATTAGTCTCTGCATTATTCCAAAAGCTTCAGGAGAGATATTTGTCAGTTTGGTTCTACCAATACATCATTGCTACTCTGCAGTTTTGACTGCAAGCAGCAACAGTAGCACCACTTCTTGCGGAATTCCTACTTTTCAGCACAACAAATCTTATTAAATTTTCTAGTCTTCCTGAAATTCCTTCTTCAGCAAACTCCCTCAGTCTTCTGCATTTCTAGACCTATCAGTTGAGGATACTTACTTGTTTCCCATGTCTATTGATAAGCATTTAAAATAAAGTTTCTACTTTCTTTTTTATCATGCATAGAAAATCAAACCTGTGAGAAAAGGCTGCGACCAGTTATCATACAGGTTAAAGAATGGATTAAGCTTTTAAATAGTTAAGAATTCAACATATAATTACTCAAAATCCCAGCAGACATCCCCTTCTTTCTGAGCTGGTTATTTAAGATTTACATTTTATAGTATTCTGTCCCCTGAAACACCTATGAAGCTCACTGTCAGAGGTGGAATTTCTGAATTATATGTGAATCAATTATCAGTTCCAGAATGGTTTCTATAATACTGTCATCACTTTCTAGATCATACATTTTAATAAATTTTTCATCTGAGCCAGAAGTCAAGATGTCAACAGATCAGGTGAACATTATAAAAATATTCTAAGGGTAGCATTAGCTGCTATGCATATTTTCTGCAGCTACTGCAGGGGTAAGCTGCAAAACTGCATTCCTAAGTGGTTCTAGCTATGTTTATAAATAGCAGCAGTCAAACACAGTTTTCATGACACAAAATAGTGTCTACCTACCAGCAAGTACATCTGGCTTCTCCAGGTTTTGGAGAGAGCTCAAAAAAAGTAAAATAAACACTTCCCAGAGGTTGGAATGTTTGTTCTCTTTTGTAACAGAAAAGGTCAAAGGAGATCCTGCTCTGTACTGTACACTGTTCACTTGGTCTGACATTCCAGGTCTACAGCCGCAAGGTAAAGTCAAAATACCTTTTCCTATTAACCATTGAGTAACCCTCCTTATGACAGTTATCCTCAGTTAGAACCAAATGCAACCCAAACACTTCAGGTTTGGTTATTTCAGTAAATGTCTTTCCGACCCATCAGTCAACATCTGTCCTGGATCCTAAATTTTCATTTAAAAAACAATCATGTTTCTAATCAACTTAGTTAAAAACAAATAATTTTAACACAAACAAAATATAACCAATGCAGTGATGCCTGCAAAAGCCTGCAGCTAGCCTATATATATAAAAGTCATTTTAAGCATGAAGAACAACTATTCAACTAATTTTTCCCAGAGGTCCAGAAGGCAGATGTCAGCAAGTAGCTGCACTGAGCAAGCTCTGACTCTACTGGACCAGCCAGACGTGCACGCTGCGATCACAGCTGGAAACAGCGCTCTGCAGCTGCTTCCTGATGTCAGCGATGCAGCTTGGTGTCCGGGGGGATTGGGAAAATGCGAAGAAGGGACCTCCCACAAAAACATGGCAAGCACCGAGCACGTACACTCTTAACCAAGTTTAGACAAAACCGACTTGAGTTTGCATCTGGACAAGCGTTACCCTTCGAGTTGCCTAGATCTACACAAACAAACACGTTTGAGGTATGTACATCAAATGCAAATGGACTGAGCAGTTTCTTCTGGAAAAGCTAATGTTAGCGACAGGTACCAAAAAAAAAAAAAGTTAAATATGTAAAAGGCATGAGAAAGTTATTAGTAAAATTCAACTGTAATGTTCCACATATCTGAAAATCCATCCTATCTCTGTTGTGTGCCAAATCCTTTTCGTTTCACAAGGGTTTATAGATCCCATGTCGTTCCACCAGCCTTCCTATCAAAGGCTACATCCATCAAAAAAAAAAAAAAATCCATTGTGGAACTAAAAAGCTGGCTATAAGTTGCCTTTCTGTCTTCTTATTACCTGTGTGCTGTCTATTTATAAACCACATCCAGCTCTTTCAAAAGGGCCTAGTAAACTACCACTATACAATGGGCTCAAATTTGCAGGCAATAAAAGCTGAATTTGAAAGTCGTTTGACAACAACACTTGCTTGAAAATTAAGATTTTAAAGTTATCCTTTATTTATAGTATAAGCTTCATTTCACTGATATTGCCAACAATATCCTAACTGTAAACTACGCGGGATGCAAACACAAAATAAGAGAGCGTGCCAACCCTCCGTCTGTACTGAAAATGCGGAAGCAAAAGATTTTCCAACTCAAGATACAGACATCTTTCCCTCTTCTCCTAGCAGAATAATTCTGCTAAGCAGCTAAGGGGATTAAGCAAGAAGAAGCCAACACAACAAGTAAAATGAGCACAACACCTCTAAGGAAACAGGATTGCAAGCAGCAACGAAAACCACACATCTCAGCCTCCAGCTTTCAGCAGGTAAGTCGTTACCCCAAACCGTGTCCAGGACTTCTATTTATTTGTGCACAAGGGTAGCGTGCCCTCTGCTGGAAGCAGAACAGCTATAGAAGGAGAGATTCATTGCAGCTGAAAATACAAGCCCCTGTGACGAGGCAAGCAGGCACACACACAGCAACGTGACGGGGATGCAAAGCGCTATCTAATACGGCTTTTTTTTTTTTTCCAACTTGTTTCTGGGGCACTGAATAGCAACATGTTTAAGAATTTTTAATAACTTTAAGATAGTCTAAATGGAAAACTAAATGAACCAGAAATGTAAGAGAAGCTTGAGAGTAAAAGTGTTATTAACAACTACTGACAGTATTGCTAGACATTAACCCAGCAGATAAAAGAGCCTGCCTTTCGCTTTAGAGTTGATTAGTGCCCAGTATAACAACTTCCCAGCCAAAATCATAGATTTTACCACTGTAGAAGCAACTAAACATTTTTTTGCGTTATTGATATGTATGCTGATGCCACTATGTTAAGGGTGTTTATGAATAATAAATATTGCATTATCTATATCAGGAAGGGTGTTCTAATTCATCTACAGGTGATAGTAAGCTATCAAAACCTGTAGCTTAGGGGAGATTTTAACACTTTACGTGAAATTTATGGAGGACTACTTAACTATAGTGGACTTGTAAAAAAACAAACAAAATAAACAATGGCTAATCTACCACGTGCTTTCAAATCGAACAACTTGATTTTCAGTTCTGCTGAACATGAATAAGTTTAGTGAATCAGTGCTTAAGGCTATTTACTAAAAGCAAAACTAAAATATCCCAGAATCCTATAGGAAAAATTTTGGAAAGTGTTTGAAGTGTTTTATCCAAAAAGGCATAACTACCAGTGTGTTCATACAGCAGACCCTCTCTCTTTTAAAAAACTTTTGCACCTTTTTCTACCTGAACTTGCATTTTTATACTGTGCAATTTATAGTATCCAAAAATCAAAGACACTTGAGAATTTCAGTGGAAGAAACTTCAGAAAATACTTATTATTAAGGCTTATTCTGGGTTTTAACCATTTCTGCCTCCTGGAAGCACAATTTCTGAATTAGAAATCTCATTATTAAAAAGGGTAGCACTTCTAGATTAAAAAGATTTTAAAAAAAGATTTAAACAGGTTCAGAAAATGTTACGATAATTTAAACTGACACTAAACACCTCTGAGGAAGGTGAAAGCATAGATTTCACCTACAGTCATGAAACCAGCAGTTGCTAATAATGAAGTAAACAAGGCAGACTTTCATTAAGACCTCTGAATGAGAGCAGAGAAGGAACCATCATGTCATTTCCCTCCTGTGGAAAAAATGTCTTAGCTAGTAACTGTATATAGTCTTCCCCCTACACACTTTTATCAACGGAATAAGGGTGGGACTACATTTTCCCCAATAGCTCCGATATGCCAAGGAGCTGATTTCTCAAAGTCATTAGCAATATAGAAGAGGTTTACTTTAGACAGGGCATTTGAGATAGGACTGTGTACAAAGATCTTGTCAATTATTGAGATAAGCTACTGACACCATCATAAAGCAATATTACGTTTTGAAAACAGAGATCATTTTTCATTAACTGTAGAAACTTCTTACAAGTTAGGTGAACTGCCTCCTGGAAAAATGCACTTAGGAAGCATTTGCAAAGCAGTTCAAAGGACGAAGGAAAGAACCATAGATGAGTTGTTAGAAATGTGTTTCAGAAATTTATCTCAGTGATCTCTACACTCAGTGCTGTTGCACTGAGTTACCAATGCCGTTTTCACTTCAGCAGCAACAGCAGAAACACGTTTGGAGGCTTAGTAATACGGTCTTTGTCAGCAAAAAACCTTCAAAGGCATTATTAGTTATGTCCTGATATCTTAGTAAGTATATAATAATTTTGTAATTGTGTTCTTATGGGGAACCTCCCCTCTCCCCACATATTTAAGTATTAGGAATTATAACTACTTACGTGTACTTGGAGGCTAGGTGAAGAATACACTTTGTTCCCTAAAAGGTCTGTGGTGTAATCCTACCTATTTATAGGTTTTGAAGGAGTTTGTATTGATTATGAAAAACATAAGCAATGTATAAAGATAATAATGCTCATTTTCTTCCAACAGTTCTCCAGAATACACGTCCTGCTACCCTTGCTGGATGAGCAGCTACCCAGAAATCTCACTGATTTCTTAAAGCATGAGCATCTGTGTCTTGGTATGCATTTTGATGGGCAAGCAGCTGCAAATTACTGCTGATTCTGCCCAGACAAGAGTACACAGGTACCAGAAAAGGCATGTTATACAAGTCATGAAAGTCTTCTAAACGAAAATTAGAAGAACAAAGATAAAATTCTATGTCAAGTCTTTCTCATCTAAAACCACATATTAATAGTTACATTAACATCAGTACATTTTTCAAGAGTGTGTCCACATTATCACAGCTGCTTATTTTTATTCTCATTTTGCTAAGAGTTTATCATTAATAACTGTATGAATGCAGTTTCGTACTTTCTGTGCTCAGAATACTTTCTTATAAAGTAGATAAAGATGTGAGAAGATAAAGATGCAGAAAAGTAAGTATTTCTACAGGTGATATCAACCTCTTAGGTTTAATATGAAAGTAAGAATTTTCTCCTGGGAAACATCCCAAAAAGTAACCTTAGCTAAAATGAAACTGGAATCTGTCACAACTGAAATAACATCTCGTGAAGGATACTCTGGTCTTAGAGCAATAGCTGTATCCACCAGTCATAAATGCAGACTATAACAGGAATCAGCATCAATATAACCAGAGCTGAGCAAAAAGGTACCAAAGCTGTCAGCTTGGCTGCCTAGGTTGTTTTAGTGGAACACAGCACAAAGGAACCAGTAGAGCTTGGCACTATAGTTACTGGCATCAATGAACCAAAGAGAAATCGAGAGGGTCAACAGGGCTCCAAAGCTCTGGAAATACACAGCACAAGTTTGAAGTAGATCTTGCTGAATTGAAAACACAAGAAGATTTCTATTATAGTATCAGTGAACCAGCTAATGTCTGCAGCTCTGTCATCTGGTTAGCAGTCCTTGGGCTGTCAGTCGAGAAAATATATTACTGTTGAGTAAACATGTATATAAGACCTTTCATAAAATCAATTTTGCCTGCACTCCTAGCTGATGCAACAGCCATCAGAAAAATGATTTCAAGGTTACTATAGACATGGATTAATCCATGACTTGAGGCTTCTCTGAATGTCTCAGGTTAGAGGAGGCCACAGTAAGGTCTCAGAAGAGAAAAGCACTTGGGAAGAGGGGTTGTAGATCGGTGTTCCAGAATATGTGAAGAGTAAACAATATTGGCAAAAACATCACTATCACCCTTGAAACATATCACGAACTAATTGATTTTCACCATGATCCCAATATCTTGTATAAACTTGAGAGCATTCTCTGTACCAAGTCTGCATTACATAGGAAAATCTCATCTCTTTCAAGGTTCCCAACTATCATTATTTTTTTTCCATGCTTTCTTTCCTTCTGTTCCTCACTACCTTCTGTTCCCTGCTCCCAAAACCTCTGTTCCCCACTATCTTCTACTTCCACTTCTATCCTTTGTTTTGTGCTGCTTCTGTATCTGCAATTCCCTCTTGTCCTGGTACATGAATGCTACTGAGGTAAATTGTTCCAAAGCCAGTATCTGGCCCTAGAGCTGGTACCGTCTGACCACATCTATAGTGTTGAACTCTCAGTCTCCAAAGCAAGGTGGCTGCACCCAGATTGTCTAGTGGGCATGGTTCCCTCGCGTGACGTAACTCCTAAACCTTAGCTTAGGGACTGTTTAGGAGAGTGCTAACTGGCCCAGACAAAAGCCATGCTAGAGATTGTCCTAAGTTTTGTAGTTTAGATCATCAAGAGCCTGCAACAGCTTGCACATTAATTTCCCAAAACAGACATAGCCTGAATAGTCTCCTTTTTTATTTACATTATATCCCATTCCTCCAATTCACATCATATCTTAAAATCAACATTTTATGAATAGCCTATTCAGAATGAAAAGCTCCAAAAGTTAGTACTGGGAGCAAAAAGGGATGACAGATTCATAGATTTTAATACCAGAATGGGGACAATCCATCTAACTTGACTTGCTGCCAAAAGAGGTCAGATATTTCTGAAGTCCTCTACATTACGAGTTAAAACTACTATTTAGATATGCCTTTGTATAAAAAATCCAGACTGGATTTATGTACTTCAGAGAGTGATAATATACTAGTAATTTAGATTGAAAGTTTCAAAAGTTTATTACCTACATCACCAAAAAAAGGAACAATAATTTACTCTGAATTTTCCTCTCTCTACTTCCAAACACTGGACAGTATCAAGCCCCCATTTTCTAAATTTAAGAGTCATACTATAACAGTTCTTCCTCACGGAGATAATCCCTAATTGTTATCCAATCAACATTTGAATTTCTCTTTAAATATATAAAAGATGGGGCTTAAATCTTTCGCCATAAAATAGGTTTTGAAATCTATAATTGTCTATTTCTTGAGATGCGATTATCATATAGTCATCTACCTAAATGTTATTTCCTATATAATTTAGTTAAGATTCTTTAGTGAAGGCTCTGTGTTTTCAACACACATATTTACAATCCTCAGGATGACAATACCAGGTTTTTCTTTTAAAGAAATACCATGTTTAAACATGCCACTTGGATAAAGATTGTTGTTAGCACAGCATTGATTTAGCTTTCTGTGGAGGAAAGGATTTGCAAGTTTTATGTCTTGTTAAGTGAGATGAGAAGATATAAAAATAAGTCAGACTGTGGTAAAGATGGGAGGAAAACACATGGTTTAAGGTTTTGAAAAGAACTGTGTAGTCTTGTGTGCTTTATACAGCACTGAATACAATGAAAACCATTAACAAATGAACAATGTTATTTAAATTAAATAAAAAATACAGTTTACCTATTTATATACTTTCCCTGTTTGAAAACCTTTAAAAGTTCTGGCAGCTCTGAGTCTATTATAAAAACATCTTTAACTTTCAGAATAAATTAGTACAGAGATGGTTGTTTCATCATGACAAACAAACGCGAGTTACCCAAGAGGAATGCTCCTTCATCTGATGCTGGTTGCTATGAGGGCCATTTGCATGGCCACGCCAAAAACAGTTTTGACAGAGCTGGTAGTTGTGGCACTGCTGGCATCGGTACCGGAAACCCATCATGCTCTCGCACCGGCAATATGAACACTCCACAGGATGGAAGACTTGGTGGAGATGGGGAAGGAGGGAAAAAAAGAAAAGTAATAAGCGAACCTTAAGAATACCTCAACCACCAAATTTAATTAGAGCTTCCAAAAAAACCCCATGTTCTTAACCACTAAACCAGCTTGTTATTCTGGGCAGGTCATGGATTCTGAGTCCAGAATAGATCATTTTGGTGAGATTAACCATAAATCTAAGTTGATGATAACATATCAGTTCTATCTGACAATTTCAGTATTTCTTTTATTAGATTTCTCCCTCTTCAGATACAGTCAGACCAGAAGTCTCCATGCTAGTTCAACAGCGCAGAGAATACATACAAGTGGACAGCAGAAGCAGAAAGGGTGTATTCACAAAGGTGAATTAACTTCAGCTTAACGAGGTCGGTTCCCCCCTGCAGTCAGCTGAGAGAGCTTATTGCACAAAAGGCAAATTCATAGCATGAAAACAGGGCTTGTGCTCTGAATGTTCTCTCATTGAGGAATCTCCCCTGCTACTCACTGACTGCAAGGTGAGCTCTGTCTCTCGTACCTCTATAGCTTAAACTGAAGAAATCCCCAACATTCCTCTAAATCTTAACATCTCGAAGACTTAAAAAATAAATTAGATATGACATGCAGGTCACAAGCAGGCTAAAAAAAGACAGTTTCTTCCCTGTTCTTCTACCCATGAATAAAACATCATAGACTTACTCCATTTGAGTTTCTTTATTTTTTCCTTGTCGTTCTTTGAAGAGATAGGTCTTCAGGATAGACAAAAGAGGAATGTGAGAATGAGGTAAAGGAGGTAACTTAGTATGTGGAATACTGGTGAGGCATATCTGAAATCTGAAGAGGTGAGGCATAGGAAATGGAAGGGAAGGATGAAGGTGAAAGTGAATTACAGCAGCAGATAGTTTAGAATCACCACTGGACAAGAGCATAGGTAATTACATATAGATATAAATAATTGTGCTTTGGAGAAGATCACAGGAAAAGGAGCAGATTATTGGTCAGTCAGCTGAAATTCATAGATATGTCTATTTTAAACTATTGAAAGATGCAAGAGAAATAATTGGGAAGAGTCTTAATTTTTTGACCTATGATAGAAATTATGATTTAGCCATTTTAAGAGAGACTTGGTGCAATACCTCACAGGACAATAAAGCTAACAGGATATATAGATAATATATAGAAATATATAGCTTCTATAGGAAGGTTTGACCTGTTAAACAGTGTAGAAGTGTCTACTCCCTCAAGAGTGGATGCGTATGCCCTAAGGGTCAGAATATAGGAAAAAACTGTTGAAAACACTTGGGTAACAATTACAGAAGACAGGTTGAGTGTTAGCCTGCTCAGGTATGCTACGCATAATTAACCCAAGAAGATCAGGTGGAGATCAGGTGGAGGATGATTTATTCCAGCACATAGCAACACCATATAAAGCAAAGGACCTGGCCATGATAGAAGATTTCAGTGATACGAATGGCCGTTGGGAATGGACTATAGCAGAACTGTGGCAAGTTTTTGATCCAAAAGGTGGAGAAAGCAATGAAAAGGAAGACTTCTAGACTTGTTCAAACAGTATAAAAGAACTGGTTGAAAGAGAAGATGAAAGGTGACCTTGAGTCAACATGGCAACAGAGTTTGTGAATTTTAGGAGATGGAGGAGAGATGATTCCAACAGGGCTTCAGTAGAGCAAGTTTCAATAATCTCATGAGAATTAGTAGATAAGTTACAAGAAAAACGACTTAGGAGAACTGCCAATTCCTTAAAGAAATTATACTAAAAAAAAAATCATAAACGATCTCAGGGCAGAGAAAAGAGGAGAATGTAGTAAAAGACCAACTTGGCTAAAATCATGAGCTCCTCAATAACCTAAAATTCAAAAGCAAGCATACAGAAGCGAAAACTTGGTCAAATTATTGCTGTGGGTTAAACGAAATATGCAAATATACAAAATCAGAAGAAAAGAATGAGAGAAAACTAGCAAGGGATTTAAAGAGGACACTACAAAAATTGTAGTCATGATCATTAAAAGGAGATGAAATTTAAGATTTGCAACTACTGACTTCTCATTTTATTTTAACTTGCAGAAAACATACTGGAACAAATATTAAAGGAAGTTATTGTAAGCACTTGGAAAACAATGGAGAAATTAGTCATGGCCATTATTTGTCAAGTCAACCCAATTTCTTTCCACAACAGGGTAATTGACCTTGAAGATAGGAAAGTAGTATTACATGTGATGAATTTTTCATTTTACTTCAGCCATTTTTACAAAAATGGTCCCCATGATATTCTCATGACTGGTTTTCCCTCTCGTGAGGGAAATGCACACTAGATGAAAGGACTATGAAAGTGGATGCATATCTGGTAGGAAGAAGATCAAAGGGCAGTTAATTGTCAAAATGCAAAAATCTAGTGAGCAGGCCTCCAAAGGGCTTTATTCCAGGTCACGTAGTAGTCAATATTTTCATAAACATATTGAATGATGGACTAAAATGTCCAGTTTTGGGCGTAACATTTCAAGGAAGATACGGGTTAACAAAGCATACAGAAGAAAGCAATAATAATGTCTGAACACAATCTAAAAAGATATATGGAAGAAATGGAGGCAGCTTAGCTAGAAGGAGACTGCGAGAAAGTATCATCAAACATGTAAGAGGTACTTACAAAAATAACAATACATTCTCCAGAGCCAGTGGGCAAAAAACAGGTACCTAGAGGTTAAAACTGCAATAAGAAAAAAATCCATGCTAGAACATTAGGAAAAAAATTCTCACCTTATGAATATTTTAACATCCTACCTCAAATTACTGTCCAGAGAGGTTTTGAAACTTATGGATTGAAGATTTTTAAGCAGAAGCTAAGAAATCTTTCAAGAATATTTACATGCATTTGAGTTTGCCTTTGGAAAGAGGGAAGGATGAAGTCAAAGCTGTGTGTGTGTGCTCCCCTTGCCCCCAGAATACCCTTTCTGCCAGTGGGCAGCGGTTCTGTCTCCTGCTGAGTTAGAGCATTTGTGGTATGCTACCCTGCCTACCACTTGAACCTGTCTCATCTTCCCCACCTTTCCAAAAATGCCTGTCTGAATTCTCTGATTCGATGCATTTAGAACAGACTATTACTGATGAAATGGGGACCAAGCACTACAGAGTCTTGAACCAAAAAATAAAAAAATTTGAAACTGATATGCTTGATTTAAGGAAAGCAATAATAATATTCTGATGAAATAAAAAGCTAAAGCAAAATAATAATGGTGACAGCATGCTAAAGGCACTGCAAAAAGGATGCTCTAAAAATGACTGGTAAGGAGGACATTGGAACAGTCAATATCAGAGATTATTAGATCATGGGCAAGACAAATGGCCATCAGGGTAGAAACAAGGAGGTGTATTTTTTTATTTTTTCATAAAAGTGGCAGGGCTTAGCCATAGACAGGATATAGATAAATGAAGTGAAACTGCATGGTTCCTCCCAATACGAGCCTGCCATCTTCCCCTTCCTAGGTTACTAGTAGGTGGTATGGTATGATCAAATGTAGGTATTATTCTCTTTTCCTTTACTGTTCATCTCTAAATATAGAAAAAACGGTGTTGCAAGCTTTCTTCCTCTTCTCTCCTGATCAAATCACCCTCCTACTCCTATCTGCATAAATCCAACCGGGCTGAAGTTATCATGAAGCAATCAATTAATAACGTTTGTCACACCATTGACATTCTCATATCCAAGTCACACTTGATCCACTATGACCTTTCTGCCTTTGGACTGCAAGAGTTAGCCTCCTTTCTGCTGCTCCTTTCCTGCCTCTGAGATACCTGCTCTACTCATAAAGTGTTCATGCTTCATTTTTTCTGCTATTTCACTCAGTGATCTATTTTTTTAGTTTTTTTTAATCTTCTCTTTTGAAGCTGCCTCTTTACCCAGTGCTCCCTGCCATATATGGCAGTGGGACTTTTAGGGTTCTTTCCTCTTCTCACTCCTTCCAAGTCCTCAGTCTTTCCCTTTTCTGGTTGCAAGTACTCCAGATTCAAACTTCCCACCGGGTCTCTCTCTCGAGAGACAACCTGCTCCTTCCTCTCTTCACTCCTGCCAGCAGACCAGGTCCCTATGGAAAGTACTGGAAAAGCAGAGAAGGGCAGCAGCTAGAAAGACTGGACCATGAACCCAATTCTCCAATCGAGCATCTCCTCTTTTTCTGACTCCTGGTCACATATCTGCAGTCAGCAAGCTTTTGCTTTCTCTCTTTTTTTTTCTTCTTTCCTTCAAATAATACAGCTGGTGACCACCATCATATTTCACTTCCCTCCCCAAATGTTCTGTCTCCCACAGCAGGACACATCCAGCTATTTCCCATCCCATTTGACCCACTCCAGTATTACTAACTCTGCTCAAACTCATATATTGCAGAGTATCCCTGAAGGAAATCTCATCACAAAATTAACCTCACTGACTATAGCTGCGTCTTCTCCTTCCAATTTTGCCATCCTCCAGAATTCTTCTCCTGTAGCTAATCTTTAACTCTCAGCTGTAACCTTATCAGTATTTTTGCCATCAGTATTCAAATGTCCTCTCCTTTTATTCCCATTTCTTCTCTGATCAGGATGTGTTACAGTCTCCCAAATTTAAACTGGAAGAATGTGGTCTTTCTCCTTCTCCTCTATCACAAAGATGTTTCTCATCTGACCTCCTCCACAAATCTAATTTATTCAAAGATCATCTTATGCAATCTTGTGCTTTGCCTCAGACTCCTCATACATATTCCATTTCTTTCTTTTTCTTGTAGAAGAGCTGTCCCCCTAGCTCTCCCACCTAAAAACATATGCAAGATTTAGGTTCTCAGATATCAAAGCAACACAAATTTGACCATATTTTCTCCTCTAACTCCAACATCCCTCCATCGCTAAGCTTACTGAATGCACTATTTACTCTTGTTGTCTGATGTCCCTCTCCTCCAGTTTTGATCCCCCCCAAAACCCTCTGCCTCTCACATATCCACAGAGACACTCCAGCCAAAATCCCTCGTTACTGCTTCCCATCCAAATTTAGGTCTCTTTACTCCGCCATCAATTTTTAAACTACAACCCCAAATCTGATCTTCCTCCTTTTCTTGAAATCTCCATACAGTCCTGGCTCTGTGTATTCATCTTATCACACACTTCAACTGCTGATGCTAAAACCAGTCTTTTTCTGTCTGAACAATGGCTTTCATGGGGGGGAGAAGGAGAGATATGATTAGGGCTTCCAAAATATGATAATAATGTAAGTGATAGATTATTAAAGTGAAATAGTGAAAAAGAGTTTGAGAGGAAAATTATGAATCCGTATTTTGGCTATGTGGGTTAAAATTACCATAGTTTTAAAGATATCTGAGACAGGTGAGATGCAGGACTCAATGACAGGACTCTTGGTCTGGAAATCAGAAGCATATGAAAGCAGTCTGCTTACACATGACAGAGTGATGCCATAGGAACAAAGGTATCAAGAACAAATGGAGTCAGAAATAAACAGGGGCAAAGAACAGAGCCTTTATTAAGTTGTGTAGGAGGAATTCCAAATGACATTAAAAAAGAAACTAGAAGTTACAGGAAAATGATGACAGCTGTAAAACACAAGAAAAGAAATCAAAGAAGAGATAATAAAAATAGAAAGGTAAAGCAGGATGAAGATGGAATAAAAAAATTGAGCATCAGATAAGAGGCTATTCAATATTTTGGTGCAAAAGTGTTTTGTGGAAGACCTGGAAAAAATAGTTTGAAACTCTAGCTAAGACACTGTTAATATTGGAAGAGAAATGCTTTGAAGAACTTGCCATGACTATAAATGCAAACCTTTGTTTAAACATCTGTCTTCAAATTATTCTTTTACATGTGATACTAATAGCTACATCTGTACACAAGACACTGCTACAAGACTTTGCTCTACATAACTTTGCCATGTAAAACGTGTCTAGTATACAAAGTACGTGTCATGTTCTAGGTTTCAACTCTGATTTTTAGATTTTTCCATGGAAACTGTTCAAACCACTGGAAAGAGAACTTTTCTAGGAAATTAGCATCCTTAGCCTAAATCAATGGATAGAGAGAAACTTGCTGAGGCGACAAGTTAGAGCAGGAATCTCTTTCTATTGACTAAAGAAGGAACCTGATCTCCTTGGTCTAAATTAACAGTTGAGAATATACCCAAATACTCTTTGCTCCTGCATTCTGCTGCTGTAACTGGATAGTCCCGTAGTGAGCATTAAAAACAGATTTTCTGGCAGCTACAATCTGGAATGAAGAATTCCCAGGATATATCAGATGCATAAAAGCTATTAAAAAAAAAAAAAAAAAAAAAAAAAAAAAAGCAAAGCATCTTCCCAAGATACTTCCTGAGAATTAACCAGGTACACACAAAAAAATACCCTCCACTGTAAGGATGGGAGAGGAGACGCAGGTGAAGAGAGGAAAAGGCACTGTAAGGTTTTGGGTCCCCCCCCCCCCCCCCATCATGAGTCTCAAACTATGGCAAGAACTAGTTGGGAAAAACCTCACAAACTGAAGTCTGAATGTGAATTATGAGAGCAACGATAAAAACTTCTCACGCTTTGCCAAATCTCTAAATAAACCCCGATTTCTGGGACTAAACACATTCTGCGTCACTCACTGTTGCAGAACAGTGCTTTTCAACTTGTCATCTATGGACGCAGTGGATCAGATGGACCAGCAGATGATTATGAACAGAAGCAATTCTGCATATGCTGCACAGCAGCCTATGTAAGAGAACCTTTTAAAGTAATCTACACTCCATAGGAACAATTAGAGACTGGCAAAACAGAAAAGACTGAAAATCATTACTGAATTTTTCTCCAGAAGAAAAGATGATGGGTTTAAAACCTCATAGAAAAAGCACTTGTGAGTCACACTCCAAGGTACCCAGGCAGATGATAGTTCTAACCAGCCCTAGTAAAATATCGCAGGCATATTACAAGACCTGGCTTAAATTGTACAAAGACTTTGCTGATGAGTAATTTAACCTCTTCCTGCATTCTGCAAAAACACTACATAGATTTATTGCTTTATGCTACCTGAGTTGCCATGAGTCATGAAATAGCATACCAGGACAGCATGGACAGAAACACCCATGCAGAAGCTTATTTTTGAAATGTGTTTCCAGAGGTTTGCTACCACTAGTATGTACGAGGAACACTGTGCCTCTTAGAGAAGTAGCAGTCTCCTTAATAATAATGATGTCTAAAGTACAGTTTGCATTTTCCTTTTCCTTTCTTTAAAGCAGTCATCTGCAGAATCTAAAGAGTTTACAACTGGTCTGTAGAGGAACAGCCTTCCAAGTCAGAATACTCTTCCTTAATGACAACTTACAACTCAGGCAGCAAAGGAAATCACTTGCACAGAAGATTCGAATGATACATTTTTCCTATGGAGCCTTTTGTCTACCTACTGCAAAGGTAAACATGGTAAACCTAAAATAAAGCAAAGGCCATGCAGATCACCATGAAAATGTCCAGATCCTCTAAAGTGAAAACTGAAAAAATTCTGGCTTCCTAGTAATCATTAAAACATTCTGCCTCATAATCCTAAAAGAAATAGGGAGATTAGTTTCTCCATGGATGACAGTGATATATTCAAAGTACCAAAGGAGACACTAAATTGAAAGCATGAGATTCTGTTACCGGAACTCCTTTCTGACTATTATCATACCTTGAGGGTGGACTGGGAGGACTGTACGCTTATAACATGTTTCTTAATGGAAGCTAGAATTCACTGAATCCTGTGGAAGGTGAAAAAGATAAAAAAGGAAGCGCTAAGGCAATTCTGCTTCTGGAAAAGAAGTTTCCACTGTGCTTCAAGAAAAGCAGAGAAATGGAAATGCAACTCCCCCAGACACTGACCATATTGTTCATCGACTAACCTGCTCATTTGGATGCGAGGAGGGAAGGAAAGACTCAGACCTGTAAGAGAGGTGTCAGTTCTGCAGTAACTGAGTGTGACCTTGGTCAACCTCCACTCACCCGCCCCTAGGGAGGATAACGCTGTTACAAGTCATGTTTTCCTTGGAAATCACCTTCCTCCTTTCAACAGATGAGAAAAAGCCAAAAGAGAAAAATGGCATGATTACTGGAGTTTTGGAGGTCGTTTTACTTTTTTTTTTTTTTCTTTTTCCAAAAGAAATCTGAAAATACATTCCATCGCTAGGCTCTGCCTTTCCTTGTGAAAGGTAAAAGACTATACGATTTACCCCAGCTAAGGCTACTTAACAGCTGCTAAATAAATATCGTGCCATTTTAGGAAAGGCAGCAAGTCTCAATCCCCTTCAAAACTTGTTAAATTGATTTTGAGCTTCTAGGAAAGCTAAAGATTTTTCACTGAAGGCAGCCAAAACTTGAGTAACAATATCTGATTGAAGAACTACCTGCTGAGGTTAAGAAAGCTGTTATGGAACATCCTTTAATTGGAGATTCCTAAACAGGAACCGAGTTCCTCTATCACACACACAATTGGGTTTTTTAGTTACTACATTTAGAGTAAGATACAACCTCTACCCTAGAGAACCTATAACCTAGCCAAGTATTTCTAAGAATGTTCATATAAACTTAAGATAACAGGAAAGGCAAATTTAAAAGGAAAAAAAATCATTTTTTCGTACAGCTAAATATTCTTTTCTGTATTTTTGCTTTGTTACAAATGGAAGAGGAAAAAGAACATCGCCTGAAGCCTTCTTCCACTTCAATTTACAAAGGATCCTATTCTACAAAAGCGCAACAAAATGGATTAGTATGCTCGCACAAAAGTATACCATTATTACACTGCACATTAGCATGCAAATTGAGATGATGCCTCTCCAAAATTATGTGCTGGCTTATTTGTTTAGAACAGTACAAATCAATGGAATTTTATTTGATGTCTTGAGAGAGGAGATAGGTTTTTCTCTTGCCTGTAAATGTTATTTCTCCAATAAAACAAGCTCAGTCCACAGCTTAATTGCCTTTTGACTATATCAGACTTGAAAAGACAAGCAAGGAAATTGCAGCACTTTTTTTAAGGGTGTCAACTGAGGTGTTGCAGTGCCTCTGAAGTAACTCAGTAGTGACTGCCTCAGTAATTAATGAGAATATTTACAAACTGCGAAGGAGACAAACATCTGTCTGGAAGGAAAGGTTAGGAAACAAAAGCACTACACTCAGACAAGGTGCAATCCAGAGAAAACTAAATTGCAGTGGAAATCAGAAACTGAATCCAGAACAAGAATACTGAACAGATAATAAAAAAAAAATGTGTCCAGGATGGTAGCAGCAAAAACAAACTTAAAGGATGGGTCTTTATGGACTGAGCCTGTTTTATCAGAAAAACATCATTTACGGATTGTGGTGGGAGAGGAGCAGGCTATTTCCTACATGAAGAACTTCAGGGAACAAGTTAATGGGATTTTCACTGCCATCATATCTAGAGTCACAGAACAGTTGAGGTTGGAAGGCACCTCTGGAGCTCTTCTAGTCCAACACCCCTACTCAAAGCAGGGTCAACTAGAGCAGGTTGCTCAAGACCATGTCCAGTCAACTTTTGAGTATCTCCAAGAATGGAAACTCCACAATCTCTCTGGGCAACCTGTTCCAGTGCTTGACAAATCTCGGAACAAAAAAAAGTGCTTTCTTATGTTTAAATGGAATTTCTTATACTGCAGTTTGTGCTCATTGCCTCTTCTCTGTTCACTGGCTACCACTGAGAAGAATCTGGCTAGGTCTAGGCCTCCCATCAGGTATACGTAGTAATAAGATCCCCCCGAGCCTTCTCTTCTCCAGGCTGAAGAATCCCAGTTCTCTCAGCCTCTCCTCATATCACAGATGCTCCAGTCCCTTCATCATCTTCATGGCCCTTCATTGGACTTCTTACGGTCAATCTGTGTCTCTCATGTACTAGGGAGACTGGAACTGGACACAGCACTCCAGATGTGGCCTCAGCAAGGCTGAGTAGAGGAAAAGGATCACCTCCATACCGCAGGACTGCATTGTGCTGGCAAGGCTATCCCAGCGCAGCCCAGGATGCTGATGGCCTCCTTTGCTGCAAAAGCACATTGTGGGCTCATGTTCAACTCGTGGTCCACCAGGACTCCCAGGTCCTTCTCTGCAGAGATGCTCTCCCACAGGTCAGCCCCCAGCCTGTCCTGGTGCATGAGGTTATTCCACCCTAGATGCAGGACTCTGCACTTCCCTTTGTTGAACTTCATGAAGTTCATGAAGAGAGAGACATACAAAATTATTTTTAAGCCCTCAAATTCTCATGTAGACTGCACTGGGAGAACCATTTTATAAATATAACAATATCTCTCTACAAACCTGCAAACCTGTACCAAAAAAACAACTCAGCGCCTGTAGCAAGACATCTGTAGTAAAATAATTGTGTAACATTAGTTTTACCTTCAGCAGGGAGGTTATTTATCAAGAGCTGTCCTTCAAGATGTGCCTCAGAATTCACACCAGCTGGAATGTGGTGCTCCTCTCTCCTAGGCTACCAAACCTTCATAGTTTGCTCATCATGGAATGTGGCAAAATCATCACATGCCACGCATTATCAAGACTGTTTAAATCCAGCTGCTTCAGCTTCTTTTCCTGAGCTACAGAGCAATAACGACATGCAGAACTTGGCTTTGATATAGAGGAGAGGCAGGCGGCAGTAGGAGTATACAGCCATAAGCCTTGAGTAATTTCTCCTGTTAAACAATGTTTCTTCAATAAACTGAACGTACCTTTTTGGTGAGAACTATCCAGTTGTTGCTCTTATTAATAAGGTGTACTTACTGAAATATTGACTGAGCTCTGATGATTTAAGATAGTACATTAGTACAGATTAATAAAATATCCACTGGATTCCTGTCATTTTCTGGATTTTCACTCTTGGATCGTGACTTATGACATGCACAGAAGCATCCTCCCTTACCAATTTACTTGGCTAATGTAGCTGTCCATATTGAGATGGAAGAACTACACTCTCCACACTCCATTAGTATTGACTAGGTCTCCATAGACCAAGGGAACTTAGCTTGAGTATAAATACTTATATTAAACACCTTAGGCAAGACAAATCCCTCCTCTAGTTTCACATCCGATGTAGAGAAACTGCTTACTTTATGAAGAGCAGTTACCCTCTCATCTGGGCTAAAAACAAAGCAGAACAAGTCTTAAGGAAGTACAGGAAACCTGTCTAGAGTCCCTGGTCAAGATGTCATGAAATTATTAACGCCTGCACAAAAGGAAGGGAGGGACAAACTACAATAGCACTAAAAGGTAACATCTTCAGTCTAGCTCGACTTTGACAAGACTAATTTAATGGGAGAGCAAAGCATTTCTCATCCAAAGGCACGGTGAAACTATACAGCTTAATGAGGGCTCTTAAATCTACAGCACATTTTCCAGAGTACCCAAAGGATAAGAGATTATGCCTTTATTTCACTTTCATCAATGAAAACTTGCCACCAGTGGGGTAGGAGAAAGAAGCACATTCTAGTCACCCACAAAGTTTGCTGACATTCAACAACATACTACAATGCACACTTGAATACTCAACATCCTCAAGGAACACAAAATATTCACCAAAAAAAAAAAACCAAAAAAAGAAAAAATCAAAATGGTGATAGGCTTCCTCTTTTAGGGACCTGTAGATTTGGTCCTGAGAAGACCATTTATTCTTGTCTATGGCTCCAAAATGAATCCTCTCAGGTACAGACTGAAATATTGATACCACTTAAGACCTACTGAGAAGATTTTCTCGTTGACATCTGAATTAAATGGATCATCTGGCTCCAAAAGGTACCTTTCTCATGGAATAGTCTGTGGTAATGGCATGTGTTGTTGCTAGTTTAAACTAATGTGTTAGCTCCTATTAATGTAATTTATGGAAACTCAGAGAGTGTATGGTACCTTTCTGGTATTATTTAGTAATTACATAACTGCAGTCTAAAAGAGGATTGAAGCTTCATTATCCACATAATCTACTCTTGTTGCTGGTGACATCCAGCTTCCAAGCTCTCCTTTAAACCTTTCGGTGCAAAACAGGGGGCAAATGCATACTAAAAAGTAGAGACTTTGGGATAAAACTAAACAGACAATAATCTGTCCACCTTTTTTCCTCCAGAGATGACTGGAAAGAGATCTATGTTAAAATGGTGTATTTTCCAGCATCGTTCTAAGTGTGATGATCTTGTTTTAAAGCAGTACTGCTTTCTGGGTTTTTTTTTATGTTTTTGTCTATTTTCTGGAAAGTTTTCACCTGAAAGGCGACATGCATTCATGTAACTTCCTATAGTAAAATCATGCTCCCAATAACTACCACAAAGGCAGCACCGAGTTCGTACAAATACTTTTACTGAAGTGTCAAATAGTTATGGAAAGTGCTAAATTGTTAATGGAGTCAAGAAACTTAATATCAAACCAGCATCCTACACTGCTGCAAATAAAATCTGCATGTTGCATTGCCTTACAACACACTGCCAGCCTTAAAACATTCAACACTCAGCTGTACTTAAAACTGATTTTTCTTCAGTCTCCATTTCTTAATATTGTTTTTGTTGGTTCCAAACTGACTTAAAATTACTGTTTAATTTCCCAGAAGTCATCACTTTTCTTAATTTTTCCCAGATGCATCTCTCTCTCCCAACACGCCATTTTTATCCTTTTGACCCATAGCGACAATGGATTCTTTCACATGTTTCTAGTTTGCTTCTTCCTTGGTGGACACATCTGTAACCAAATCTGTGCCCTCCCTCCACATTTATTTTCCTACCACATTCCCCAGTAACCCCAAGCCCCTTCCTTCTGCCATTTCCATCCTTCAACCTTGTCGTTTTTACCTTCCCATAGTCAGGCCCCCCGTACCAACCCCCTTAACATTCGCTGCACGGGCATAATTTAAAGCAGCAATGCTTTCTGGGTATTTCTTATGTTTTTGTCTATTTTCTAGAAAAGTTTTCACCTGAAAGATGATAGGCATTCATGTAACCTCCTATAAGCATTCATTTCAACAAAACTTATACTTTATATGCAGAATTAGAGCATTCACAATTTTACAAAGTAATTTTATATTAACCTAGTCAAAGACACAGAAGTAGCCACTGTCAGCACAACCTTCACATCTTCAGCCTGCTAAGCCTGCTCTGGCTCGCCACATACCTCTATACATCAGCTACAATGATTTCTCATAAGCACTTTTAAGCAGATGGAGGAACTGCTGGCTTACTCTAGAGCGAAAAATAACAGATATATAAAACATGCAACAGTATAAGAATTTATGAGGAAAAAAAGTGCAGTAAACTGGAGGGGAAGAACAGTTGCAAGGATTATTAATGGCACCATAATTCAGTGTGCAGAAGGGGCTGATAAGAATTAGAAAATTAGTTCTAACGCCACAAATGTTAAAAAATTATCGTATCAAGGTACCTAAATACTAAAACCTACGTATAACAGATTTCTTTGGAGAACATCCTTGGAGATGCTAAATCTAGGGACTGGTTGACAGAATGCACGAGCAGGGGAGAATCTCTTGCTACTTGGCAGAAGGCTTCAGATGTTGGCTGTTAGAAAAGGGCAACAGCTCCCACTGAAGATGGCTTGGATTGGGATCTGCATATTACGGAGCAGCTGTATTCCACAACGAGAGCAACAGAAGCTGTCAGAGAATAAAGGAATGCACACGCTAGTCTATAAGGATAATAATATTCTGGATATCTAGTAATTCCCTCTGGGTACTTTCAAGCAGAAGAAAGATCAGACTACTGGCTTACCTCCAGATCTCTCCACCATTTCACTTATGCCCAAACATTGCGTTTAAACATTTTATCTTTGCCTTGCAATTCTATGCTGATGTATACCTCACATTCATTCTACTGCCTTTTTCCTTACTTTATTTATTCTACCACATGTGCTTTTCTTGAAGTATGAGTTTGTAAGAATGAGAAGATAAAGGAAGAGGAAGAAAGCAAAAAACTGCCCTTTTATTAGTACAGCCTGTTACGTAGCGAGAGGAAAGAGATCGCGGTACTATAGCGCACCTAATATTGTAACTGAATCAACCTCTTTCATCAGTTTTCCCATAGATCTGTCTCCATGAAATGATTCCCCCCACATTCTTTTAAAAACTACGTTTTCATACTCACAATTGCTAGTAAATGTTTGTAAATATATAGAGCAATAGGGAAATTCACCATCAGAAGTTGCAATACAGAACGAAAGGCCACTGAGCATCAGAACTCCAATCTTCTTGAGTACTATACATGTACAGATTAAATTCACAACCAGATATGCTTTCCAAGAGGATCAAGAGAAGACAAGAAAACAAACACCAAAAAAGAGCATATCCAAATCACAGCAATACTTAAACATGTCACAGGCACGAATGGCACAGAACAGAGAATGGAACATAAATCCTGAAAACTCAGCCAGAGACAGGCTGCCCAAACTTCAAAGCTGTGTCTCTAAACAGCTAGGCAAGAACTAGAGCCTGGATTTTATCTACCTGTGTGTTAAAAAGAGGAAGTTTATATACCTTGAGATGTCTATAAATTCATTAAACTGAAAAAGAGGTGACAACTAATAGGGCTAAGGGTTTTTAAGGATGATAACATGATTTTAGTCTGTGGGGAAGGAAACAGAAGATGAAGTTTAGTTTATGGATGGGGGGGGGGAAAGGAGTTTTTCTTTTCTAGAAATCACATAGAAAACACCACATACAGATACTGTGTGCAACTGCACAATAAATTAAACAAGCTACCTGTTCACTAAAAACAAATGTTTTTGATACATCTGCACAGGAGAACATTCTTCTGCAGGAAAACATTCAGTTTCCCCGAGCTCCATAACACCCTCTTTAGTCCGATTTCTCTTTCACCGGAGGAAGTTTCTCAAAGCCTCAAAAGGACTAACATTTTTGCAACATTACAATAAAACCAGATTCTAATACCTTATGAAGTATTGCATTTATCCCACCCTTGATCTTCAGTTTTCCAGCACTTATTGCTCCTTAAATACTTTCGATAGGCAGTATAACGAGGAATTTCTAGTTAAGAAAAGGTCTGAAAGTGAAGGAGCTCAGCATTTATCTCCCATATTAAAAAATATGGAAGTGAATGGTGTACTCAAGTGCTGCTCAAGACAGATGTTTGGATGGGTACCAAAATCTTTGGGAGTTAACACTTGAAAGTGCATGTTAAAAAAAAAAAAATCTTTAGCTATACTTTAAGTTGCAGAATAAACATGAATATTTAGAGAATATTTTTTTCTGCTGTTTCTCTTTTCATCTTTCACTACAAATGACACTAGAACTCTAACTTAGAAAATAAATATGATTAGTTAATCTTGCTCTGCACTATTGCTAATTATTTCATACGTAATCAATCCTCTGTCTAGGCGTACAGCATCCATCACTCCTACTAAACTCTGGGCCTAAATGCGCTGGGACCGATACTGTTACAGTGGGAACAATCAAGGCATTAAGTGTTTAGTTACACGTAAATATGCTGTTTTTTCTCATAAGTTGAGTAGAAACTTTGATGTTTCAAACAAGAAAATATTCCATTTACCATTTTCAACATGGGCAAGTCTGTGCATGAGAGGCAGCCACACAAGGCACTGAGGAGGTGGGTCAGCCATCAACGTATCTAAAAACATGTTTAGCATGATCTTTTTCTGCAAAGAAAAAAGAAATAGAACTTAATTATGAGAAAAGTCTCAATTTTATATGACAAACACTATCTCAGTCTTCAAGTCTCTCTATGATTCAGCTTCTGTGTACCAATAATATATCATACGTTATAAAGAACAGCTAAAAATCACAAGTTCTTTGCTCAGAGAGTTTCAATCTATATTAGGCAAACAGTAACGCTACAGAGAAGGTATTAGCATAGACACAGTATAATCATAAAAAATAAACGATAAGCAGGTGAACAGAAAATTGCAGAAAATGGAAGACTAGTCAGTCAGTAGTTCCTGAATTGCAGTTAAATACTCCTATTTTGAAGAGGGATACACCAAATGTGAGAGGAGTTTATTTAACAGTGTAGAAAATGGTATTTCAAACCTATAGGCAGTATGAAAAAGACATACACATAAAAAAAAGAGCAATTACAACTAATATTCACATACGATCTAAACAGTAAATTAATTTTTTAAAAAGACAAAATGAGAAAAACAAGACGCAAGGGGAGAACTTGGCTAATATTTAAAAAAATAGACAATAAAAATGAAATTGAAACGAAATCATTAGGGGAGGGAAGTCAGCAACAAGGCATTTTAAGAGTAACATTTTCTCACGTTTCAAATTCAGATGAGCATGAAAAGTTTCTGCCACAAATATAAACAGATGGGGATAACTGGTAAGAAAAATAGCTAAGAATATTATGGATACAAAGAAAGAATATTTTGGCTTTTTCATACAATAAGCTAGATAACTAGGAATTTCTCATAGGCAAAAAGCCAGCTGGCCCGACAGCACCTTCTTCTCACCTTTGCCCATGGCAGTGCTACTTCAGAGAGCATCCACAAAAGGGAAGGGAAACAGAACCGGAGCAAAAGCCAGTCTGGTTTTCTAGCAGCTGTGAAATTAGCTGTAGCTTTCACGTGCAACTGTCATGCCACAAATTAGGTACTTTTCTTGGTAAGGAGACAGCTTATATTTAAAGCATCAATATTTCTGTGATTAGTGGCAAATATATGCATCTACTGCCTCTGCAGCTAACTATGCTGGAGAGAAAATAAGGAATTATAATCATCTATCCCAGTTACAATTAAGGAAAATTTTTAGAAACATTTAATCATACTTCTTTTATCTTCTGTAAGGTGTCCTTGTTCCAGTCCCACGCTTAATAAATTAAAAGCTTTTTCTGAATAGTTAAGCTACCTACTGCTGGTACAAGAGAGTCCAAGAATCTCCTTGGCCAGATATAAAATCGGACACCACTTGGAAAAGAATGAATGTCTCAATATTGCCTGGTAATCCCAGCCTGCCTTCCGCCTCAAAAGTGAAGTCATCTCTCAGGCTATTAATAACAATATACAATCAACCTCTCTTCCCTCCCTTTGGAGGTGAAAAAAATCTAGAATCTTTTAACAAATTCACATGTCTGTAAGGCCATGAAGCACTCTAAATATGCTGAAACAAACCTTCCAACAGGGAGAGAACCACAGTTTTTAACTGCGAATTAACTGATTGCTGTATGTACGCCCAAGACCTCACAGGCTTATTCACATAGCAAGGAACCACTGTGCTACTGATGCTGAATGGTACCATCGTCTGTAACTGGTGTGTAGATAGCATTGCTTCAAATCCTAATGCAATTCCGTAACTGCTTACCTGTAAAAGCATTGGACAACTTAATAAATATTCCTCCAAGGTCTGTGACTTTGACTTAGCTTTCACTTCTCCTACTGTTTCATGTACAACAGCATATGAAAGACTTTCTACCTGTAATCCTTGTCAGAGCTAAAGGCATGCTGCAATAACTGTGCCTGACCAGGATGGACTGGAAGCACTTTATTTTTGATATGCTATTCAGAACAAAAGCGTGGAAAATTTAGACAAGTTTTTGGTTTAATTGACAGGAGAAAAAAAAGGTTATTTACCAGAAACCACAGCTCTTCAAGATATATTGTGCGCATATCCATTCATGCCATGTGTGCATACACTGTTCTTTGGTTAAAAAGGCAAAAATCTATCTCAGAGGGATTGCACACACAGATTTGCTACCCTGGGTTACTCCAAAAAAATAAAAACCGCTCATAGATAGACATGTTTTCTGGAGACAAGACTCAGGATCCATTAGATAGTGAGATGTAAGGGGCACAGTTGCAGAAGAACTTAAACCTAACCAGAGAGCTTTCTTCTATAGACAAAGATGCTCCTCAAAGGAAAAAAGGTTCCTTTAAGCAGCGAGAACCATGAAACCTTACGAGTTGTCAAAGACTGTATGGAGTAGTATGAATTCCATGTAGATGACAAGAGGAATGCAGGCTTTGGGTATTTTCTCCCAAACAGGTAGGACATTTTGAAACCAATCGACCAAACAGAATCACGCAGCATTCTGTCTCTGTGGGCATCAGCACTCAGCAGAATGACAGGAAAACAAATAGCAACCTCCTCCTCCTCCTGGGAATTAGGAATACATCAGAGAGGAGCCTAGATAAAACCTTTTTCTGAAGCAGAAGGTCTAACATTTCCTGCTGGAGAAACCACAGATATATCCTCAGTCTCCCTTCATGACGTAGCAACACTTGCATAATCTGGCAGCAATTTCCAAACCTCAAGAACATGAACTGAAAATAGGTAAATGTGAAAGCAGTCCTGAGAGTCAAGTGTTTCCCAGCAGAACAAAAGCCTTCCTGCATAGATTTTTTCTGTAATCGCCTGCTGTCTATTCTATTGTAATAACTGTTACCAATTGCTGTTAGCATACCTTCTCATCTTAACAGCTTTGTTGTCTCTTCTCCAAGGTGGATACACTGGCAGATTATTCCAATGCTACTTTTATCTTAAAAGTAGCATCATAGGCTTGTTTTGATGGCAAAAACTCAGCCAATTTTATTGTCACTATGCCAACATGATTGTTCCAACAAGATATTAATGCATATATTTCCTCAACAAGACACTGGCACAAAATCGCATCTCCTGAGCCAGAGAGAGGCAATTTCTAACTCTCCTTTACAGTGATCAAAGGAAATTACATCGATCTAAACGGCTAGGTATTAGACCCCATCTGTATCTCTAACTGTCCTGCATCTTGTGTTTAACCTGCAACTCTATCAACATCTGCTTATACCATCCTTATACACCAGATAATCCTGTGCTTAGCAGATATCTTTTCTTTATTACTCATTTTTAACAAGACTGCACATCTTGACCACACTTCTGACACTGTGTACAAGCTTAAAAATGCTAAATGAGTTCAATTATAAGCCAAAACATCCACAAGGCCTGGGTCAGTCAATACTTTAGCAAAGCAAATCATGTGAGTGAGGCATGTACAAATCAAGGCCTATCTAGGCTTATTTGTGTAGTTTGTTCTGATGAGTTTCAACATACTAATGTGCAATTTCACCTCTACAGATGCCAAGCTCCTTGGGCTCCCAAGTCTCCGAAGTGAACTTCTCAGTCCAGTAGAAAAACTGCTATGAAACTGCTCTGTAAAACACATATAAAGTGGACACTCCTCTGCAATGACAGGACAGGCTGTGCCATAAATAAAGACAGATTCTGACTAAGGCAAGGAATGTCATGATGACATGACATTTCTATGACAGATAGACTGTAGCCAGGTGAACAGAAGTTTTAGGCAAAATATGACATGACCTCTTAACATCTGTGAAAGCAGCCACTTGACCTGGAATACTAAATGATGACTGGAAGCTCTTTATACATCTGGAAACCATCACAAAGAATGCAGCTCCCACCAGAAGTGTCCGAATGAGCTCTGTTTTGCATGGGCAGCAAGTCTGAATTATTCCACCTGAGACCCCCAAAAAATCAAACGGAATTGTACATACATGCATATAATCACTGGCCTATCTGCCCCTTGACCACACAGATAGCAATAGATCATTAGCCTATTGCACCTCATAGAAGTAGCTCCTGGAACCGGGATGTCCATGAAAACTCATGAACCACTGCTGGCTTTGTCTCTCACGGTAACTTAAATAGCACCAGGGAATGTTCCTGGCACTGGAACTTAATCATGTATGCTTTTACATCATTAAACCTGTCACTGGTTTAACCAGTCACTCTCCCAAATGATCCTGGCATCAGATCAGGAGTTAATGTGGGCTAGGAATCATTCTTACTAAACAATTTGGATTTAACCACCTTATTTCAGGGACTAAAAAAATTTAGTAGTATGGATTTGGCTAGAGCACTCCAGTTGACCTTCAGACCACAGAACAGCTCCTGGCACTGTTTAGTTAACCGGTATGGGCATGGCTCCCCTGTTAGAGGCTAATGCAGCTGGCGACTTTAAGTTGAAGCCAATGCTTATTTACCATTCCAAAAATCCTAGGGCCCTTCAGAATTATGCTAAATCTATTCTGCCTGTGCTCTATAAATGGAACGACAAAGCCTGGATGACAGCACATCTGTTTACAATGTGGTTTACTGAATATTTTAAGCCCACTGTTGACACCTACTGCTCAGAAAGCAAGATTCCTTTCAAAATACTACTGCTCATTGACAATGCACCTGGTCACCCAAGAGCTCTGATGGAGATGTACAACGAGATTAATGTTGTTTTCATGCCTGCTAACACAACATCCACTTTGCAGCCCATGGATCAAAGAGTAATTCTGACTTTCAAGTCTTATTATTTAAGAAATACATTTCATAAGGCTATAGCTGCCATAGATAGCAATTCCTCTGATGGATCTGGGCAAAGTAAATTGAAAACCTTCTGGAAAGGATTCACCACTCTAGATGCCATTAAGAATATCCATGATTCATGGGAGGAGGTCAAAATATCAACATTAACAGCAGTTCGGAAAAAGTTGATTCCAATCCTCTTCAGCGGAGGAAGTAACTGCAGATGTGGTGGAAATAACAAGAGAACTAGAATTAGAAGCGGAGCCTGAAGATGTGACTGAATTGCTGCAATCTCATGATAAAACTTTAACGGATGAGGAGTTGCTTCTTATGGATGAAGAAAGAAAGTGGTTTCTTGAGATGGAATCTACTCCTGGTGAAGATGCTGTGAACATTGTTGAAATGACAACAAAGGATTTAGAATATTTCATAAACCTAGTTGATAAAGCAGCGGCAGCATTTGGGAGGATTGACTCCAATTTTGAAAGAAGTTCTATTGTGGGTAAAATGCTATCAAACAGCATCGCATGCTACAGAGAAAACCTTCATGAAAGAAGAGTCAATTGATGCAGCAAACTTCACTATTGTCTTATTTTAAGAAATTGCCACAGCCACCCCAACCTTCAGCAGCCATCAACATCAAGGCAAAAGCCTCCATCAGCAAAAAGATTATGACTTGCTGAAGGCTCAGATGATGCTTAGCATTTTTTAAGCAATAAAGTATTTTTTAATTAAGGCATGCACATTGTTTTTTTTTAGACATAATGCTATTGCACCCTTAATAGACTACAGTATAGTGTAAACATAACTCTTTTATGCGCTGCGAAACCAAAAAATGTGCCTGACTTGCTTTATTGCGATATTCGCTTTATTGCAGTGGTCTGGAACCGAACCCACAACATCTCTGAGGTATGACTGTATAGATGTAGCTGACATGTCCGTCATGTAAATGTTAAAGTCTGAAATCCAATGTCTTTACCAACGTCATCTGGAGAGAATCTGGGCAAAATGACAGGCTGTTACAGGAGAATATCAGAGAAGCACCTCTGGGAAGCTTATTTTCAAACCTAGGGGGCATAAGGAAATGGAATTGGGAGGCATAAGAAAATGGAATTAAGTTCAAGATAGGTTATCCGCTCACTTACCAAGACCAGTCTGCTTCCCTGTTTGCATAAGAATGGGAGAGATTTGTTTTGGGGCACACTCTATGGCGGGACTAATAAAAAAACCATTACCTCTCTTTACAAATGAGGCCTTACTCTAGGAGTTTTGTTTTGCTGAATAAAATTAGAGCAAAGAAATTTCTAAAAGGGAGCCAACATGCAGATGAATTATCCTTCTCGTTCATGGAAACTAGAGTTATGGAGTGCTAGGACATGCTGCAGGCAAGGCATGTACAAATGGACAGTCACTACATCTCAGCTGGCAATCATGACGAGATTCGCATCAAGGATGCTAGAACTATCAGTCACTCCTCAAAGTCAGTCTAGCTACACTAGCCTCTTTCTGCATGACAGAGAAATGTCAGCTTGCAGATGGGGAGCCGTCTCACCCTAGTATAGGTTTCAGAACAAATTAATAAGAATCATCCCTGGCTGAGACCCATTTAGTCTCTCTTTACAGACAATGGAAAGAGCACGTACAGCTTAATGTCTGACTTTTTATAGCTCTAAAGTTAGGCTGTGGTTTGACATTCAATAGCAGTGCCACTTAAGGGAAATTTGGTTTGACCAAATCAGTTTCCCTACGTGCAGAAATGGCTTGCGCTGACACAACAAAAAGGGTGGCATGTTGGTGGGAACAAGTGATGGCTTACAAACACATCAGCCAGTACTGATACCGAGAAATTATGTATTAACTGCATTGTCAGTAAGACAAATCCCTATCCTCAGTAACTCAGATGAGCTGGAGCCCTCAATTTCCTAAATCAGAGGCTGTTTCCTATTGTGTTGCACTTCCAATATACTAATTGCTAATTAGTTGAAATTTAGCAAAAGTGACTATAAATTCCAATTCTAAGCACTTCAGAAATATTTTTTCCAGAACATGATCACAACCAGAATCTAAATTCAGACATAAGATAGTGTAAATAAGCCTTAAATCAACTGTAAACATGACCTAGATAATCTTACGTCTAAACTATCTATCTTACATTATCTCATATTAGAAACATATACTCAAAATAATTAAATTACAACTAAAATGTAGAGATAAATATAGCTTAAAAGTTCTTTGGAAGCCCTTTTAAGATCAGTATTACTACATCTACTCAAAGAGTGATATGAAATGGAAATATTTTGGAAAAAAAGTAGTCATACCAACAAGCGCAACAGTTAAATTGATTTAAAAAACAAACTACGTGTAGACAACGTATTTCTTTTTATGCAGACTCAAGAAGGTAGCAATTGATTTGTTGATGATAATACTCTTGACACACCGAGAAACATTAACAAATTAGGGGAAAGTAGTAAAATGCTGTGTTTCATGTTTCAGACAAGAACAAACAAACAGAAGTTTTCCCTTACTACTCTTCTCATGGGTACAAAAATGTCCTGTTAAGAAGAAAGTGCAAAAAGGATTTGGACCAATTTAAGTTTAACTGCCTAGAGGCCTAGATGTACTATCTTTAATTAGTCAGACTTTCTTAAAACTGCTTAAATACTGTATATTACTGCCCCCAAAACACTCCAAACCCCATATAAACTATAACCAAAAAATCTAGTGGACTTTATAAGAGAGCAGTATATTAACAAGCAATAAAAAAATCCTGTTTTGTGAGCTCTTACTTGCTGTGGGAAACATGTCCGTACAGAGTGTTCGGTGTATCCGAAAGAAGGCCCTTCAAAAACAGCTGTTGGAAGTTTGAGAACTTCTTTCAAAAACTGATCAAACTTTGTAAATATCATTAGTCCATTTGAATCTGATATTTGGGAGAAAATATCTGTAAGAAAACATAATAAAACCCTAGAGTAAAAACATGTTTAATACAACGAAGAAAAAAAATAACTTCAACCTCCAGATACTTCTACTCCTTTTCATTCTGAACACAAATTCTTATTACTTGTTTTCAGGGCAAAATACATAAAGGAACATATTTGAACATACTATCATATAAGTTTTCCCTTTTCCTCCATCCCATCTCACTCATCCTTGAGGAAAGTTTCTTCCAGTGTATTACTGTAACTGCAAGAAAGTAGAAGCTAGGAGGCATTATAAAAGATTGTAGTTACAAAACATTTCACCTTAATTACTCCTTAAAAATAAAAATACCAAAATTACTTTGAGAAACCTTAGAAAATTAAAAAAGTTGTAAGAATCACAAAGTTAAAACCAGCAAAACTCGTGGTAATTGTGAACTGTGTTGAATTTAAGTAACAAAGCCTTAGAAGAGAACAGTAGAAGTAAGTATGCTAGCCAGAAACTGGGGTGCAACGACCAACGTCTCTGAAGCTGAAATGCGTAAGCGGTGCAGCCGAGCAGATGGGGAGGAGGAAATCTAATTCCATTTTATATCAGAGATGCTGTGCACAGTCAAGAACTGGAACAGGAATCTTTGTCTCTACACAAGATGTATGTTTATTATGAGAAGAGGTATGCTTTTAAGTTAGCTATGCAGGGCTAAATATACTTCTGAAATCAAAAGGAGACCAGGGCAAGAGCTCAGCAATCATGGTATATATGGAAAGGGGGGTGGCGAGGGTCTTGCACGGTGGCAAGGAGGGAGTCCAGATTAGGAGGCTGATGAGGCATCTTCCCACCTGCATGCCTGTGGGGAGGACGGCAGCAGTTTTGCAAGTATTTTCCCTCCCATGCCATGGGCCTAGCTGCAGGCAAGCAGACAGCAAGGTGTCTCCTGAACCTCCTGCTCGGGAGTCCCGTACTCCCTCTCATCACAGAGTTCAAATTCCTCCACCCCCTCTGCTCCCGAACCAAAGCTCCCGGCTCACATATCTTGTGTCCCACGCCAGGAAAAGCTTTAGCCAAACACACTCCTCTTGCTCATCCTAACACTTCTTCCCCACTGATCCAAATCTCCCCACTCCCCCTCCCCAAACACCTTGCAGCAGATATGACATCTATTAGTAGATATGCTACTTTTTCTTACAAAGCCATATATTTTTCCCCACAGTAAATTTAAAGTGTTGATTCTTATTTTCAGTTTTAAAATGTAATGAAAATTCTCCATTATTCTCCATATGGTAAAAGCATCAATTAAATTTTTATACATTAAGAACATTTAAGTTCCCAAATGAACTCATCACTTCCCAATCTATTCTGTACAAGCTATTGTACAGCATGTGTTTATCTGAGACCACATCATTACGCATATGCAAAAGACCCTCACCCATTAAGCTAGCAGAGGGCTTATTATCTGTAAAAAAAAGAGTTTCAGGGAAGGAACAGTAACTGCGACTTTTTGGAGATCTCATCATCTGTATTCCACCCTGTGCTCACTCCCAGCCAGTTTGCAGTCCCGTACCATCTGCACCCTGTACAAACAGGAAAACCACAGGACAGCTGAGCCTTTATGTTCTGAAGGGGAAAGGCAGGACATGAAGTATCCAGTGCAAACACAGGCCCAGCTGGCACTGAAGACGAAAAGAGTCCAATGTCACATGCCTGGAGAATGTGTGCAGTCACCTCGTTCAGCATTTGGATGCTACTAGGAATCTTTATCTAAGCAAAAGCTGCACAACAGCTCTAACTAGACAAACAGATCCCAGGTATTAGGCTGACAGACTGAAAGAGTCTGCAAGAATGCCTGTTGCACAAACTAAAAGTAGGCATGTTGGATGCATCTTGACCACCCGAAAGGGCAAGTCTAAAGATTTACTGTACTACTCTGCTTGATCTGTGTCTTACTTGGGATAAAAAGGGTTTTTGTTGGCCTTGATTTGAGATTTCTTCTTTGTTTTGTGTTGTAAGAATGAGAACTGACTTGCTATAGATGACCCTAGACAGAGCGAGGAAGAAAGCTGAACAGCTAAGTTACAGGTTGATAACCGCGTGGAATAAGCAATTACACAGAAAGAATTCCAACTGAACACAAAAGAACAGAGATCATAACTTGAGGCTGGGTATTAAAGGATATGTATTGTTCAACAAAATTAAAATATAGGAAGAGATGAGTAGATTCTATTAAAGGAGAATGATGTCAAAGCATGAAGCATTAGAAAACTGTGTACAGATAAAACAGAAATGCCCTGGGATCAAAAATCTCTCTGGGAAAGACAGTTCTCATACAGTAAAGCTGGGTCTCTGATACATCTGCAGAGTGAAATTACAATATGAATAAAGATTTCTCTAATAGCAGCATTAACATTAGTAAGAGCTAAAAATATTCCAAGGTGTGATGATAACCTCATAGATGATTCAGTGGCTGTTTAGTAAAGAACTCTGTTATTTAAGACACCATAAATAATTAACCTTTATAGAGGAAGTATTGACAGAAAATAAGGTTAAGTGATCAAAACTACGCCTGTAAAAAAAGATTTTGTTCCAAATGGCGTATTTCCAGTCAACTAGAGAAGTTATTTAAATCTCTTGAATAAAATAGCTCATGAAGTAGTCTAGGATGTGTAAGTTAAGGGTGCTGAAACTATCTGGAATTTGTATCACAGGATAAAAGGAAAAAATTGAACAGAAGGTCAGAAGACCTTGCTGACTGATTTGTAAGTCTTATTAGCAACAAGAAAAAAAAAATCCAGTGCGAAACGGGAGTTGGGTGGAATATTAAAAAAATGCTATATCTTAGAGAATTTAAACCAAGCACAAAAGTTATATTTAACCTGAAAACTGAATGCGGAAGCCAAGACCAGTTCAGTAATGGATAAAAATGGAAACTATGGAAAGAACTAAAACAGAGTAACAAACCTGCAGAATCCTAATCCACTCAAGATTCACTCCAGAACTGGCACATGCACAAAAAATGAAGACCTAGTAATAAACCTGCCAAGGTGAGATTGGTATAACATGATTGCAACATGACAGTACTTGTATTTAAAAAAAGGACAGAAATGATCTGGGTAAACAGTCTATTAATCTGAACTGAACTGCATGCAAGGGTTAAAAAAGGATTTTAAGGAGAAAATAATTAAAGCTCTGAAAATAAACAGAAAATGACATAAATAGCACAGGATATATCAAGGGTAAATTGAAGAACACTAACCTACATCTTGCTGTCATAAGAAAAGTGATTTTACAGTCAGAATGAAGTTGAACTCATCCTTGTGGGAAATTTCCACATGGGAAATTACTAGTGAAATTGGAGAAGATGGAGATTAGTAGGATAATTACACAGTGATGTCCTCTTTTGGAGGGCAGTATATTACCTTAAAAGAAAAAAAAAAAAAAAAAAAACCCTCAAACTAAAGAGAGTTTGAGAGGCTTACAGTGTAATTTCTCAGGAGCCTACCCAATGTTCAAACTAGCAAATTGTTGTTCAAACAATGTTGTGAGAGCAATTGGCATGTGCTAATAAAATTTCCTGATGATGTGGTACCATACTTCAATTCTCGTATAAAATTTTAGTTCAATGCTACTATATTATAAACATTCTTTAAAAAAAAAAAAAAAACAAAAAAACAAAAAAACCCACCACACACAGGGATAATGAAGAAAAATCAGAACTATAGAAACCACTGCTCCATTCCAAAAAAAGCCAAGATAAAATGGTGCTTGTGCAATTTAAGACTTCCTTTCTCTAAATATCTGTAGTAGAACTTTTACTTTATAAGTAAGAGCTCATACTACCAGCTACTGATAAAATTTTCCAACACTTGCCTTGAGTTTCTTTTCACTTGCTTATAACTTTGCCAAAATTGACTATTATATGTTTTCCATTCAAGGCATCTGCCTGATGCTTTGCAGTTTCAGCTGAAGGCTCAACCATTTCCCCAAGTTAAAAACAAAACAAAAAAAGCCAACATCATTTTCTAGGGTAACTGCCCTGGGTGTATCCTGCGTCTCACAGTTCTTACAAAGTTGTCAAATTTAACCTTACAAATTCATACAGTATTTGCTAAACACTAGATTTACTATCAGTAAAAGCCCAGAAAATCAATTTAAGATAGATGAACTAGGTTGCCTGTGCTTCTGCCGGGGCTGCAGTTTTTCTGGTCTTAATTCAAAATACATAATACTACCATAATGACAATCTGAAGAAGTATAGTCCAGCCAGTCTCGCTGCTGTTCCTTGGAAAATCATGGAGCAAGTCCTCTTCAAACGCGTTTCTGGGCAAACGAAGGAGAAGGTGACTGGGAGCGGTCACAGTGGATCTACGAAAGGGTGAATCACACCTGACCAGCTTGATCGCCTTCTATGATAAAATGACTGAATTTCTGGGTGTTATTCACCTCAACGTTAGCAAGGCTTTTGACTTTTGTATCACCCAATGTTCTTGTATCCAACCTGGGATGCTACAGCCTGACAGCTGGAGAGGGGAACAGGATCAGGCCACTGGTACTGGTTTTGGCTAAGTATTTTCTATCTAAGTTGACCTGCGTGGCTGGTTGTGCGTGCATCTGCGTATACATGCCCAGCCTCGCCACTGGTAGCTCTGGGCATATGGAGTTGCACCAGTCCTACCTCTATCAGACTACCAGATCTGACAACTCCTAAAATTCGTGTTATAGACAAGTAAGATATAAAAAGTATACACTGAACTTGTTCTATTTGAATAGATGCACAACTAACCACATATTATTATTACTTTGAACCACCGATTAGGACCAAAACAAACGCCCTCTTTATTCCAACTCCTCCAATAAATAAATAAATAGCTTCTAAAACCCAATCTCTCCACTCCGCCAAACCAAAAACCCACAGCCAGGCTAACTCACCTAGAGCAGATTACCTTTGAAGGCCTTTACTGCTGTTAAACCTAATATCTAGCATACATTATTACATGAAGTCTTATCAGAGCCAGATGGTGAGAGAAAAAAGGAGTTTGTGAGCAGAGGAAGCCAAGGACCATTGTACAGGTAGAGCTAATCATTAGAAAAATCGGACAGCACGCAGAATTAACAAGGTGCAGTCTTGATTTACTTGAAACCAGGTCCTGTTTGTAACTTACTTGCAGAAATAACAAGGAAGGAGACGCTAACTACTTCACAATGAATCTGTTTGAGTGCCAAAATGAAGTCATCCAACTCCAAAAAATTCAGCATTTTTGTTTGGCATTTCTTAGGCTTAAAATGCTATGATAGAAGTCCTAACTAGAGTCTATAGTGGCAGGCTGAGTTTATATGGTGCACAGTTAGGAGTTGCAAAGGAACAGCTTCGCAAGGAATAGCATGTCACAAGAAATGAGTTTTTTCCACTGCTAACAAATGAATATCACTGAACAACTCCCATTTCACATGTACTTGCAGACACTGTATGGAATGAAAAACCCTCCATTTGTTCAGATTTTCAGAATTCAGAAAATAAAGCCTGTATATAAGCAAGCACAGAGACCAAGTTACCATCAGTCATATAAATTCTAAGATAAAAAAAAAAAAGACTACAAATTACTGGATTTCCAGAAAGCCTGATGTTCCACAGTTTAACTGACAGACCTTTTGCAAAATAGAACGGAGGTGGTACAGGGGGAAATCAAGAGAACAGCAGTAAATTAGAAACCGAAGAAGTTCAATAATGAAATGGATCAGAAACCAGAGAGACAGGTGGGAAAGACAGGAAAGGCAAAAATAAAACAGTGTATTTGTAATGAACAGAAGAAGAAATAAAGAATATAAAAACAGCTGATGAAGCTCAGACCAAAAGCCTGTTCATCCGAACAGCAGATGGCTAAGGCAAGCACATTCCCCAGAATACTCTTCCACTCGCTGATAGTGAGTTTGTATTTAGTAAGTCTTGATGGAGTTGCCTTCAGTGAAACTGGTTCAAGGAGCAATTGGACACTACAAGAGTTAGGTATGGGCAACACACTTTGGCAAAGTTTAATAGCTTAAGGAAACATTGTTGTGTGTTGTTTGAATCTGTCACATGCTCATTTCAGCTGATGCCCTTTAGTTCCTGTATAGGAAGGAAAAAGAAACAGTTGTTCTCTACTCACTACTAACATGATGTTCATGATTGTATAAAGCTCTATCCCAGCCCCTTCATTCTTCTTTCAGGGTTGAAGACTACTGCTCTACAAAAGGCTTTTCATACCTTTGATGATCTTCCTGGTTCTTCTCAGAAAAGATATAGCAAAACTGGAAAAGGAGCACTAATCATTCAAAGCACAGACATATGGATGAACACAGTGCCTTAATAACGCTCACTATTTTGTTCTTTATGCACTTCCCAATATTTGTAACATTTGATTTGCTTTATTGGCCATTACTAAACATATAGCCAACATTTTCACAGAACTGTAACTCCAAGATCGCTTATCTGAGCAATAACAACTGCTTTTCAGCTAACCTTTGTGTGCATGAAATTAGGATTATACTCCAACTCCTCCAGCATACACCATCTTCCACAGATTCACACTGAATACACCTACCTTTTTAGTGCACAGTTACTCATCCTTGTCACATCTTTTTACAGCTCTGCATAGCATATTTTAGTTTTTGCTACATTGAATTACTTTGTATCATCAGCAAACTCTCACATCCCTGTTCACTGTATTTTTCCAGATCATATATGACAATGTTAGACAGAGTGTAAGGCCAGTACTGAACACCAATCTCAATATAGGAAAAGGATCTTTATTGCTCTTCACTGGTTGATTTTAATTAATCATTTACTCATGCAAGGACCTTACCTTTCATCCCTTTCATCAAAACTAAATTTCTTTAAGAGTCTTTGGTAACAGACCTTCTTGATTGTCTTTCCGAAATTCAAGACCATATCAGCCAGAACTCCCTTGTCCACCTTTTTATTGCCTCCTTTAAGAAACTCCTATAGTTTTATGAGACATTCCTTTACAAAAGCCATTTTTCCCCCACAATAAAATCTAATCAACTAATTTATTACCAACAATTTACCCAGAATGGATTTCAGATATACAGATCTGCAGGTCCCCATATCTCCCCTCCCAGACATTACATTTTCTTTCTCCCACTTCCTTGGTCCTGAGAAAGTATTCAGAAAGACAGGTAACCTACAACAGTTAGTAGTTCTATTATTTTATTACTTTTCTTGAGTTCTGGTAATATTCAAAAGCTTATTCCACTAACAGTAAGACACACTTCCTTCTTTCTCCTCTTCCCTCAGAAGGGCTACAGCATGAGACTTTGCAAATCCATGACTTGCGTGGATAACAAACATCCCTTAGGTTTTCTACTATACCACTATCTTCTCAGGGCACTCCTTTCCTACCTTGATTCTCTGCTTGCCCTACATACTTCCCTGCAGAGCTTCTTGCTTCAGATATATTTGAAAAAATAGTTTTTATTTTTCCTTTTTTGCATCTTCTGCAATTTTCCCTTGAAATTATTTATTGACCTGTCTTATTGTGTTCATATTTAACATGATGCAGCTTGCACAGCAGTTTTTAAAAAGCTTCAGGTTGATAGGTGCCTTCCTACCTCTGACAGCCTCTCTTACCCACAGTATAACTGCATTGTGTTATTGTGGTCTGGCAAGTTGTTTCTTGAGGAAGAGGGAGGGTGTTTCTAAAGAAAGACTCTAAAGGCTCTTTAGAGTCTTTCTAAAGTATTTTTCTCAGATGGAACTATGAGCTTACAATCTACTATCACATCTTTAAGCGGTCTCCATGATTCCTGCAAAGATTTTACCTTTTGGATGGGCCTTTGGTTATTTTTAACAAGCTGTTTCATTTTTAGGCAGATACTTTTGGAACTGTAACATATATTGCCATAGTAAATTCTTCTTCTTCTGCTGCCATGAAAGGATAGAGAATTTATGCTATAGTGACTGTTACAAGGAGGTCCTTCAACAATATTTTTAAACAAAATGTGTGCATTGCCTAGTACCTGCTTTCTCCACTGCAAGTTATCTGACCAGCTTTTCCATGAAGCAGTTTTCTTATGTAACGTCAACAAATTTGGCCTTAGCTTAGTAACAGATAATCATCATATCATTTATCCAGCGGGACATCCCTGATATTACGTCCTCCCCACTTCCTCTCAAAATATCACATTCGTTGTTGCTACCTTGGTCAGGTGGGCAACAGCATTGTCCCAGTGTTGTATACTCTCTTTTTAGCTCTGGAATTTCAGTCCAGAGTGTATTCTTTGCTACTGTAATATATTATTACAGTATTATATACATCTGTAATATATTAAGATCTTCTATCCACCACAACCTCTGTCTTTTCCATGTAATTTGCACCTTAGCGCTTTGGTATCTTAATGCTTATCTTCCTTCCTCCAAGTTCTGACAGACTTATTTCATCAATCTCCTGTTTTAAATGATTATTTCTCATGCCCTCACCTTATTATTTAGACTTCTAATATTCTTCTAAAAACACACACACACTTGGTCCACTTTTTCTACTTTTAATGCCCTGTTTAACAGAACTATTCATTCAGATTGCTCTTTATCATTTCCTATCTGAATTCTGTCTGCTTCTCCCCTATCTTTCACTTGAGCTTATCATCAAGATTTTACAACTTCAGCCCTACAAGATCCTGAATCCTGATCTTGAATCACACAAGATCCTACTATCCTGAATCATGCATTTCTAATTTTCCACAGTTTTCCATATGAACTCTCCTATAGCCTTGCGTTTGACACACTAACAGCCTAGTTCTACCTTGGTTTAGAGAAAGCTATTCCCTCACATACACATTTCCTTTGTTCCTAAAATCTCCCCACAATGTCTAACCACATGCATGGCACTGCGAGCATTTCAGAGAACAATAGTTTGGAGGTTCTGGTCTTTAACTTCCTATCTAGGCAAAGACAAGAAAAGGGGCATGGGAGGGAAGGGGAGCGTCCACACCAGACAGCACACGCGAAGAAACTGGCAAGACCTCACAAAGCAGCAGCAAGTCTGATTAAATTTACAGTCATAGATAGACAAATTTTCTTTCTCAGTTGATTTGTAAGACACGATATCTGATAGAACAACACCATTCGCCCCATAAAGAGATTGCATAGAGGCCATGGTCAACTAACTCTGTCATAAAAGCTAGCCTGAGAATATCAAATGTTGGGAAGTCAGTGTGAATGAATGACAAGGAGAAGAAATCAGTTTTAACACTAAATTTAAAAAAAAAAAAAAAGTGTTACTCTTCAAAGCACATGTCAAACACAAAAGTCATATGCTCTTTGGAAAATGATGCTGCACATCCAAACAAGTGTGTCAAGAAAATAGGGACAGCAGATACTGAGGAGAGGTCCCGGAATTACAAGGCAAATAAACATCAGCTGATGAGATTTAAGAAAGAATTAAGTAAAAGGCAGGACAACAAGGATGTAACAAAGCTATAAGAAACAGCAGTATTTCCCGAAACCGGTCAAAAGAATTTCCTTCAACTTGTATGAATGTCAGTTAAGAATTTCCACAAAAAAGAGAAGTTATAGAAGGAAAGGAAACAGAAGTCAATAGAATTAAGAAAAAGAGATACAGGGAGCTTCAACCACTATGAAGAAAAGCAGACACTATGAAGAGAGAGAGAACAGTACATTAAACGCACGGATTTACTTTTTAAGAACGACAGATCTGTTAAGTAGGACTACTGAAATCAGCTGTTCTTCAGGTGAAAATGTCTTTACTATTCACTTTTTGAACCAGTATCTTGTAGCTAAGCATAATTCTCTAAATGGTATCTAGTCTTTGTCTGACAACATCAAAAGTTTATTGGTTCCTGTAACATTTAATTCCGATGATTCATTGCCCTTTCCATTAAAAGGTCACTCTCATTACTATTTTCTACATGTGCTTCAGTGCAGTCTTGTTTATGTACATGAATAATACTCCCTTCTGTCCCAGGCTCATTCTGAACTGCTCATCTTTGGTGATCTCCCTCAAATCTTTCTTAATTAGATGCAAAACACAATCCTCTTATTGAGTGGATAAAGTCTGCATCTTTTTCCCCAGTGTTTGATCTTGCTTATTCTATAGAGGTAGTATTTTTGTTAAAAATGCTTAAGAAGTCTTAAATAACCTCTGTAGTATATGGCTGTCTTCATTACTTAACACCCTAATCTTTAGTTACCTGCAGCTTTTGTTTCTAATCAGAAGCAGTTTTAAATTTACTATGAGATAAAAAACAGCACTGGGTAATACTGAACCATGTGCAACCCTAATAGCAACACGCCCATGCAACGACTTGTCGTTACCAGTTATTTTTCAGGCCTTATCAAGTAGTTTAATTCAGTTCACTAATATTTTATTGTTTTAAAACAAATAAAGAAATAATTTAATACTGCAGAAAAGTCTAAAGAATTAGAGTGACTGAATGACAGTCATGTTGACCAGAAGGAACAAATTCTTGCAAAATAACTTTCATAAAGGGAATTCAGCATGAGGTTAAAATGGCAGGATCTTAAGAGTAAACCTGGCACTGCCAGTAATACTAACTTCCATCTTCTCAAGGTGGAAAGGAAAAAAAAAAACCCACAAAACACCCCCATTAACAACAGTATGCCTTACCGTTCCGACACAGAGAACACAAGAATTACTACTAAAGGACAAAAGACAATGTTTATGGATAGCATGTTCATGGAAACAAGAAAAACGGGAAGTAAGACTGCGGACAGAGAACAGAAATGCAATTAAAAAATAAGCAAGAAGCTGGAATTAACCAAATGAGAAGATGCAGAGAGCCTCAAATGAAGCAGAAGATGTACAGAAGCCCTCCAACATCCCCAGAAAAAATGGTACACAAATTAAGATTACTGTCAGAAAATTCAAACTTAAAGTTTTACATTTAAAAAAGAGCCCAAGCATTTTAATATACACAAATATACAGGAAAAGCCTGTTCTGTAACAAACTCAGTATGTTCTATGGCCAGAAGGTGGCATGTGTTACAAGAATCTTAATATAGCAAGCTTCGCACCAGTTTAGATTGCTGAACAAGCAAAAAAGTTAGTTTTCAGAACTTAATACAATAAAACATATGACCAACATATGTGACCAAACAAGTTTTGGAAGCAGAATATTTCATATAATGGCTTGATTTGCTTGAGAATACTTACATCTTAGTTTGTCCAGAATTTTCCCACCGCACATTGTCGCTAACATAGCTTTCACTGAAAATACCGTCAACTTCCCATGGCCCTCACTGCAAAAAAATTGCATGGTAAGTAATTACTACATGGAACGATAAGTAACGAAAATATTAAGGATCAGGAAGAAAATGCATAAATGCCTGCCATTAACTACTAAGATCTGCCAAAACTATTTAAATTTAATATAACATGAAAACAGTAATAACACTACCATTTTTAATACATTAGAAGAGTTAACAAGTGCCTAATCACAAATAGAGTTCTCTTGCAAAACTATGGAAACTGCATGAATGAGCGGAGACTAGCACTTGTCTTGTTCACCCCATAGCTGTCCTGTAACAGAAGCAATATTATATGTTAATTTTTTCATTAAAAATACATCTGTTCACTGTGTCTCTCCTCCTCTGCTACCTTCATTACTTCAAATTTTTACTCCTTGGTTTAAACTCTGACATTCAAAAAACATTTTATTCTAAAAATAGTACAGTAATTGACAGCTTACTGAGAAATTATATGACATTCTAAATTTACATAGAACAGGAATAACCTGAGCAGTGCTTTGTTCTAATTTAAGCTAATAAGGCTGCTGTGCTATTAGAACAGATGGCACAATTAGGGAATCATTTCCTAATATCAGCAAGAGAAAATGAATTTGTCTTTATGGAAAGTATGAAAAAGCCCTTTCAGGACCATATGAAATGTGAAAACATCTACAGGCATTATTCCTGTTACCAAAAAAAGAAAAATAAGTATGAAGATGTCAGGGAAGAAAACTGCCAGAAACACAGAAAAAGGCTTCCTGGGGTAAAGCACATCACAGAAGAGAACTGCAGCACAGATAATAGCAACAATTTCTGCCAGTTTAGTGCTAGTCCAGAAGTCCAGCCTCACCATTTCCTGAACTTCTCTACCACTCAAAGACAGGAGTTAGAGAACTTCTGATATATGATGATAGACAGCTGCAATACAATGATTTTAGCGTAAATCCACTGTTACTGTGAAGTTGGTAGAAAGTTAGTTTAGCAGTGCATCAGAGTGCAACAGGAAGATGCAAAAGTGCGGCTAATAGGTGTGCGACTTCTGAGCAATTTATTCCCAAACAGAAAAACTGAGTCAGTATCTTCAACTATAAACAGCAACAGTGGCACAGAATGATAAACTACCAAGAAAGTTAAGATCACATACAGAAGAAAAAGATTTAAAATAACTTCAAGTAACCATTATTAGATGTATTAGACTGCATGTACTCTCACGGGAAATATGGAGAAGAGGAAAATATTCTGCGAGTGTTGGACAGAGGAACAGACCTAGAAAAGCTCAAGAATACTTTTCAGTGGAAGCCAGGTGCTTATTTTACATTTGCACTTAGAAGACTAGCACTGGAAAGATTAAGAGATATACCACTACTGACTGGTCTCCAGCTGGACTTCATGCCCCTGATCACAGCCCTCTGAGCCCAACAGCTCAGCCAGTTTTCTATGTCTCTGTCCACTTACCTAGCCTATACTCCATCAGCTTGTCTAGAATGATGTTATGGGAGACAGTATCAAAAGCCTTGCTTTAAAAGGAAAGAAAAAAAATCCACTGCCTTCATCATAGATGGCTATAAATCAGCTTTCTGATGTGATCAGAAAGAGTCTAAAAGAGTTAAATAGGGCCAGGAGTTACTCCGAGGTGCCAGCAGGGGATCAGGGTCCTTGGAATGCGAAGGGAGCCTAGTGGCTCCGGAATAAGCTGCCAGCACTGTCAAATACCCATGTGAAGCTCTATGGGAGGAAACAACAAAGAACATCACATCACATCACACCAAAGCCCTTCCTTCCTTCTCACAACACTGCATGCAGTATGAGCCACCATTTCTGTACCATGATCAGCGTTGTTCTAAGGGTCCCAATGAAGTGTTCAATATGAGCTTCTCATACTTAACCTAACGTAAGCTCTAACTTAAATACTCCCATGGGGTAGACGCCAGTCAAATCTTTGATTCCTGTTATTATTCAGTGGAATGCTCTGTAATGTTACCATCAGTACCATGTTGCAAACAAACTACTGGATTATGTGTATTCAAGCTTCCACACAACTACCCCAACGATACAACTCCAGGACAGATGTGTACCTGTCTTTTATACAGCTCTGCCATGCTGATGAAAGCCTGGAGTGGGGGCCTCAGCCCTGCCTCTCGCCTCCCCCTTGGTCCTTCCATCTTATCCTCCCATTGCACAAAACAGAAGCTGTGATGCTGCACTTTCAATACCACGTGACAAATACAGGAAGCTAAACAGAAGCTGTTGCACTGTGTTCAGCACAAGTGTGGTGCTTGGGTTCCAGAGAAGAAGCAGAAATTGCAAGGTTCGGGGCAGGGGCAAGACAAATATACATCTCTAGCTAAAGCCTCAACCCTTTAATCCAGCCCCCAAGAAAGTGACCAGTCATATTTTTAAAGTTTGTATTTTCTAGTGTAATCTCTCCCAGGATCAATTAACCCTTATAGCTTCTCTCACATCTAATCCCAAACCGAAGCTAAAGAGAAAAATGCACTGGTTTGATTCAGAGGTCACAGCACTATTCTTGTTTTCTGAGCTTTGTGTTGTTTTTGTCTCTGCCCTGAGTAAGAAAGAGATTCTACTGAAACCTTGGACTCTTTTGGGAAACCTAGCTTCTCTTTTGGTCAACTCAAAAAGAGGATCAAGTCAGGAAAGAATCAAAGCCTGGAGACTACAAACAGAATAACTATTTGATACTGAGTGCTGCAGGCTGTCTTGGGTCAAACTCCTCGTTCTCTGTAACAGCTTTCAGACCACAAGCATTTCTGTACTGCTAGGATAGAGGGCAAAAGCAGAAAAAAGGTAAGGAGGAGGTAATATCTGACTGTAAGAAAGATATGAGAGAGAAAAAAAAGTAAGGAGAAGTGCTAAGCAACAGCTATAGATTTGCAGTTGCTACTCAGAGAACTTTAAAAAGATACCATCTGCCCAGGAGGATTAACATATCAACCCCTGATGAAAGGGGTTGCAAACGGAACACAAAATGGGACATAAAGAAAAGGTCTAGGCAGTGCTCTGAACAGGAAGTCATGAAACTTCTTTAACCCAACAAATGAGAATTTGTGGGGTCACAGTGTGTCAGAGTAGGATCTGAGCTGACTCTCAAAATAAGGTAGCTTTATAAAATGGTCTTGTTGACCAAGATTAACAAAACATTTCAATTTTTTGAAATAATGCTATATCACAATTAGGTTAACATTACGTTCCATCACTGTCTACAGAACACAGTTGCGCTTTGTCTTCAATTCAGATACAGGGCTCACAGCAATTTGCAAGCTTCAGAAGGCACTAACTCATCTTTCTCAAGAAAGCATTTTTAAAGACAGAACATCGCAGCTGTGGCAACATAAATCTCTGCAGGCACTACTATGGTCTTAAATATGTAACGTGCAACATATTCTCAATTTCATGAAATTGAGAAATAGCATATGGACAGTTTGTCAGAGATTCATGCAGTTGTTGGCTGCATTTCACCTAACTAAAAAAGAAAATCAGTTTAAATACAACTAGAGGAGTTACTAGCCTGTCATACGCAGCTATCATGAAGTTGAGGAGAAGGCTGATGGATTGCTCTACACTGATTTGGTGAGTAGAAGGCAGGCGTTTGTTTAGCTGGTAGTAGATAGATGAAATGATTGTTTCTAGTCGAGACACGTTGATCTCTGTGTTATGATCCAAAGTGTTAAGGCCATTATCTCTGAAGGCTTCAATCATATTCCAGATATCAACAAGATGAACTAAAAATAAAGGAAAAAAGTTAACTGCTATTCTATAATGCATACAAGCTTATTCTTATGGTGTTGTTTTTGAATACTATGATAGCTTTTATTTTGGAACCAACAATTACTTATTTATGTCCAAAGTGAGAGACAAACTCTTGATACTCATCGTTTGTATCACCTGGTGAAAACTAACAGAGCCCTAGCGGCCAGAGTCCTTGCGTGCCTTTTATTCCACCCTCGAACATCTGGATGTTCCGATAGCAAGGCTATATAAAGGAGAATTCATTTCAGAAAGTACCATTTGTATTCAAAATTCACTAAAAGATTGGTTATAACTACTAATTTTGAATATGCTCAAGGGACAGGCTGACTGGTAGTATTCCAGGATTGAAGGAGGAACTTGATGTTCCGGTTAAACTATAATTGTTTCCAATTCATCCCATTGCCAAGTCCAAGGCATAATACTTTGTAAATGCACACCTAGAACTCCAGAGCGTGTCCCTAAATTACACTGCTGTACCTTAGCACATATCTAAGTGTTAATGATGTTGTGAAAAAGATTTCCAAAACCACAATAAGTGATCTGCAGAAAGACATTACAGTGTTTCAAATTTTTTCAAAGCTTGAAAGGTATGCATGACTGAGAAAATCTAAGGTTCAACAGTCCATCAGTCCAAATGGAATGTGCTACAACAGTTACAAGGGATAGATTTATTTGCTAACTTTGAGATTTTTTGATCATCTTCCTTAACTCATATAAGAGAGTTTGAAGTAACCGTCTGATCTTTTAACATTTCTCACATAAAAACCACACAAAGACAAAAAACAAACTAACTTTTCACACCAAACATATGCCCCTGGATCACTGTGTGGTCCAAACAGAGATTGTAAATACGCAGTCTCATCTACACATCCATGCGAGGTAAAGGTTACTCAAGGCATATGCATGGCTACAACGAATTAGGCCTGAAGTGTGTAATGTACCATAATTAGCATATCTTAATACCTTGTTTTTACCGATTAAGGAGATTTTTTTTTTTTAAACACAAAAACATGAATTGCAGACAAGAACTAACAGTTTTGCACAGGAATGAAAAAGTGACAACCCGTGCATCAAACTAAAGGCACTACCTATCCCCAGGATATGTGGAGGAGACACAATTTGCAATATGCGTTTGTGCATATCCTCTGCGGGACTCCTCAGCTGTTCTCCTATCTTCTTTCACATCAGAAACACACTAATTCCACTTCAATTGCTGGGTGGAGGGAAGAGTTATTCCTACATACATAAATGTGTCAAGCTTTTGGTTGTTCATTTTCATACTAGTAATAAAAGGCAAAGTAGTAGAACATATCAGCTCTTGAATTAATCTTTGATTTGGTGAACTATTTAAGGTCAAAGGAACATAGAAGAGAAAGAAAACATACCTTAACTAGTATGGTGTAAACTTAGAAAATTCTCTAAGGTTGCTATATTGCATAGAAATGTGCCACCATGATCAAATCCAGACACTTTCAAGCTAGCAATTATCTGATGTTTCACCATACTCACACCTGGCTCTAGCTGTCAGCTGGCTTGTGGTACATCACAATGAAACAGGAGTTAAAATAGCTTGAAACTGTCTGCATCTAACAGTACAGAAACAAATCTACAGCAACTGAAATATGTCAAGCTGACCCATATATTTTAAATATTTTAAATACTATAGAATAAAACTGAAGCTGTTATAGAGTAGCTAACAAAAAAATCACTGCTTTTTTAATTACACATTTAATCTCGACTTGGTTCAAGGAACAACTATTAACACTGTCCAATAAAAATGTCTGTTTACTCTTGCTGTACTTAAAATTCACACGGGTAGAATGTTTCGAACCATTACGCGTGAGAAATTCATGAAGATAAAGAGTAATGATAACTTACGATTACATCGTTTTTGTACAAACCGCAGTTTACAGGCTGTCCGATACGTTGAAAGTCTGATGACATCAAAGTTCTGAGCCCCTATGAATAAAAAAAAAAACTTGTATTTTTCTTTCCTCCATGCCACTTTTTAGAGTAATTTCTTCAAATAAGTTGAGTGTTATGACTTTTCTCTTCATATACATCATCTTTATCATGTGAAAACGACAAAGATTTTCATTTCATATCTCATAGTCCTTTTTAACGGTATATTAAAAAAATGACTGACGTTTGAGACCACCATGACAACTCCTAAATCCTTAAATGTAAGTAAGAATTGGCTCAAATAGGGAGAAAAAAGAAAAAAGATTGCATTGGTGTTGGATGACATGTACACAAGAGGGCAGAAAGGGGTTTTCCTATTCTAACTGCTGCCTGCACCCGCATTGCAGCCTCCACCAGAAGCACACGTTCGGTCTCTCAAATAGATCCAAATCAATTGAGGAGTAGCAAAAGAGCGTGGAAGAACAAAGAATGCTATCCTCACCAAACCCCCCCACTTTTCAGGGTTTAAAAGCATTATATCTTCAAACAATACAGTGCTATCAGCATCTTCCAAGATGTGAACGCTATCACCTATCACTAGTCTGTGCCACACTACCAGTTCTGGCCCCCACTGTAGCTGCTACTAATATTCCAAACTTGAGCAATTTCAGAAAGTTGTGTTAACCCTCTGCCAAACAGCAAATTGATCTGTGCATTCCTGTACTAATCAAATAACATGATAAATGATGCTGGGATGATAAATGATGCTGGTCTAAAGTCCAGTGCTAGCCATTTTTAATTTGGAAGCAGCAAACAATCTAAGTTTTGAAGACCCAAATCATTATAAAAAAACAAAAATGCCTTTTAAATGGCTGCCATTTAAATAGCATTAGTTGCTCCTATAATAAATGTAGTCCTAAGATGTACACTGTAGCAATCCAGCTGCATGTGGGCAACGGCAAGGCTGCACATGCATCCTGTGCCTCTTGTGTTTTCACAGCAGTGCATAAAAGCAGGTCCTGCTGCAGTCCTTCCCGCTTCTCTCCTAACTCACAGCCTAGATGAACAGAGAAGCGAAAAACAGGGATAAAAGTGACTTGTGGAATCCAGACATCCAGAAGTTACTGTAAAAGAAACAAACCATTCTCCTGAAGAACGCCTCTGACTGCCACGTCAAGGTCATGTCCAAAGGTCAGTATATTACTCCCTGCTACAGCGTTCTGAATTCAGAAATGCAAATTCCTCATTTGAATTACCTTTCTGTTCACACCCACTGACTCACAGATGCAAATCTGAAAGGAGGAGAATCTTGTCTTTTAGACAGTTTACTACAGATTAACAAAGACGATGCCAGAGCATCTGTATACGTGCCAAAGCTTCTGCTAGTTCTCACACAGACTTGTGCACTGGCTTGGAAGTGCCATGCCAGACGAACTTTCTCTTCATCATTGATGCAGAGCACTAGGTGTAAAGACTGTGCACCAAAATCAGTGAGAATGCTGACCAGCTTCCCATTCAGGACTCTCCACAACAGCCTACGTCAGATCGGCACTGCGCTAGCCAACATCTGGTGAGCGTACTGCTTGGCAGCATGGTGCAGCGTACTAGATTATTCCACCCTATCATCTTTGGGAAACCAGTCTCTGATACACTTCCAGAAAGTACTTGTCCTCATCATTGTTCCTGGCCAGGTAGCGTAAGGAGTATCAGGATCCAGGGCTAGAATAAAATAACTCGTTTTGTATTTCCTAGCAATATTCTTTTGAAACGCTCAATTAGGGTGCACGCTCCTTTTCAACCCACGGAAAGCATGTAGATTTTCCCACAGAACAGTCTCCACAAAAATGCTTAGTTTAGCAGAAACCTTTGTGGTGTCCAGTCCCTGCCTAACCATACATCTCATGGCACAGGAACACATGCAACGCTGCTTGATCCGCTTCCAGCCCTCGCAGCTTTGACTGCAGCTGCGACTGGAGCCTGGAGACAGCACTTGAATGGAAGGCTCACCACCCACCCTGTCTCAACTTACAAAAAGGCCATTTAACAGCTACATGTAATAAGGAAACGTCTGTTTTCTCTTCCTGTCTGCCTGCATCATATGCCACAAAAGCTTCAAGGGGGTCATTCTTCTAAACCATCTGAAGAGAAGAGGGATGTGTTCTCAAGACAATCTGTAACTCCATATGCATTCTGCACTTCAGAGAAATTAGACTCGCTTGCGCAGAATTCTTGCCCGTTACACAGCTCCACCAGTACTACACAAGCAACAAAAGTGTCCTTGGGTCACCCATGCCTGCAAGGCCATCAAGTTCAAAAGGTATCATGCCCAGTTTGGGATAATGCCATAAAAATCTACTCTTGTCTCACTTAAGCAATAATCTAAATATCACTTAAGTGAATTTGCATATTGACCAACATCAAAAGGTTACTGAAAGCATCAATTTTACACATTGCAATATGAACAGAAAGGAAAATATTTACATATTCACCTTTAAAAGGAAATACTCCACCACAGGATAGACAAGGCTTGAAGACTTTAGATTTCTCATCTGACATGGTAAAAAAGCATATAGAGAAAGGCTGTTTCGAATACCTATACAGCAGCAGTTTTACTGACAAAACAGCAATCAAGATAATCAGAGGAGTTCTGAAGATTAACTATTTGGCCAAAGCTAAAAACTAGCTTGTTTTGTTCTCCCTTCTTTGGGTCAGAGACTCAAATAAGGTTTTTGAAGGTCTTTGAAGAGAGTACTGGAGAGAAATAAAACTATACAGTCATACTTCAGTACTGA